>NW_008824372.1:1936318-1943569 GCF_000699105.1 Pygoscelis adeliae | reverse complement strand
CACAGATAAACTTGTTTGGATCAATAAATTTGGACACTGTAGGTTAGAAAACTTGCACTGACCTCTAATGTTACTGGGTTCCTGTCACAACAGAGGGGATTATAAAATGAAGGGGGAAAAAAGAAAAGTAGTAACAGAAAAAAAGACAATTATAGAGCAGACATATCCTTCTTTGTGTTATCAACTCTTGTTTTGGGGACTGTGTGTGTGCATGGAGCAGTGTAGAATAGGAATATTTGCTCCCATATCAATATCTGAGCAGTTTGGGGATCCCAATTATACAAACATTTTCTGGCAAACAGAAGTGGGTCTGAAGCCCAAGGACTTCTGGGAACTCCCCTGGGGGTTGTGGCAGTCAATCACTTCTGCCACAGATTCCTGAGAGGCTGCAAGATCAGCTTTCATCATGGCCTGTCCTCACTGCTTCAGGGAACTGTGCAGTGTGAAGCAGGAGGATGCATGAAACCAGTGGTACTGATGCTAGTTCTGTCCATACCATTCATATAGCCATGACTCAGCTCTCCAGTGTAGATGTGGCAAAGGAGACAGCAGTGAGTGCAAACCCTTTCTTTCTTCATGAATATGTGTGCCTTGCTTAGCAAGATTTGAAATATTTGTCATAATTTCATTGTGTCAAGCTGTGGTTGGGGGGACCTCAGAGTCACAGCCCACCACTATATACTGTGGGGGAGAAAAACAGAAGGGGGGGAAGAAACTCCAGTGGGCAATTATAAAGCAACGTCATCATTAATGTTTATTAAATCTTGAGATATTAACCAGATCTGTCGTGACAACAGTATGAACCAGGGTGTCATCCTTAATCAACTTTATCAGTAATAAAAGAATGAGCTGCTTTTTAAAGAAATATATAACTTTTTACATAAATAAAATAAGTGGGGTTTGCTGTTCAAGAAACCCAGTAGCACATTATGCCAGAATCCTGAAAATCTCTCTCAGGAGTTCACTTCCTTGGGCTTAGTGCCCATAACTAGTTACCTTTTCTTGTGGTTTGAAACAAGCCTTAAGTACTGGCACTGATGAGTGGCAGAGGAAGTCCTGTTTTCTCATATAATCCTTTGAACATTCAGGAGATAGCAGAATCACCAGGCAAGCATGAGATTCTCTTATTTCCCAAAGTATTCTCTTAATGTTAGCAATAAAGTCTGCGTGCCTTTTACCTTTTTCCCACCTGGCTGCTGGAGTCCTAGTTGCTACTAGTAATATCAAGTGAAAATAGCTTTCATCTGCTTTTCACTGAAAGGTTTATGTTTGCTCAGTTTTTTCTACCTTAGCCTCCTAGATACTCAGTGTGCAGTAGGTTGTGATGAATTTTCTGGTTATGCATAGCCCTGGTTAAACTGAGAATCATCATGTGGTCAGTACTGAGCAGGTGTCACTGTGGTGATTGGATTAATGTTAGCATGGAGGGTAATTTATGGAGCAATAAGTAAATCACAGAAAAACTCTCTGACAAGCCATTTGTCATTTTGTTCTAAGGAAATTCTATTGTGTTGTTGCAAAAGGAGTAAATACTCCACTTCAGACTACAGAGAAGAGAACGTGAGACTCCTGTTCTGACTCATTAGTATGTTTTTATATCCTCAGTTGAGAAGTGTTATATGAAAAGAGCTTTAAACTCCACATGAGTTAAGACTTACTAGAAGGACACAGAGAAATACACAGTAGAGTGGCCAATGCAGGAGAGCATGGGAGTCTTTCTGTTAAAATGTTAGAATGAAATGTTTCAGCCTTTTCTACAAAAATATTGGCTGATCCTACTCAGTAAACTCAATTCAATTTTTAAAAGTAATAAAATTTGAAGTAAAAGTTTTGGGGAAAGTCACTCTACAGTATATTTTGGCTCACGTTAATGGGAATCTGCATTTTAAAGATGGGCAGCTAATGCACATAAGCCTGATTTGCTGTGAATCAAACAGCTATTTAATGAACTGGTGTCCATGAGTGAACTCATGACCCTAATAAAGGCAACAACAGTTTTGTTGTTAAGTCCAAGGTGAAGGATTTAATCCCATGAGTATTAATTCCATGTCATTTTTCTTTAACCATTGTTCCTGCTCTGTAAGAAAGCTGAACTATGACCTTTTAAGAAAACATCCATAAGGCTCCACTTTCCATTTTTTTTCAGGCAAGCAAATTAGTGAAAATTTTACACTAGCAGTTTTAGGTGGTCAGGCAGTACTATCAAGACCCCAACAATTCCAGTCATACAGGATACATTATTTTATTGCCAAGTCATTCTTTAGTTTCCTCCTTTCTTCTCTGCGTCTCTCTTTATCACAATTTTCCTTCCAAAATATAATACTATTACCATCCAATTGGCTATATTTAAATGTCTTTGTCACAGAGGAATCCAAGTGAAGCTGGTTTCTGTCTAGTTTTTAATTTCTCGAGAATTTCTGCATTTAAGATGCCTTGTCTCTGGCATCACACAGTATTACCTATGTTTGTTTTTACATTGCCTTGCACGTCTTTGTTCATAGTATCCCAGTTCAGTAATCAAGGGGCTGTCCGAGTTTATGCGTATTGGTACTGATGTGAGAGGCCTGGGAAAGACAAGAGAACATGACCTGCTCATTCAAGTAAAGCAGAGAATGCATACACACAAGCATTACTTTGGCAATGTTAAGGCCCACAGATACTGCTATTCCTTCTAGTATTAAGGGAAGGAGAGGCCAGCAAAGACCTACAAGGTCCAGTTCTACTGTTTCATTTATTTGTTTGTTGGCATGAAGGTAAAAGGCTGCAATAATGTCTATGATTAAGTTAGGCAAACAGCAGAGAAGATCTGATCCCATTTAGTATGAAGCTGTTTGAAAAACATGCATTCTGCAAGGAGCTGTGAGAACTATGGAAATATTTGGGGTGTTAAGGTACAGATTTTTTTTCCTCATAAAATGAAAAAAAGTTTCTCATTTTTGCCCTTCCAGGGTCTCTGCTGCAGCCCACAGACTCAGCAAAGCTGTCATATGTCTAGGCGAGTTTTGCTAGCAGTGAAGTAGTTACTGCTCTTAAATATCCAAACCATTCCTCCCCGAATCATTCCTCCAGATCGTGGCACCTCTCCTCACCTCCACTTCCTTTTTGCCCAGAAAATGGAAGTCCGTGAAGCCCAGCCCTACCCCTGGCCTCACTACAGCTTCACTGTCAGGGGGACCCTGAGAGAGTCAGAGCTGCAGCATCCTGGGCAGTTAGTTGGTATTGCCACGTGGTAAATGCAGAGCCTCCCTTCCCAACTCGAACATGGCATTGCCCTTAAAACAAGCAGCTGTTTCACCCAAGCTGAATAAAAAAGAGCTGATTATCTACTTGCTTAGCTATTAGCAACAGTCAAAAATGCGAAGAAATCAAAGTCCTGGACGCAGACTCCCCGGAGTTTTGTGGAAATGCGGGTCTTGGTCTAAGCTGTGTGGCTTGGGCCTGTCTTTAGTAACAGTCCTAGCAGTTCATCAAGTTACTGCTTGTTCTGTGTATCCCCCCCAGGAGTAATGGGCAGGCCTGCAAGCCATATTGCAAATTATTGATTTTGTCTTTCTCTTCATATAGATGAATGATGTTCTGCTGTACACATATCCCCAGAAGGATGGCAAATACCGACTGAAAAACACCTTGGCTGTGTCAGGCATGAAGGTAATGCCTCATCTGTGTTATAGTTGGAATTAAAGTTGTATAGTGGGCTGTTAGGGCTTTGCTGGTTTATGTCTTATATCCAGCTGAGGGCAAGGGGGGAAAGGGGATGGACCTGTTGTCAGGGGATTCCCTTGCCTCTTACAGGAGATACAAGGAAAAATAATATAAAGCTAACATATAAAAGATTATCTATAAGGCTGTGACTTAGTACGACAGCCTTATTCAGGCTGCATAAATAATACAAGCCAAAATCAGATTTACCATCTGATCATGAAACTGGAGACAGAAAAGATTTATTATCCCATTTTGTCCATTCCTCTCTTTTTGTCTCCAGCCAATACATGGTTGTTCCCTACAACATATTCACTAGGGCTTATGTCTGCCTGGTTTTAAACTCCTGCCACTCAAAATATACATAAGTTTTCATTTGCCTGGTTTTCATGTGCCCTTTAACTGTTTTCATCAAAAGCATTAATGGGTTCAAAAAGCAATTAGCCAACTTTATGGGGAAAAGGTGTATTGGGAGCTATTACATGCAATGATATAAACACAGTCTCTTCTTCAGTAAATTTCTAAATTGCAGATTACAGAAACTGGACACAATTGTCCTGTTCTTACAAGTTTCCTGTGCTTACCCCCTTCCCCTAAGCATCCATTGGCACCAGTACCTGTACAACAGGAGGTATTGGGCTGGAGGGCTCTTTGCTTCTTACCTAGCCATCCATTACATATGTCCTGCCAAGAACCTTCATAACTGTTCTATAGCTAATATGCCTATGCCAAGTTGTATTTATGTGAAAGAGGACTTGAAGTGGCAAGTCAGGAGTTTGGGGATCTGGGAAACATGCAAGATGAGAATTACTAATCATTAATTCCAGTGGTATGACACAGGTGGGTTGAGGTGTTATGAAAAGGTGGGAGGCTGATCACCCTAGAGACCTGATAGTCTAAAACTAACTATGGGTTCCCAGTTGGGGTAGGAATTGCCAAAACACTCTACCATTAACTGGAAAGGAGTTGCAGAGCAAGTACTTGTTGGGGTACATTTGAAGCACTGAGTCACTGGTATAATAGATACTTGTTAATACCAACATATCAGTAACATGAAGCTATGTTTCTCCTAAGTGGCTGTTGCTATTAGTAGGCAACTAATACACTACATGGCAGGGAAAAGGTTTTAGCTGAGCTGTAGCTTTTCAGTATTTTTTTTGCTCTTAAAAAGCCTTGCTGCAGACGGGCATTCACTGAACTGAAGTGCTTCACTGTATAATGTCTGCATGTCAGGAAGAAAGTTATTTCTATTCATTCAAAGAATAGCCAAAACTTTTAACGAAAATACTCTGACACTTGTCAGACTAAACATCTCCTAAGCTTGTCACATTAAAACTGAACCCTGATTGATACTTTATCCTTACCTTTATAGTTGGATTAAATGATTTTTTTCCTTTAGCACCACCACCATACTGAAATAGAGAGCATTCCTCATTACACCAGCAATACAAAAGACAGAAAATCCTACCTGCCTATCTCTTTGCATTGAAATATGAAACAGATGGCTGAGACATCATAAATCCATATGCATTGAGACTTGTATGGTGTACTGGTTATAGACAGTTTAACTCATGTCCACATTCATGTTCATGGCATTTGTTTCTAGGTCAGCCGCCCAGTGACAGAAAAAGCCCAAAACGTCCTGAAGATTGAATATGACGAATATTGCCTGACCCTGTCAGCAAGGTACTGTCCCCAAACAGCCATGGCAGAGGGTGTTACATTCTAGAGCTGTATCTCTGGATTAGTCTAACCAATACCCAAGACTTAACTGGTGTCTCATTCTTTTTTAACTGTGCTATTGTGACAGACAATGGCTGAGTGCTTGATTACACAATGAAGATACTCATTATAAATGTGAAGTTCATAAACTGTAACTAATTCAACTCATATACTGAGTAAAGATTAGAAGTCGGCTCTTGATAACATCTAAAAGAGAAAGGAAAGAGAAGAAAGTCTGTTACTAAGAAGCCTGAGTCCCTTCCATTATCTTTCACACTTTTTCTCTGTGACACTAAGAGTATGTTATATCTCCCTTTTGTAAGTTCACTTGTTACCTCACAGCACTAGGGTTGCAAAACTGCTGGAGAAAAGAGTAATTAGGTAATACCATGCAATAGTTATAAAAGCATTTAATAGTGCTTAAATAACAAAGCCAAAATTAGCCTTACTGGCAACTTCATGGGTCTTTCTAATAAAAGGAATTTCACTAATGAGTTTGTGTAGTGCTAGTGCTGATTGCAACTGGGAGTCAGGATCTCTGTCCTGGGATCACAAGCTAATGCCAGAAAGAGATTGTAGGTCAGTTTCTGATCAGAAGACAGCAGTGTACTGTTTTTTTCATGCTTCTAGCCCAAAATGATCCTGCAAATTTACCTAGAGCTACAGCAGAAAGGTGGCTGGCTTGATTTTCAGGTGTAGTTTACTACAAAAGACATAGCACACTAGCAGTGGTATTAAAATTAAGTCTTCCAAATAACAAGGTCTTCAATGCTTTTACATACTGACTTTCCCACCATCAGTCTCCAACTACAGCATGGATGGAAACACAGCAGACTTCCCTAAATTACACAGTGCAATAGAAAGACAGGGAGGGCACTTTCTTATTCAGAATCAGAATTTGGAGCTCTCATCCTTCCCAGAGCACTTGGCATCTGTGGGTAGTGCTCAGATACCTGTCAAAGCCTTTTTGTCTATTTCTTTTTATAACCAGCAAATGAGAAAATATCTGAGATTTTCTTAGAGCTGCACACTCATCACAACCCTCAAAATATACACACAGTACTTCTGAATTACCTGCTGCCAGTTACAAAAGCAGGATGTGTACAGTCCTTCTGTATTGTAGAGGGGAAGTACTGCTGCATGTTTGCTTTATTCAGGGCAACTGAAGTTGTCATTCTAGTGAGAAGCTTGGGATGTTCTGCTTGCATTGTTATGTTGTTTCTTTGCCTTTTGTACTCATATCAAGTCTGTGCTTAGATAGCCTAAACAAAGCATGTGAGGCCACTGCGAGCTGTGTTTCTTCGGTAGTAGATAGAACCAGGGCCTGAGACTAAGGTTGCCCTTCTGATAACAGAGAAGAGCACTGACCCTTATCAGAGCACTGGGATAGAGCCCCTTTCCCTTCCTTGTGCTGCTCATCCTGGGACCGAACTGCCATAAGTCACCCAAGAACATTTTTTCCTCTCCCTTGCTGTACTGGCTGGCAGAGCTGATGGGACACCAGTGGGACAGCATCCTCTCCTAACCCCACTGCACAACATCCTTGGCCTGCTACACTTACCAAAAGGAGCACCAAAGACAGAAAAGTACCAGAAGGCTTCAAGTGTCCCTAAAGACTGTATCTTTTACTGCTCACACCGAGGTGCTCCAAGTCTGCACTGGAGACCAGTTGTTAACAATCACAACCCAAACCTCAATGCCTTTACACTTGTATGAGACAAGGTGAATGCACTGAGGAAGTATGGCATGAGTGCCAGGGACTAAAGTCAGTAGAATGAGGATTACCAAAGCTCAGAAGTCAACGTGGCTATATGAGCAGATGGCACTGTA
>NW_008824372.1:1912400-1936279 GCF_000699105.1 Pygoscelis adeliae | reverse complement strand
ACCTGAAGAGTCATGTTACTGGCTTGCAGTGAGCTGGTAACAGATCTGAGCACAGAGCCTTTATGGAGAAGGCTCATACTGGTCTTATAACTTTATTTGCATTTCAGAAATGTTGTTCTTGGACACAGGGGTGACCATGTGGTGCCCATATAAAACACCAGAGCACTGGGAGAATGGAGCGTTACCTCCCTAAAAGGCTAATTCAGAGTAACAGTGATAGCACTGCGACAGAATCCCATCCCATCCCAGTCCATTTTCTGTGTTCCATGGATGTCCCCTGCTGTCCAGGAGACTGCAGTGGCAATTTGACCCTCTCTTTCTATTTGCTTAAGGAAGAATATGTGAGCCAACATGGATAACTGATAGCTCAGCACAAAAGGTGCAGCCCAAAAATCACACAAGGACCAACTGTGGTCAATGGTGAATCAAGGTCTGAGATTCTCTGAGCCTCGGAGGTTCAGCAAAAATTCCTCTGAGCCTTCATGCAACCAGTGAAATAGCTAATTAAGAATAGGCCAGTGCCAATTGACATAATTTATCTTACTCATCAGCAGACAGGTGTTATTCCCACATTTAGACACTAATAACCTGTGATTACTGCCTAGACATGTTCAATGGAGTGGAGAAGAGGCTAAAGGGGCCAGTTAGATATCAGGCTTTTCATAGCAGATTGTCCCTCTTATCTGTCTTCCCAAAGTGGCTTTAATTTACATCACTATATGGGCCATGATTTCCTTTGTTTTTTTATATCATAGCTTAATTCTCAAGTGAAGAGAATTTCCAAGAAAGAATTAGCTAGAGAAAGGTTGAAGCCATGACTTCTTTTAGTGCTTTGCAGACTGCGAACATGATTTGTCTGGAAGATACAGACATCTTCAGATTTCTTAGAAAGTGTAATTTGATGTGACTTTTGGTAGTAATAAGGACTGACTAGTAGTGTGACTCTTGCCAGAGATGATCTCCTGTAACATAGCCCCTTGGCTTCCGGAGGTTAGCCTATATGCAGTAGATACACTGGCTCAGAGTTTCTGCTCCAATTTCTGCTCCAGACTTGTTGAATTTTACAGAGGCTGGTGTTTTTCAGACAAGGGCTTATGCTCATGGTGCAGAGGGATGCTAATCAGAGATCATTGATAAAATCTGGCATTTCCTTTCTTTTTGTGCTTTTTTTTTTTTTTTTTTTTTTTTTTTTTTTTTTTTTTTTTTAAAGACCACAAAAGGCAACTTGTTCTCAGATGTCTTGTTTGGTGGCCTTCACGAGGACAGCTGTGAGGAAATCACAGCTGAACAGCAGCTGGCAATGATGCCATTGCTAATTTTTACAACAAAGTCTAGTGAGTAGCTTTAATGTGAGTAGCTGGTATGACTTGGGGAGGGGAGACCACACTGGGTCGCATTCCCTCCTGTGACTGATGCTGGGAACAGCTAGAGCTGTGCAGTTTCAGATGGACAGGAAGCGCACAGTTTGAAGTCACAGCAGGAAAACCAGCTAACACAGGCAGGACAGCTTATGGCTGTAACAGAGCAAATGCATCTGGGAAGTAATAGGCACTAAGAGCCCTGCTGCTTTTCTGGGATAGCTGGACTGCCAGGAAGCGCAAAGTGCTCACTGTTTTGCCTTGTGCAAAGGGGGCATCTAGGGGCCAGTCTGGAGAACTACTGGCCTCCATGCATAACTGCAACTAGAGGGAATGCAGAACTTCCTTTCCAAATTGCTGTCCTGGCCTCTTGCCAGGAGACTGGAAATTGTCTGTGATGGAGCTAGAGGAAAATGAAAGCATTCACATCTCTACCATGGATGACAAGACTTCTGCATTTCCCAACACGCAGATCATCTAAGCATCCCACTGTAGAGATGACCATAAACACACTTACTCTGAGCAACGCATGCCAACACTACATGCCCTAGAGTGCCTAAAAAAGCTAGGACAGGCATGACAAAGAGAGACATGTCATATAGTCCTGTAATATCGTCAAGTAATCAGAGACTTTAGAAAAATTTTCTGGGCACTTAGTTCCTTCTCAGTCACAGTCCTAACCATGGATCTACACTAATCATCCCGCTGGATATGTCCAACAGTCAATTTTGGTCCTGGTCAGAAAATTACCAGTTCAGTGCAGTGGTGGGGAAAAGCAAACATTCACGAAGTGAAGCTTTTCTCCTCTGATCCAGGAACAGCTTGTTTCAGTCCCTGCTGTGCATGGCATTGACTGCTCTGCTGTATTTCATTCCACAGCTCTTGCTCAGAAAGGGATGACTGGTACAGCTGCATCAGCAGACACATCCCAGATGACTACAAAGCTCACAACACTTCCACTTTTCACAGCAGCGTGGAGGTAAAAGGAGGCCAACTCTTTCAATGCTTGAAAGGGGAAGGGAGAAAGGGGGGGGGAGGGGACGGGAAGAAGGAGGGTTATAAAATGCAGAGTTCTTAGTGGCAAGACGTTCTTACTATTTTCATTTAAACCAGTATGCCAAGCTTAAATAACAAGGCTCATCACAGCTCATGGGACACCTCTGAAATGTTAATCACACTCTATACTCTGTGGTCTTTGCTTAAATAGGAGTTCTTCTGGAGGAAGACTGTTTTGTCCTAAAGGGTAACTATTTTGGATGAACTAAAAATAACTAAAAACTTCGTAGATTTTAAGAAAACAAAACTACCCATTAGTTACACTAATATCATACACACAATAAAGTCACTGCCAGTGCAAACCCCACCAGCAATATTCTAATTGTACCAGCACAATTGATGTATATTATTGTTATCTCATTCATTTCAGTTGAACTACTCCCAATTAAGAAGGCAAAGAATGCATCTGACAAAAAGTAAAAAAGCTATTTTAGGTTACACAGAACCCCAGTTTTACTAAATAAGGCTAATTGGGGAAAAAAGAGTGCTGGTGAGGCCACACCTGGAGTGCTGTGTCCAGTGCTGGGCTCCCCAGTACGAGAGACAGCTCGCAGGCTGAGAGCTGGGACTGTTCAGCCTGGAGAAGAGAAGGCTCGGGGGGGATCTCATCAATGTGTATAACTACCTGAAGGGAGGGTACAAAGAAGATGGAGCCAGGCTCTTCCCAGTGGTGCCCAGTGACTGGACCAGAGGCAGCGGGCACAAACTGTAACACAGGAGGTTCCCTGAAACATCAGGAATCACTTTTTCACTCTGCGGGTGACTGAGCACTGGCACAGGTTGCCCAGGGAGGTTGTGGAGTCTCCATCCTTGGCGATACTCAAAAGCCGCCTGGACTCGGTCCTGGGCAGCTGGCTCCAGGTGTCCCTGCCTGAGCAGGGGGGTTGGACCAGATGACCTCCAGAGGTCCCTTCCAACCTCAGCCATTCTGTGATTCTGTAATTTAATTTTTGAAGACTTCAGAAAGTAAAAAATGAATTAAAAAAACAAAACAGCATTTTCCTTCTGGCCTGAAGCTAATCTTCTTTCAAATATTTAACAAGAAAAAATTAGAAATTAGTTAGTATAGCAACCTAAACCAAATCCTTTTTCAACAAATGAAAAAAGAATGTTTTGCAGCTCTGCTTCTGATGTAAACCTGAATGTGCACAAGGAGAAATTTGGAGGAATTTGATTTTTCAGTGTTTAAATCCTATTTGTCTGCAGAATTCTAATTTCCTCATAGGAAACCCTGCTAACAAACAGTCCTTCAAAGGCACAAGCTTACGCTACTTGTGCCAAACACTAAGCTGCTGTGAACTGACAGTGGAGTACCCATAATACTTTGGTGCCAAACGTGAAGTAACACAGCTTCTTAGCACAGCTTATTAGATTGCGTTCAGTTCCACATCGACCATGGCTCCCGGGGCTTGGAGCAAATGCACCTGTACAACACTGCAATGTAGTGCATTCCAAGAAATAGGAACAGTGAATACATTTTCTAAAGCTGCTTACATATATTTGGATCAGCCATGGGAAGCATTGATCAGATGTAGATTGTGTGGGAGTAGATTAATCTTTGGTTTTACTGTTTTCTGTACTCTCTCTTTCCCAATATAGAACTGTCCCAAGGTATAATGACGTAAAGAGCTCAGGCCCTTTTCGATTGAAAGCTATAGAGCTTTTTATGGATATTATTTCAAAAGCTATTAATAAAAAGATGGCTTTAACTCATGTTCTTACCTGTAATTTGCATATGCAATGAATCAGATCCTTGCCTGATGTGGAAGAGTGTCAGTGCCTGACCAATAATAGATCTACATAGATTTTTACCTGTTGTGATTCTGGCTTTAACAGCACCATGTACTGATGAGCCACAGTCTTTCAGTGCTGAAGCAGCTGTATCTCACTTACAACCTGCATTAGGAATTAGAAAATTTGGGGATCTTAGCAGGTGAAGGTTAGACTGAAATGAGAGGAGAATTGTATATGATGGAGCAAGGCTGACTGAGTGTACTTCGGAAGTGTGGATACTTCTTCATTTGTTCTTGCTTGATTTTAAGCTAAGAGAAAGGCTTGGAATACCCTTGGGTGAGAGGCCTCCTACTTTGGTACCTGTGTCCCATGTCATGATGTGCATGAACTGCGGCTGTGACTTTACCCTCACTTTGAGGCGACATCATTGCCACGCCTGTGGGAAGGTAAGAACTGTACAAGCTTCTCAGGGAGGCTTTATTCACACCTCTAGGACACTGGCTGCCACTGCCATAACTTCTGCAAATGTGTAGCAACACCAAGACCAGAATTTAACTTCTCACAGAACCTGTTAGTGCATGCTAAATTAGGTAATTAGGTTTCTAATGACTCTAGTAGGAACAACAGTAACCTTCCCTTGAGGGTCAAATTAATTCCCAAAGACTAGTAGTTGAAGTCTTACAGGATAATTGTTGCCAAGTCCAGCCATTATATCTGACATACAGCTAGCTCTAGAAACAATGAAGCAATACACTAAAAATATAGGCTCTGTTCTGGACCAGAGCAGTAGCACATCTATAGTCCATGTCCTTCTCCTAATAACAACTGGTAAAATTATCTTCCAAGAAAAGTGAAGAAACCCAGCAGTAGAGCATGGTTTGGTCAGTGACCAAAGGGGAAGTTTCCTCTGTGTTCCATTGAAGAGCTGCTGCCTTTTGCCCTAAAGCCAAGGGAATCTATAAGCTTTCTTGGTTTTGTCCCTTTATCACTGACTCTAAAGATTTGTTTATACACATAAACCTGCAGTCCTGTTTTAAACCATGACTGTCTTTTAGCCTCAGTGATTTTTTTTTTTAATCAAACTATCAGTAATTTTTGCTAGTATGAAAAGGCATTTACTTAATCTTCTTTCTAATTCCACAGAGAAAATCAGTCTGTACCTACACAGGGATAGCGGGAACATGCGAGCTTGCTTAAGAAAACAATGTTACTAACAAAGCTATGAAAACAGAAGTAATATTAAAGTGGTCTTTCTGTGATTCACTAGTAGGGAAGGTATAAGTTCCTGGGGAGATGGGCACAGCAACGGTGTGCAACCAAAACCAGTGATCAATTCTGCTTGGCTTACAACAGTGTAAATCTACAGCAATCACATTTCAGCAGGTAGACTTACCCTGACTGCCACAGTTTTAGGAGTCATATTTGGTCCACTACCCATCTTCCTCTCCCAACCAGCTCAGAGGATTTGTTTTGTATTGCATATATATAAATTTAAATTATATTCACATACATCTCTCCTTGCTGGAACAGATTATATGTCGAAATTGTTCAAGAAACAAGTACCCTATGAAGTACCTCAAAGATCAAGCAGCCAAAGTCTGTGATAGCTGCTATGTGGAACTTAAGAAAAGAGGTAAGGTTTCTTCATTCTTGGCAAAACTGACAAACCCATTTCCTGCCTGTATAATGGGGAGGCTTTAGGATCTGCCTACCATGCTGTGTTTTGTTAAAGAGGACTTCTCATTTCAAGCACAAGGCATGTGTATTGAGGTCCCAGGAGTGCCACGCTGTATGACAGCTAAAACTGTTTTAGTAAGCCAGGTTCCCCGAGGGTTCCCCTGGCCTGTTGATAAACTAGAATAATGATAAAAATTTTGTCCTGTGAGGAGCGGCTGAGGACTCTGGGTTTGTCTAGTTTGGAGAAAAGGAGGCCGAGGTGTGACCTCATTGCTCTCTGCAGCTTCCTGAGGAGGGGAGGTGGAGAGGGAGGTGCTGATCTCTTCTCCCTGGGATCCAGGGACAGGTCACATGGGAATAGTTCAAAGCTTCTTCAGAGGAGGTTCAGACTTGACATTAGGAAACATTTCTTTACCCAGAAGGTGATCAAACACTAGAACAGGCTTTCTAGAGAGGTGGTCGATGCCCCAAGCCTGTCAGTGTTTAAGAGCTATTTGGACAATGCCCTTAATAACATGCTTTAACTTTTGGGCAGCCCTGAATTGGTCAGGCAGTTGGACTAGATGATCATTGTAGGTCCCTTCCAACTGAAATATTCTATTCTGTAATTATAGGTGATAGCTCTTCCCTGTCATTTCTAATGAATTATCCATTAAAGTAAAACAATGGCTTTACGGTTCCTCACTGTCGTCATCCATGCTGTAGCTTTTACAACAAGAAATGCTGAGGTAACGTGCAGAGTCAGTAAGAGCTTTTCTACATGGGGAGTTTATCTGGTTACAGATGAAAGCATGAATTCAAAGCAGAAGAGCTACTGCCTAACTAGAACTGTGTATTATTGTCCTACTCTATAAGTCCCTTTTCTGATTTAAATACACATCCAAATCAAAGATAAAAGGGGGAGGGCAGTGGTTACATATATATGAACAGAGAATGAACAGGAAATAATGTTCTTGCACAACTATTCATGTGGACAATCTCTAGAAGTAGGCACATTATATTGTCAAGGATAAAAAGGAGGGGACAGATGAAGTTTAGTTTTTCCATCCTGATTAAAGAAATTCACACTAGCCAAGCAAACACATGAACAGATGCTGTCACAACAACCAAAGAAGCATCCGCAAGCCACTGTGTGTCCAAGAAGCGATAACTCAGATTTGTGCTAAAACAACGCTGTACTTTACTAAGAGCTTCCAGATAATGTGTGTTGCCAGAAATGAGATCATGAAGATATGAACTCAGACAAGCGGGGGTTAATGGAGATTGACAGAGACAGAATAACTCTCTCCCATGCAGAACTCAAAGAGAATGGTTCATACAGAAAGAATGTCCAATTAGTGAATCTATCCTGCAAAGGTGTTACAGAACATAGAGGGGATAGATGGAAAAGCCATTTGCTTACTGCTGATTTTAAATTAGAAGAAAACAAGCTGTGTTTTGTGCTTTGTCAGCTTTCTTGCAGGATTCTTTCAAGTAGCTGTAGGTTACCACCATTAACCTAGGGTGCCATGAAACCCACCCATCTAATCAGACTTAAAGGGGTGATTTGAAAGAAAAGCTAAAATAAAAACCGGCTATGGAGGAAGCATTGCATTTTCCTTAGTCATTTGTGTATCTCTTACCCCTAGTCTAATATGTACCAATTCATCCATTTACCCCTTCCCTTTCTGAATTTTCTTAATCTTGCAGAGCGGCCACTAAGTGTGAGCTTCCCTCCAACTTCATCCAGGTGTTCAAGCAGTGCCTTCTCCTCTGTTTTCCACAATATTCATTATTCATCTTTTAAGAAACAGAAGAAGATCCCTTCAGCTCTTATGGAGGTAGGACCAAGCTGCCTGAGAAAGGCAAGGAACTGTAGAGAACTGTGCACTCATACTTCAGCAGCTATGTTTATAATTTATTCTGTGTGCAGTGGGCTCAGCCCATGCCCTGGTCTACTTTCATCATGCAATTATTTTTTTCTGTTTTTCACAATAGTGTTTAAAATACAAAATACTCTGAGCTCTGAAGATACCACAGAAGCTTCTTGAGCCCACTGAGAAACCCAGTTAGAGCAGTGTACTTTAATTTGCTCATCAGCCTGTGAAGTCTTTAGAAAACTAAGGTACTAAAGGTAGTAAGTAGTACAACAAGGCAGATCACAGACAGTGACAGGTATCAATAGAGCATGATATACTGTTGACCAGTTACCTTTTTTGACAAGACCCTTACTTCTGAAATCTTACTTTGATTTCAAGAGAAATAAAATACTGCTTACTTAGGGAATAGACTCTAGTCCTTGGCAATCAATTCAGGAGCATACATGTTTAATCAGGCACCTTCCCTCCAGCTCAAACCAAACTATTTCAAATCAAAGGGTTAAAATATTGATCCCACCAACGTAAACACATAAAATTCCCACCAATTTCAATGGGGCCAGGATTTCTCCAGCTATATTAATTTTCTTTCTAGGAACAAGGTGCCAATCATGTTGATGTAGTCTAGGTAGCTAAGTTGCCCATTGAACTCAAGCACACTAAGGTACTCCCATTTCACTGAAATCAGCAGGTATTCATTGTTGTATTAAAGAGAACAGGATGCAAACATCTTGCTGAACTCATTGTACAGTCGAGACACCGGAATTTCTTGAGGTTTGTTTGTGCTGACGTGAAACTGAGCCAAAGATACACGCATGTAATACAAACACACAAATTGAATACTGAAAGAACCGGCAGGCAAAATTTCAGCCCCATTAGGAAAAAAGCATTGCCTTTCTATCCACAAGGAGGCAGCACGTGTTTATTAATATGAACTGTCTCACAATAGCATTGCTCCGTAACTTTTTCTAACTTGCTTTACCAAGGTCCTGGAACATTTATGTTCTGCTGCAAAACACTGCTATATTACTGCTCAGTCTTCTCTTGTGTCAGTGCTACAAAAGCTGGTTTCGAATCTCTGCCCTTTGTTTCTAAATCCAATACTATTTCAGTTTACTGTTGTAACTAATAGTATACACTGCAGTGTGTGTGTGTGTGTGTGTATAGTTCCATCTACTCAAAATCTGTATCTTTAAGAACATTAAGCACTTAGATCTCAAAATACTTCTGTGAGAGGGGTAACTCTTCTCAGAAATATTATTTCACAAATGAAACCAAGTCATAGTGAAGTGATTAACATATGTTGATATAAAACCATTGCAAAATCCTAAATATACCCACATCTTAGAAGTGTTTAGCCACAAGACTGTAATTCCCTTTTGGAAGCATGTACTTTTAACGCACCAAAAAAACCAGACCTGGGAAAAGGGACAAGTTTGGCTTCTCAGAACACAACTGTAAACTTCCTGACCTCAATAACAACTCAACTGCGTATTTTCCATCAGAGTTACTGAGAACTAAGTTTAACCAGAAATCTTCAAACAGTTAAAAAGAACCATAATACCATGCTTATATTTTTTCTGTCTCGATACTTTTAATGGTCTACTTACGGTTTCACAGACATAGACCTGGTTGTCTGGTGTGATGTGAACATGCATAATCAGGAGGGGAAAACCCTTTGCTGTTACAA
The DNA here is from genome assembly GCF_000699105.1 of Pygoscelis adeliae. Classification (NCBI taxonomy): domain Eukaryota; kingdom Metazoa; phylum Chordata; class Aves; order Sphenisciformes; family Spheniscidae; genus Pygoscelis; species Pygoscelis adeliae. Next base: position 1,926,908 of record NW_008824372.1, on the reverse strand, counting down.
ATCCTGATTTCTCCTACTTTGCTCCAGGTGGCAGCCTCAGGAGAGGGAGCTACCATCAGTGGTTACCTCAGCAGATGTAAGAGAGGCAAAAGACACTGGAAGAAACGCTGGTTTGTTATCAAAGGCAAAGTCCTCTACACCTACATAGCAAACGAGGTACTGTGCAATCTGACTTGAAATAGCTTCCTATCCGAGTTCCCTTCTTTAGTCCCTACAGGCAGCACAAGTAAATGTGAAAGGTATAAATGGTAGTTCTCACAACTACCTGCCTTCTGAGACCTGGTCCTAACAGACTGAGTCCCCAGGGAGCTGTCCTTAGCTGAGGTACCCAGCCACAGCTGTAGCTGGACCTCAGCAGCCCTCTGCACAAACTGCCCTTCATTATTTGACTTCTTGCTATTCATGCTATTATATACTGTCAACCACTGTGAGCCTTAGTCTACATATTTACACCTAAAGACTTCAAGGTCCTTAGGCATTCTCTGGCGCACTTGGTAACTGCCAGATATTTTGTAGAGAGATGGTGCTATGATCTATTTCTGGTGGGGAGGAGAATCTTGTAGTTTTGCAAGTATAAGTAGGACACATTTGTCCTACTAGTACCAACAGGGAAAGACAGGAGGCAGTCTGCAGAGGTGAGAATACTGCCTTGTGTATTGGCCTGTAAGCTCCTCCTTACAGCCAAGGAGGTTGGATATCAACTAGATCATTTTTATGTATTTTGTCTCTTCCCAGTCCCTTTCCTTATTTTAATTTCTTCTCCTTTGTGAATAGCTGCAATACAAATAAACTTGAAGTAAGTGTGATATAAAATTTGATTATAACTGACAGATTTCATAAGCAGAAGCATAAAAATTCATTTTGCTGAACAAAGGACACAGAATGCAAGAACTGTAATAATAGCAATATTTGGTACCTTAAGCCTTCAGAACACTTTGCAAACACCAATTATTTAAACTTTTATCACCACTGTGATGGCTGCATGAAGCAATATTATCCCCTTTAAACAGATGAGGAGATTGAGGCACAAAAGAGTTCATGATTTGGCCAGCAATTCAGACCATTAGCATCAAATTCTGTATCCAATTTACCTTTCCTCCGCTAACATTAGAAGTGATCATTTCTGGTTCAACAATAGGGAAAAACCAATGGATGGCTAATTACAATTTACATTCCGTTTGCAATTTAGCTTCTAAAAGCAGAGGCAAAGGCAACATACACATATAGAAAACATTACCTAAATACAGTGACCAAAACTGCAGCTATCAGTAACAGCTAAACTGCAATTCGATTAAGGCTTATTGTTTTCTTTAACTTGTACAAAGCAGTGTCTGGCAAGCAAAATTCATGGATGTTTCTTAGGAGTAAATTAACAAGTAATTGCATTACCAGCTCAGAAATTTCAAAGCAGCATTTTGGAAAGCAAGTCTGAGACCATGCAGATTTCTAAAAAAGTGGCTAGTGCTATGAAAGGAAATGACAAGGTACCAAAAAGACTACTACTTGCACTCAGCAAATAAAAACGGTTGAAAGGAACATAAATGGGAATGGGTCTCAGGCTTTCAGAACTGCTGCTGTACTGTCCCATACTCTCAGTAACCTCTAGTTTGCCTCCTGAACCATTATGTTAAAGATGGCCATTAAAGTAATTGCTAATTTGACCTTCATGGCCACGTGGATGATCATGAAGAACTGGACTTTCAGAGGTGGTGTTTGAGTTCAGGACTAAGACTAGATAAACATGTGCAGTACACAGGCACTGCTCCTGTTTAATTAAGAGACACCAGTCCAGCAGAAGATTCACAATACTGCTTTTGCAGCCCTGTCAGAGAAGGGTCATATCATTATTTGTTTTTCAGAAAGAGCCCTCAAACCGTTACAAGCCTTCTCTCTAAATTTTGGTTCCCTTCTTGTTTGCTTTCAGGACAAAGTTGCCACAGAAAGTTTGCCTTTGTTGGGTTTCACCATTGCCCCAGAAAAGGAGGAAGGAAGTATGGATACAGTTTTCCATCTCTACCACAAGCAGACTCTCTTTTATAGCTTCCGAGCAGAGGATAACAATTCAGCACAGAGGTACGGGGGTAAAATTCCACACTAGCCAGTGCGCAGGTCCAAAAGCTTATGTAGGGCTTTTCCCTCTCCTTCAATTCAGAACACCTTCATAACAGAGGTGAAACAAACAGCTTTCAGAGTGTTGATTAAGCCCAATTGCATGTGACTGGCTTGGGTGACATTAAAAATCTACCTGGTGCTTTTCAGTTCCTTCAGGAAGGAGAATTTGCTCCCTTGTATAGGTAACAAGGAGGCTGAGTCTCAAGAGTCATGCCTAGAAGTCTGTCAAATGTGATTACTGTACAGAAACTTGGATTTATGTGTTCTATTTATCCATCTCTTAGTTTCCTCATCAACAAATAATTGTTTAGATTTCCCACTCTAATGCTACTCCTTCCACATAATAAAATAGTCATGAAATTAGTAATAAAAATGCCAGCACCTCAAGACACACAGGGAAGGAAATGAGTGTTTATGGGAGGTTTTGTTGCTTTTAAACATACTTCAGTGGTTTCATTTTTCCTATTCTAAGACAGCACTCGTACTATCTTTGAGATTTTACAATAAATTACTGGTAAAGGTTGTACTAGAACGCAAGAGTCCTAGTACCCAGTTCCCTGCTTTAATCACAAAACTATAGTTCCTCATTAGAGCTGGGATGGGAAATAGAGTCCTCTTCAGGCTTTACATTCTTAAAATACTTTTCTTAAAATACATATGTTCTTAAAATGCACATAGAATTCTATGTACCACTTTTTCTTTCCTGTCCTTTTTAGGTGGATTGAAGCCATGGAAGAAGCATCCATATTATAGCAGCTATCACTCAATGGACTTGGAATAAATTGTCAGATTTCTATACATTCGCAGCAACCCTCTTCTGTCTTACAAAACTGAACAGTGTATTTCAGGCAAACTGGCTACATACACTGGATATGAACTGTTTCCAAATTGCTCTTTTTGCTTCCTTCTTCTTACATCCGCATTTTTGCAAATGGAAACTTTAAAATAGAGAATATTTATGGTGATCTTTGTCTGTGCAAGTTCAACCCATACTATAAGCTTCTCCTGTGATCCCACAGTAAACTAAGTCTAACATCAAGACAAGAAAATACATGGAAATACTGACTACAGTAAGTAACAGGCTCAGTTTTACTTACTCTAGAGCACTATCATATTTCATTGGGTTGGTTTTGATGTCTACCATGAAATGAGAAACAATGTAGTAAACAACAAATGCTCATTTAAAGCACTTTATTATTTTTATTGAACTACAGCTTCATTTTTTCATGTTTCTAAGGAGTTCTGTGGCCTGATTTATTACTCATCCATTAACAAGTGCCAGCATGAAATTATGCCCCGCATATGCTAAATTGCTTTCACAGAAAATGAACGAACAACACATTCGATTTACCTGGTCTACCAACATTTCACTAGCTATGATCCAGGATAATTACTTACTATCAATTTATAATTTTACACAGATCACGGTATAATTTATTTTAAAGGGTTTAATTTCATACCACTGCAGTACTTTGAAATGCACTCCAGTAGCTCTACAAATCCAGACGTTCAATAATTTCACTTCTCCCTAAATACTGCAGACTCAAACCCAAAGGTTATTTTTAATTTATTATAAACCTACAGACAGTTTTTATTTAACACTAGTCTACCTAGTAGTGTTACGATTTTTATCATCTATTTAAATAGTCTATCTTTTATTTTCAAAGCTCCTGTTGTTTCTGCTGTTCTTGCTATGAAAAATGTCATCAAAAGTTTAATCCATATAACCAGCGCACCATTTGAAATATGCTGGTGGGCTGAAATGCACTTATCTGAACCCGCTCTGCTGGAGTGCTTTGGAACTCCTGTGGCTAAACGTATCTTACATCAGACTACTGTTGTGCACTACATCGCCAGGGCTGGATTCTCACCAGCCAAGTGTCTGTATGACTTCAAAGATGCTGTGCTGCTTTACACCAGCTGAGGATATAGATCTCTGGAGTTTGGGGTTTTGGTTTTTTGTTGTTTTGGTGTGGGTTTTTTTGTTTTTAGTGTTTTGTTGGTTTTTTTTTTTAATAAAGAAGGTGGAGAAGTGGTGTTCTAATCATTGCAATAAAATGGTTTTGAGTCCTATATTTGTCATAATAATTGACTGAGGAATAGAATGGCATTTATGATTAAAATATAGCTTTGTATAAAAATACCATGTTCAAGAATTTACATACATTAAAATATATTGGGGGGGATTTTTATTACTTTCATTTTTCCCTTTCTTCAAGAAGCTTAATGGATATCTAATTTTTGACCCTAACAAACTGTTTAGAATTGTCCGCATTTTTAAAGGCCTATAATATGTATCCAAATGATAAAGGTAGTTCAGTTTATCACCTGGAAGAACAAGCTTAAAAACCCAAATACACACCTACCACTAAATAAAAAAATATAGTTGTTCTGGGGTTTTTTGATACATCCGAGTCTCATAGTTTCATAAAGCATAGGTTATCATATGCAAACAGAAACCAAGTATGAGAAAAGTAAAACTTTTGTATTCTTTAGTTAATGGATGAACACCAATGTTAACTCTTTGTTTCACATTAGAATCATGGCCTTGCTACCAATACACTGTAAATGTTTATCTCCCCTTAAAAACATTTTGCACTGACAAAAAAATAACAAGAATGTTGAAGATCTCTAGAGTAAGATCTCTAACCATGGTCCCAAACATAACAAAACCGCACTACAGAACAACAGTATTATGAAGATTAGGTGCTGACATTTAGTGACTGTTGTATGAAGTTTTCAGTTACAAGCAGGAAATGAGTACATGAAAATATTTTGTTGTAAAAAATAAGATACAGTGCTATTAAACATTGTTTTAAGTAACGTGGAAAAATAAAAGAGCAAAACATAACTGCAGTTCTACAGGCTTTTCCTTTACATTATTTTCCCTTCTTTAATTCCAGCTTTGCAGTTCCAGTTACTGTTAACAGACACTTACCTATTAACGAATTCTCTGATAAACTAAGGAAGAGCATCAAATCAGAAGATGGTAGTGGAGGCCTTCTGGTAGAAACAGGATTTAGACCTAATTGCTATGATGAAGTGTTTCAGTCCACACTGCATTTACCTCCTGTAAAACCCTCCTACCAGTCAAATCTACTTCAGTTACAGATATAAACGGTCTCAATACAGCACAAAGAAAGAGAAAAAATGAAAATGTCCTCTCAATTTCAGTCCAACTGTTAATCTAATCTGAGCAAAGCTAAGCACCAGAGACAGAAATTATCTTCATTTCAGAGTTAATCCAGTAATCACCTTTTAGAAAATTTTAACATCTTAGAATAGAGGTATATAGATACGCAGTTTACTATATGCCATTTACTTACAAACAGCTCTTTCCTCCTAACTTGTAGCTAGTATTACTCCTTCAAAACAAAGATTTTGTTCCACGCCTTCACAAATGTTTCAAAAAAAATTCAGTAGTAAGTCACAATGTACTAGCTACTCAGTCAATAGCTCAGATGCAAGCTGATCTCAGTTGTTATTTCAGTGGTTTTCTGCTTATTTTGCTACTTATTGAAAAGCATTAAAATTATTAGCCATTATCTGCAACTAATATTTAAATATCTATCTTACAGTATATGCCTTGTTAAAAATCTGGTTTTTAAACAGTTGTTAAATTATTTTTCCACATCAAAGTACAAGCCATTCAGAGTTGGAGAGTATTCAGACATGACAAGATCCCATGCCATTTACACAAGCACTGCTGGTCTAGCTGTGGGAATACTACCTTTCCGGAGCTGATTCTGTGTTGCTTTTACAATTGACGAAAAACACACAGCTATGAATACCAGCCAGGCTTTTCCTGTTTGTGTGCTACTTTGGTACCAAAGCAATAAAGACTACTTTGGCTGTAACCACGTTCAGTCAATATCACTGCTTGTGAAGGTAAAAAAAGTGCCAATACTCAGCGAGGGGAAAAGGTATTCCCTTGTCACTTTGTGAACCTCCTACATGCTACATTTAAAACACTAGTCTAACTTCACAAGTTACTTGGGAACAACATACAAACTTCTATGTATTAAAAACAGTGAGATCCTTCAGTCTGGATAACATTGAGACACCACTTTTGATCAAGTTTTGACAAAGTTTCTAGACTCCAGGGCAAGTTTACAATCCCTTTCAGAGAGACCCAAGATTTTTTTTTTTTTTTTAATTGATCTTTCCTAGAAGAACTGTTTCACAAATATTCTGAATGTTTTCCACAGAATAACAACAAACACCAGGAAACCTTTAAAGTGCCCATGAAACAGCATTGCCATTCTTTACCATGCTTTCTTTATATTATTATTACTAAATGACAAAGTTTTTACATTCTTTTGATTATTTTTATGGCTTTTTTTTTCCCCCCAGAGAAGTGTTGCAGCTTATTTCTAATCTATATGCTTTGGAAAGGCATGGAATACATTTTACATAAACATGCTCTGATTTTTTTCATCTTTTTACTTGTAGTACTTACATTTTTATGTCCTTTCCTTGCTCCTCTAAGATAAAAGAAACTGGAGAACAGTTTAAACTGCCTAGTAGTTGTCTCTATTTTCATTTCATATACTATATGCCACGTTATTAACTGTAGTACTTGCCAGCAGACAAATGTGATCTTAAAGAAAGCACAGGAACTGAAATTACTTTCCATCCATACTGACAGTTCTTAGAGCAGTCAGGTCCTGCAGTAATAATTGAGCATGTCGTATTGAGAGGTCACTTTATGTGAATTTTGGGGCAGGGTTAGGATTTTGCACTGCTTTTGCTTTTCACAGCCTTCAATGTATAGCAGTTGCATATTGTTCTTAAAACTGCTTTTTACAAATATTAATGAATAAAAAATAAATTTTCCTGTATGAAATTTATTAAATAAAATGAAAAACTCTTTCAAGGTTATTCTCTGCAAAATTTCACTTCAAAGTACAGCCACGACGTGATAAACACCAATGATTTCTTGGATCAACAAGTTTTATCTCCTACAATCAGAAATACAATTATCATGAGCAGCAGAGCGCGCAACAACAAAAGTACAGCAAGACTACACAGCCACTAGACTTCACCTGGATCTGAACCATACGCTTTCCCAGACTACACTGAGGTGTCAGGTACATGACATTTTCCATATTCCTGCATGCCATCTAGAATTTTTTTGCCTTTCTTCTGATCTGTCCAAAAACGACTGCAGCATGCTGGCAGGCCTACCAGCACGAATACTCTGCAGTCAGTGTGGGACTTCACTGCTGAGCAAGATCTCAAAAAATCCAAATCCAGTCATTAATACAAGATGATGTAAATCAGAAAAAAATATATAAATATATAAAGTCTGCTAAATCCATCAGCTTTCACAGCACTTGGTTCAGATTCCTACATTCCATTTCAGTGCCCAATGATTTATTTTTCGCCACAGTGGTGAGAAAGAGTAATTCTGAAAGCATTTAACCACATTAAAGGAAGCCTTAACCCAACTTTGGATTGTCATGAATTTGTATTTTGCCTCAGAAATCTTGAATCTGCTGTGTGTGTTCATTACAATGAAATAAATCTTTGCTCTACCACAGTTGCCTTCCTTTGTCTCAAATATTTTTAGATGACAAACTTGATTTAAAAAAAGGTCAGTCCACTTGTACTTTCACAAAGCTATAACCCATTACCAAAGAAAAAGACCATGGCCACGTACATGTCTGAATGTGCACACGGTATCAACTGCACAATGACCTCAGGACCAAAAGGAAGGCCATCCATCAAACAGCTTGGTGCACAAGACAAAGGGATCAGGTGAGCTCTGATGTCAATTAGATGGTGGAAAACAGCAATTGCTACTCAAGCTCCTGACGAATCAGCAAGTCCAGTGACGCTATAAACATGGCATTTCAGGATGGAGGGAAGTCATTGTGTTCTCTAGCGTTCTCAATATCCTCGTAGCATACTGTCTCAGCGGACAGTGTGTCCTCTATTACTTTAAACTAAATCTGACTGCACTTACACTCACAGGTTTGCTAGAGAGAAGTTTAAAGGCAAATGCCACAGATTGTACCCATACAGCATGGCATCTTTGTCCTTGCACATCCTGGAGATAGCAGCAAATAGCATATAACAAGTAAGATACAGAGACTTCTTTTAAGATGCATCTTTTACTCACTGAACAGTCCCCACTGCACAAGCAATACTTTAATTCTGACCACCACCTGAGCATTGTGAGCGTAAGGAATCACTCTTCCCTCTTTCCAGAATAAAACAGCATGTCATTAGCTAAATAACAGCATTTCCAAATAAACCAGTAAAACTATTCAGAACTCAGGTTGAAGTGAGATTTTTCTGCAGTCAACAAAGCCTAGAGCAGACAGCAAGCTCACTTTTTGCTAAGAGACAACTACGGAGAAATGAGGGCAAAATCCCCACAGGATGGAGGTCACTAGCTTCTCTCAGCACTGCCCAGCCATCTACAAACCTGAACACAAGGCACAAGGACTTGTACCTCAGAAATCATCTACTAACACTTAAAAGAGAGATTTAAATCGAATGTGGCATTAACAAGACCAAACAGTTTATACTGTTAAAATCTTCTCAGTCACTTAACTGTTTAATTCTTTCATGCTAGATATCAGCTAGATATCCCTTTGCCCTTAAAATTTACCTCGAAAGTTTGAGGAAAATTCTATGAAAGTTTTAAGCACCTGAAATGACAATTTAAAAAAATAAAATAAAAAAATCAGAGCTGTACAATACTGTCAATCCTAAACATTTAAAACACATGAATAACCTTAAATCCTGCTTTTACTTTGTACTTCTTGGCCTGCCCTGACTTTTGACCCCCTTTGTCCATTATGTACTTTTACTGCCAACACCACCACCACGACCAGAGAGGTTTTTGGCCTATGCCATAGGTACTCTTACAGCCCACCTTTGCATTGCAATGGTTCTCTCCTTCCACATTTAAAACACCCTTTCGTCCCTGTAAGCGTGCACATCTCCCATCTCACCTCTGCTCTATGGTGAATTCAACCTGTTCTCCTGGGTGAGGAGCAACTTTCACAGGGTCTCTTCCCTCCTCTTCTTGTATGGCAGCTTTGCAGAGCATTTTTTCTTCTGAGGCAACTATCCCACAAATGGGAGGAGCTAAAAGGTCCTTGTTACCAGCAGAAGTTTGAAAAAGACCACCACTAAAATCCTTTCTGAACCACGGCTGGGAGCAGCTGAATACTTCCTGACAGGAACCGCGGCCCGTGGAGAGGAGCCCACGCTGGAGCGGGGAAAAGTGTGAGGAGGAGGAAGAAGGGGCAGAGAGGAACCCCCCCTTCCCCCGTGCACCGCTCTGGGGACTGGAGGGGAGGGGGGAAGGTAGAGGAGTCAGGAGGGAAGGAGTGAAATTGAGCCTGACAGAAAGGGGCGGCAGGGGAAGGTAGTGTTTTTATTTTTGGCTTTCTCACCACCCAAATCTATTTTAACTGGCAACTAGTTAAATTTATTTTCCTCAAGTCGAGTCTGTTTTGCCTGTGACAGTAAGTGGCAAGTGATCTCTCTGTCTTTATCTTGACCTACAAGCTTTCTCATCCTATTTTCTCCCCCTGCCTGTTAAGGAGGGGGAAGTGAGTGGCTGGGTCAGCATTTGGCTGCAGTCCAAGGTCAACTCACCCGTAAGGTCTACAGATTTAATTATTTTCTTTGCTCTCAGTATAGTTATTAACCTTTACTTGTAGAGTAACTCAGTTCTCTTTGATCTTTTTCACCTCCAGCATCTTCTATTGATTTTCTCTCCAGTCACAGCTAAAGCCAAAAAGGGCCTATACAAGCACTTTTTACTAATGCTCTTTTCGAAGTCTGTGTATATAAATTTAGCAAATTTCAGCATTATCTAATACAATATTGCTTATTAAATAAGTTAAAGGCATACGGTATAGTTCTATATTTCCCTGAAGTTATTGCAAGAACTGCAGCAAAATTTGTGACAATCTTGACACAGCTTTCTTCACTGCACTTTTTGTTGCTGACCTCAGTGAGCACAGTGGAGCTGCACAGCAAGCAGGATTGCACTCTGCACCAGAACTCAGAGTAAAACTGCTGCAAGGCCTTCTCTTGGTGGCAGAAACAAGGAAGAACAAGGAGACAACTCCTCCTGTCCTCTAAAGCTTCCCCCAACTTGCCAAGCATGAAGCAGAGAGGGGAAAAGCAGCAATTCCCCCCTGCCTCTAGCATTTTCCATTCTTCCTTTCAGTCAGTCAGACTTGTTGGTAAGTGGAACAAGAGGAATTTGTGAAAAGGGAATAAAAGAAGATGGACAGCAACTGGAAAAGACACTAAAGAATATATAACCACTTGTTATCTTTAATTTGGTGTATCACATAGAATTTTGGAGTCACTGTGTTTTTCAGCTATTAACTAACTTTAAATAAGCCCACAATGCAAGACTTTTGTCTCACTAGAGCACAGGCAGTATGTTTGTGTCAGCTACTTCTAGAGGCATCCCAAAAAATAATAACAATAATAAAATAACAGCCTGTCACTATCACAACCAATTACTTGTAAGCTGCAAATTTAACATTTCCCAAATTTCAAGTAGTTACAGAGATTAGTACAACACTACACAACAGAACTCAGAATTTGTTCACTATTTTTAAACACAAGAAACAAACTAAATCACACACTTGGAAGTTATGAGATACCAGTATTTTTATTTCCATAAAATCATAATACTACAAAAGCATGAAGTTTTAACTTATGACCACTGGCCCCCCACCCCCAGAATCCTCACAACTATCAATGTATACCTTGGAACATTTTTGCAAGGTAACACTAAGCAATCCTATTTGGTTTATTTTCAAATTACTGTGCAAAATATTCAATAGGGTACCTGCAGGCTTTGCTTAATAGGATATACAATTCTCATTACTGCATTTTCATTTCCAGTACCACTCAGACAGAGGAAAAATACACCTTTAAAACATTTCTGTATATGTTGCCTTCCAGCAATGTCAGTAACTGATTCAGACATTGGCAACATTCAAAACAATACAGAATTACTGGCAACATTCAAACCTATGCAGGATTTTGCTTTAACAGACTAGACCACTGGTCTAAGTGCAATATCCTAATTCTCAAAGTATCTCAGACCTTAGGCTTTAACAGAGAAATAAAATGTCAATGCTCAAAAGCACAATGATGTTAGCAGACAAGAACACCCTTTCTCTTGACCACTAGATCAGTTAGGCCCCAAAGCAAGAAACCTTCAGTGCAACGTCCTCCCACAGCAAAACTCTCACAATGCATAGTCTCCCCTCAGCCTCCTTTTCTCCAGGCTAAACAACCCCAGCTTAAGCAGGCTGTACACTCAGGTACATGTCCAACAGGGTGAAGAAATAACTTGCTTGGAAATTATCACCAGCACACACATGCTTTATGGGCATAGCATCCCAGTGATTGCCGGTCTTTTCTATTCTCCTACTCCATAATGCCACAGCAATCCTTTCACAAGTACACACACATTTGGTTGCCAATATATACTGCATTATCAAGAAAATCCTTTAGAAACCAAAATACCAGTTTATGGAAGCAAGTGTTTTCATTTTCCCTTGAGCTACCAAAGATTATTAATACATATTGAAAGGACGTTGCAGATCTTGCATTGTGCAGGTTTACATAAGAATCTTTGGCAAGTTTTTTAGGACCTTCAGACATACATGTTCATATTTCCAGTCTTCCCTAGACAAATCTCAAACTCCCTTTAATGAGAATTCTGTTCTTATTTAAAAAAAAAAAAGTAGTGACAGGCTAGAGGTATGTTCTTAAACACAAGACTAAGGGCAGAACACTTTAAAAGTCCCAGAAATAATAGTAATTACACAGGCAAGAGAAGCAACCTTCCTAGCCAGGCCACCCGACTGTGTGCCATACCGTGGAACGGCACAGGGTATGCAAGGTTACTACTGCAGTGCCTATGAGCCCCAGAGTGCAGAATCACAGTAGTTTTTGATACATAAAACCAGAAGAAAGACAACCTATGTCAAAAGAGGTTACAACATGACTATAAGACAGATGTGGTGAGCAAACCAGTAAATAAGCTGCACTATAGAATTCATCAGTTCTAAGCCAATTGGTAAATTCTCTTATGCACTAAGACCACTGACAAAGCTTTGCCATGATTTCTAATGCACCTTTGCCCAAGCCAATTAAAAAAAACACTGCACCCCCCAAGCACACTCTTGCACACTTCTAAACAAGGAGTAGTGAAAAGGGTTGAGAAGACTTGTGGGAACACAACTTAGTCAGTAAGCAATTATAGAACAACTACTACAGAAAATTGAACAAATGCCAAAACACAAACACCTAGGAAAGTTGTTATTGGGAGTCCTTGAAAAGTCCTGGCTTTTTCTCTATGCATCAACCGAAAAGCTCGAAATTTCAATCCACTCCAAATACTGATAGCCAGAGATCAGAAAAGTAGAAAGGAACAGGTTAGCAGTCAAAAGCTACAAAATGCTGGACCTCCCTTTTAAGAGGTGTGGGCAAGACAATTTGCTAGTGAACAGAAGCATATGAATTTAACTTATATTTTATTATCAAGGAAAAATAACGCACTATTTCCCTGAAGAGCTCAAAAGAATCATCACTACAGAGATTTCTATATAAAGCAGAAATGTAACTGAAAGCATCCTAGCCTACTTCCTCCCCATTCTATATATTCTGATGTACCTGCTCATAAAAATAACTTTAAAAATCAAAAGCTGCTTTATTCATGGTGGATTCTCCTCTGGTTTATTCAGCAAGTGACAATCCATCACTGAAGAGTGCACAACTGAACATAACCATTGCCAAGAAATACTAGGTCTTGTCAGAGAATTCTCTGATCACAAGATTGAAATACTTTTCTACCTAACCATGAACACAGCTGGTGTGAAAAAAATAATTGAAAGATAAAAAATTGATTATGGTTCTGATGAAAACATTTTAGGATAGCAAATAAAGGACAAAACTAAAGATTCAGTTTAAATTTGCTTACAACCATTATCCAACAGATGCACATCTCAGAGTTTAAAGCCAGACTAACAACTTATTCCCTTAGTTTATTTCACTTTAAGAAAGGTGGGCTTTTTTTCCAAATCCTCTATTTAAAAAACATGCTGTGCTCATAGATGCTGCTCCACACGTTGTTATCCTTGATTTATAGAAAGGGAAACACATTCCTACCCTAACATCTAACTTACTTCTACAGTAAGGCTATTACGAGAATTTAAAAAATCCTTAAAGGTATGTGTTACAAAAATGTGTTTACACTTTAATAGTATGTTTTATGAAGTAAAAAAAATCTGCTTTTGAAAGTATGTGCACGTCCATATTTTGAGAATTTGAAAATTCTTCATACATTTAACATTACAGTAGTGAACAAGCACCCAAGACATTTTTTGAAACATTTTCCTTTATTTATGTATTGCACACACATCTGCACATCATGTACTTTAATGTTATTAACTCCAGTTTTGTGACAGTAAGGCCATAATTCATAGGCATAGTTCTTCATTTCTCATATCCTTACCCCAAATAGCAAGTCCTAACCAAAAAAAAAAAAAAAAATCAGGGTGCTGACTGTGTAACTATTCAGACAACAGCCCCTCCTGTTTAAGTGATTATTGCCTTCAGCTCTCTCTTCCATACGTTTCCTTTCAGGAGTTACTATCACTTCACATCTTCCAGTTTTACTGGAATCTTCAGATTAACTGACCACTCCTTAAGTTAGCTTCTGTCAAAATCACTAGACTTCAGAGAAACTTACTAGAAGTAGTAAGATCATTTTGATAGGGGTAGGTTAAGAAATAGCTACACACAGTTACAACAGTGAACCAGGGTCACAGGTCAACATACAATAGCCTCAGAAAGAGATGACATGCACTGAAAGGTGGCAAGCTCTTAAACCACCTCAAGCTGCACCCAAACCTGTCTCATGCCTACAATCGCATATTCGGAGGCAGAACAAGCGTCACTGACAGCCAGCTCCACCGGGAGAGCCCTCATCAATGACACCGACTTTACAAAATGGAAGAAAAACTCAGGACAGTCTGGTGGTGGCCTTTGTGAAAGCCAGCATCAACTACAAGCCTCCCTGTGACTCTGCATCTTTAATAAGAACCAAGATATACGTGGAACATCAGCACCCACCTGTGCACATAATAACCACCTCCAACCAATTAATTCAAGCTGCAGGCTACAGAGGAGCTTCGCAGGCAAGGGTTACGAAGGACTGCCTTTGAACAGGGGCAGCATCTTCCCCTCGCCGTTTCCGAAGGGGGAGCCTGCCCAAGGGCTGGGATCGTCCAGGCTCAGGCGCCTGCCCAGCGCCCTCTCCCGCCGGGGCGCAACGAGAGCCCAGCGCAGGCCCTCCCCGTGCGCAGGGGACACCGCCGCCGCCGGAGCGTTGGCGCG
>NW_008824372.1:1877335-1910976 GCF_000699105.1 Pygoscelis adeliae | reverse complement strand
GTCAGGGCTCTGACCTCGTTGTTTCCCGTCGCATCGATCGTTGCAAGGATTCCTGCCGGCTTCCTGCCACAGTGACAGCGTAACAAGAGGTTCCCGGCAGAGCCTAACCTGCGAGCCCCGCCTTTCCCTTCTCCTCCAGACTCCTGCTGAGGAGAAGCGTGCTGGCTTGCTGCTTGATGTAGCTGAATCAAGCATGCACCCTGAAGAACCTGTTTGCTTAAGACAAAGGAACAAATTTCAATAAGCTTGAATTCGGCCTTTAGCCATGTCATCCTAGCAGGGCCGTGCCTATAGAATGTCTCAAATGGCGTGTGTGACTTTCTTCTGAGATTCCACTGCAACTTAGGGAGGGATTAACGGTTTTATGCCATATTTTGGGCAGCAGTGTGTGTCTACACGTACTGAGTTGGCTGCCACCCTATTACACTGAAAATACTTTCCTGGTGCTCCAGGTGCCTCCTTGCAGTTTTTAAGTTCCACCTTTTTTTGTTGGTTTGTTTTGGGGATTTTTTTTTTTTCCTTATGAACTCTGCTGCTCAGGGGTTTATGCTGGGAATCTGATTTTGCCTTGTGCCACATTCTCAGAGTCAATATTAACAAGCTTACTTGGCATGGCTGTCTATGGTCTCTGGGCTTCCAATTGAATTTGATCAGATAGCCTCAGTTTATTGCTGTTTTGGGAAGGTCGAAAGTACAAAAAGCCTTGGTGGATAACCACCAACAGCAAATCTGTCAGAGCCTTACCACAGCAAAGACTTCATTGGGTCTTAGAAAGGTATCCTTATGAACAAAGTCTCTCATCTTCAGGGCTTCCTTCACCTTAATGCACTGAGAAAACAGCATGTTATGAGCATGTGGTTATCTTCGTTGCTGAACATAAAAAATGCATTTAAAATAAGAGAAAACACTGAAAAGGAATTATTGAACAACTGAGAAGCCATCCACAAGCGGCAATATTAAATGGGTCTGGTGGAAATGGTTCATAAGTTTACTGTGCAAGTTGAACACTTCAATAAAAATGACAAACTGTATGAGAAACAAGCGTAAATATGATTTCCATAGGGAATGTCTCAACTTTGATTATGCATTGTTACAAATAGTCTTCCATTGACATATACAAAGTAACTTTCACAGTTATTTTACCACAATATGATTTAATCTTTTTAACTTAATTAACGTTGACATTTTCAACAATGTTAGCTTTGTAGAAGTTGCATTTGAATGGGGGTCGTGGTGCTAGAGACATGCATGCATGTTTCTGTTACATGTTTTGCTATTGTTCGTAGTATGTTTTATGTTAAATGATTGCTTTGCAAGTACCAACAGAAGGTTTTCAATAAAACATCAAATGGGCCAGCATTCATGAATGCCTTTTCATTACCTACACCTGGGTCAGAATCTGAACTCTGGCTCTGTAATAAGGAAGTCACAGTTAAAAACTGAATGCATGAATTTGAAATCTTAATTAAATTTACCCTTGGAGAAACAGCCCTAATGATGATCATTAAAAATATATTGGAAGTGTTTGTTTTCTTGTTTCTTCCTTTTTCTGTTCGCTTTGTCTTTTTTTTTTAAACCCTGAAGAGCGTAAAGTTGAAGGTACAGACACTCACAATAGGATAAAACAATTCTGCAGTATTTTTTCCTCAGAGTGATAATTACACTGTAATAAAAAAAAAGTCTAGATAATAGAAAATACATTTTAGATGTGACATGCTGTTTCCCTTACTGTGCAAGATTACCATAAGAATATGGATGAACGTGGCAGTTTGACGAAATGACTTAATAAATGTTTGCTCAAAACAGCATTCTTAGATTGCCGTTTCCTTGTTCAGGACGTAGTGTAGAAGCAGTTTAACTGTAAGATTTCTCTTCCCTTGAGTTGAGGAAAGTGTCTTAGAGATCTGTGAAATCCACAAACTGCATCAGTAGTTGCCACTCAGATTAATCCTTTCTAATTTATGAAATTAACATCTCTTCTTTGCAGCTTAAATAATAGAGTAAAAACAGTATATTAGAGGCATTATAAAGTAAAAGAAGAACTATGTGCCTCAGCTTTTCGAACAGTACGGTTGCAGTATGCATGTACTGTACATACGTGTGTGTGTATATATGTGCGTGCGCGCACACACACACGCATCCATGGCGTATTTTCTTATTTGTCAGATACGTCAAACAGTATTGTAAATTATCAAAAAGTCATATCAGAGGTTTCTTTAATAATAAAAAACCTAACTTTGTGCCTGATGGAAGTTGCTGGCATCTTTTCAAACAGGTTCTCTAATGATCTTGCTTCACCATGGCAACCAATATGGAGGTGCTGGCTCAGCAGGTAGTGGAGACTCAGCAGGTGGCTGAGGTGAGTGACAGATGATATCACAACAGTTGGTATATGAGCTTTTGAAATGAAACACATATTAGGGAGCCCTTGCTGTTTACAATTAAGCATAAATGGAACCGAAAATCTTTATAGAACAGTATTGCTTTACAGCTGGGGACAAACAAGAAACCAGTGCAACTGATATGTGGTTTGTTTACCTTACTTTATTCTGGTGGCCCCCATATTAGGAATGCAAGTAGGAAATTCAACATGAACTATAGAGAAACTTGGCTGTATTGTGGGTTGCTTAAAAAATTAATACAACAGAATTTCTGGTCATTTGATCATTGGCTTGACCATTTTGGACGTGAAAGGTTTCTGCTCATTTCTTGAGTTGTCATCTAAATTCAGAACAGTATTTGAAGTTACCTGTTTTACTTATGCACTGTATTGAATTTGCAGTAGGGTGATTAATTTAAATAAGGCTTTATATATTCTGCTTACGCATATGAGAAAAAGAGTACAAAATCTACTTAAAGTGATATTAAGTGGTGTCTCGTCTTGATGTATATTCCCTGAAGTTTGGATGCTCAACAGCTAAAATGTCTAAATCAACTCGTAAACACTGAAACTGCATGTGATCATGGCCACAGAAAATAACCTATCTCCTTCAGTATGCAAACTTCAGTCAAAAAAATCCCTAGAATTTTTGTCTGTTTAAAATTATTTGGTTTAATATCCTTCAGATTTACTATGCTTTATCGTGTGATTACATAACTAAGGGATTCATAAATAACAAAGAGCAAGTAGGCTAAGAGACCTCTGTAGACAAGGCCACTTTTCAGACGTTAGTTTGGGGGTTTTTTTGACCTGTTGAACTAAGATTACACCTGGATATTAAAAAAATATTTTTAGTTCAAGAAGAAGCTCTGTATATGAACGAAATGTGTGTGATTGTGTTTTCAGAAATGGATTCGAGATTCCTTACTTAGAGCAATTTTTTTCTAAAAAATGTTGGTTCTTTTTAAATAGTGTGGAAAATGGCCTACTGAGTATCCTAGAAATAACATCTAAGGAATAGTTTCAAAAAATGTAACACTGAAAACTGACAAGCGAATTTTCACTCTAGTTTGCTATACCAGGTACCAATTTGGCAAGCTACAGTTTTTAAAAACACTTCCAAACAAACTTGGAAATAAAAACATGTAATGGAAATACTGGCAAACCTTATACTATTTTGGTAGAACTTGAGTGCTATAATCACATCTAAGGCACATAAAATATGTGACATTTGTAATTCCTCGTGCAGGAAATGCACCGTGGTAACATAGTGTGATGGTTGTATCTTGCCACTGGAGAGATCGCTCCATCTCAAGAGTGTATGAAGCTCTGTGATTTCTTCCTGGCCGGTGGGTAAATAGAGGGCTTCATCTCTTTATAGTATTCAGCTCCTTAAATTATATGCGTGTCCACTGCATAACTCCATGAAAACTCTGTTCATGGAAAAACAGTTATAAGCAGCATTATATCATTAAGAACTAATTAATGGTACGACCATGTTAACGTTGAACCATTTCTTTATGAATGGCTGGCTGCCTGCTATTTGTGTCTTCAGTCAGATACAGGTTTTAATACAGGTAAATACATCACTAGTTTTCTTGAAGTATGCTAAAATTCCATATTTGTACTCACTGTTTCTCGGAGAAAATGTAGCATTAAAAAATGAGAGACTTTTTCAGAATATTATATTTTTCATCGATGAAAATTAAGTGGAAGGAGAGAAAGAGTCATTAATCATGCACTGAATTTTAAGTTATGAATGATGAGAGACAAGTTGCAAACAGGATAACTTAATGCAAATATTGGCAGGTTTAGCTATATCTGCATCTTTCTTTTTCAACATAATTGCCACCTATGTAGTGCATGGGTTTATTGAGAACTATGATGCCAAGCACCAAATCAGACTGTCATGAAGTAGGCCACGTGTTGTTTTTCTTTCTTGAGCAATAGTTCATCAGGTTTGTTTTCTGTGAAACTGAATGTATCATAGAAGTTACTGAGCACACTCCAGTACTGCATGTATTTTTTTACTTACTCTATTTTTAGGACTTTGTAAAATTGTCCTTGTAATGGTTTCAAATGGTTTCACTGCTGTTGCTTGCTTCTGCTTTATAGCAGTGTTGCTTGTTGCATTTTTCCAACTGTGTATTTCTGAACAGATTGGGTGAGAGAGTTCCATTTTTAGTGTCTGCAGTTGCCTTTACTTACAGGTCACGAGATTGGAGAACAGAGAGCAGCTAGGGGATTCAGAGGGAATTTCAGCAATTCCTCCTCATCCGGAGTAGCTTTTGAAAAGCACAAAAAATACTTTAGCCTTAATGCAAAAATAAGTAATGCTGCTTTTCTCAAGTATTTATTTAGTACTGTCACTGTGCAATATATCAGTGGCCCAGGTTCAGTCCCAGCACCAACTTAGCTTCGATTTGCATACTGTTTAAGAAAAACGTGTTTAGTTATGAAGTGGAAATGTATTTCCCTGTGCAGTGCCTTAGTTTTTAATGCAAGGTTTTTAAACAGAACTGTCACTGTAGGGAGGAATAAGGGCTATTTCCTCTTTCCAGCATCAGCTTTGATGTGACCAGGAAGAACTTTTAGTAGTTGCTAAAACTGTCCCCTTCCAGTTCCATGACAGCCACAAACTATTCCCAGTGCATCCTTTTTCTCTGTCAGAGGCTACAGGGAGAGAGGCACAGGAGATGACTGTTGAGCCCTGTGCTTACTGGGATCTCGTTTATGCCAGTTGCATTGCTGGAGGATTTTGGTTGCTTTCAGTTCCCTCAGTGCGCTGATAAGAAACCTATCAACACCTTGGGCCTTTCTAAAAGTATGGTTTGCCATGGGACTGAAAAAATACTGGATATCTTTGTCACAAAGTATTTTCTTGACCCGCTTCAGATCTCTCTGACACGTTACATCGTAAGTAGTTCAGCAATTTAGGTTTAAGTCCAGGTGAAGCACAGTGTGCTGAAAAAGGAGAGTAGAAACACTGCTGTTGTGATGGAATAAGTTTTTGCTTTGTTGTAAGAATTAACGAAGTGCAAAGTAAGTCCATTTATGTTTAATATTATATTATTATCATTGGCCATTTTCTCATTTCATGGTGAATTTTCAAGGTGGAGTTTTGACGCTGTCTTCTGAAACAATTTTTAATTCAAGTACAGCTTTTCTCAAGTTACTGTTAATTGCATAAGACCTAGACATACTGTCAGCCTGAGGTATCTCACACAAAGTGCATATTGGAGTAATGAGATCTTACATGGCTTACGCAGTTTGGCAGCCTCTGAATTCAAGAATGTTACCAGATGTGGCATAGCCGCTGGTGTAATGTAGGAATTGGGGTCTTATGTAAGATGTAGTCTGTGATTTTTTTTTTGCAGTGCGGATATGCCAAGAATTGCAGCTTCTTCCATGGCTGTTGCCTTCATATGTCTCATGCAAGATCTTGCATCAGCATCCTTTTAGGGCAGTTAAACTACAGATGAGTTCTTCCGTGGTGGATCTGAATTTTATCTGCCATTCTACAAAGGGCCCAAGTGGTCAGGACAGTTAATTCCAGAGAGTATCACTGAAACTTTTTTTAGATATATCTTACATCTGTGAAAGAAATATATTTGGACATTTCCAGGCAATACACACATTTTTCATAAAAGCCTATTATTAATTTAATAGCTGAAGAAGTTCATTAGGAAAAATATCTGTAGAAAAGTAAGTCTTTCTGATTTGATTTGAGATGTAGCATTTTTTATGGTGTAAAACTTGTTACCATATTTTTCATTGAAATTTTTTAACTGTTTTATTGGAGAAAACTTGTAAAAAATAATTTAAATTTCAGGGTACAGTTGAGCATATTTAGTCTGTGATTGCTTAACTATGCCTTACTTTAATTTCTATTCTCTTTTCTATATATTAATAATATCTCTGAAATCAGTTTATGCTTAGTGAGAACTGACCAGTGTGTTCAAGCAATACAATTACTTTGGCTTTTAGTGGTGTGAATATAGGAAATGTTCTTCTACTTAAGTTAGAGAAGCTTGGAGGCTTTAAAAATTCCTCCACTACATGGCCGATTGATTATTCCTTCAATATATTTCTCAAATACTGCTTTCATAATCAATGTGGTAGTGGGGAAATAAGCTGTAGAAAGTATTGAAAATTTGGTTAGTAAGTACAGAAATTTATTAAATATATACATATGCTCATATAAACACACCTACACATATAGATATATATGTACACTATGGGCAAGTCAGTTTAGTAAATTAGTACGCGACTTCGAATCATAGAATAGTTTCAGTTGGAAGGGACCTGTAAAGGTCATCCAGTCCAACCCCCCTGCCATGGGCAGGGACATCTTCAACTTGATCTTCAACTAGACTTGACTGTATGGCTATGAAGAAACCTTACTTATTTCAAAGGACATAAAAATAATGAAATGTCTAGAGAAGCTTAGTTTCAAACTATCGATTTTATATATACATTTATGTATTTTATATATACCTTATATATCAGAAATTTAATATAATATGATTACAACTAAAATGTAGAATTAAAGTGAACTACTTTACTGGTAAAAATTCAGAAAAAATAAGTATAAACATACAATTTTATATATGTACATTTTTATGTGTACAAAATGACAAAATGATGAATAAATGAAAGAGAAGAAGCCAAATTTAATTTTGCCAGCCTTCAAAATGCAGCTAATTGCCAAATACTTGTTTTTAGTTTAATGATGAAAAAGGCAAGGCAGTAGATACGTATGTTTCGAAGTGTATTTTTATATTTCTTGAGTTTTGTGCAGATCCTCTGTGTCATTTAATGGAAATCATTATTAATTAATTTATACACACTGCAGCATATGAAATTATTGCTAGTGATACTTGTTGGTTTGAGAGCCCAGGCGAATGCAGTCCTCTGCTGACTGGTCCAAAGCAGACAATTCTCCATGCTATGCCACTTGTGTTTAGCTTCTATCTTCCAGTGGTATAGCAGAAGTACACTTGGCATGCTTCATGAAATTGTTTTGTTCTCCCACTCTGCCTACGTATAAATAGTGTTTGCAATGTGAGTGCTAAAATGAAAATACCAGTTGCATCCTCATGGACTTTTAAGGAAATCAAACAGTAGTTAAGCATGAAATGTTTTTAATCTGTACTAGATAGGATGGGTTAATGCTGTGAATCTGAAAACTGCTTTGAGAAATGTGGAGTCTTCTTAAGTCCTAAAATTACGTTTAATACTGATTGCTTTTTCCTCTTTTCCCCTCCCTCCAGTTTGAGACAGATCGAATTCCACAATCCCTGGGCACATTAGCAAAAATTCCAGTACAAGATATGGTCCCAGTCTTCTGCAAGCACATGCCAGAGAGGTCATAGGCATTCTTACATTGACATTTCCAATAAGTGAAATACATACAACAACAAAAATAAGACTCTTAAGTAGAATGATAGGTTTCTGAACTAATTTCTGAATAGTGTCTTCCTGTGAAAATTACTAGGTACAATAATCTCAGAATTTCTCATTAACTTAAGAGGCCCTCGGTTATATTAAACATAATATATACTCTTGTAAGCATTGTTTTATAAGAATGTCACTGTTGAAATATTAGAAACTCTAACATTACAAAATACTAATTCTGTTTCGCTATGGATGTTTATTACAGTAGCATAGTTGGTGTCCTATAAAAATAAGAGTGAACGCCTTTGTAGCTGTAGTATTTCTGTGCAGCATATAGTACTTGAGAAAGTTCCATCAAAAAAAGGATTATCAGGCCCTAAAAATCATAGAATCATAGAATCATAGAATCATTAAAGGTTGGAAGAGACCTCCAAGATCATCGAGTCCAACCATCAACCCAACACCACCATGCCCACTAAACCATGTCCCTAAGCGCCTCATCTACCCGCCTTTTAAATACTTCCAGGGATGGTGACTCAACCACTTCCCTGGGCAGCCTGTTCCAGTAATGTAACATTACTCTTAATTAAAGATGCATTTTGTATATTTTATATTATCAAGTCTTTGAGATTTTGTGGGTGACTTAGGCAGTTGTGACAAAGCTGTTAACTACATTAGTAACTACTAATGTAGTACTAACTACTACGTTAGCATTTCATTTTAGCACTACTGTACTACTACTAATGTAGTACTAACTAACTACATTAGTACACTATAGTTGATAGGTTTCGTATTTTATTTCAAATTTCAATTACTTTGCCAGCTTGTCTTTTGATTCAGAAAACAAGCAACTTTTAATCTTTTTTTTTTTACTACGTACTTTTATAGTACTTCTGCTTAAGCGTTACAAGAATTCCACCTTCTCTTTGCAATACAGCTATTCCAAACTTCAGAGTTGGGAAGTCTACTTCTGAACAGAGGGTTTTGTAGTGATAAAGCGTTATTATAGTCAGGATTTGTTTTTTGTCCCAGGAAAGACAACTGCTAATCAGGTATCATAAATGTCCTTCCTGAATGAATTGGACAAATAAAAGCCTAGAGTGACCACGTTATTAAGTATGGTGTCAGATAATAAGCACAAGGAAAATCCAACTAAAATTTCATTGGGTTTTCTCACATGTTTTAGGTATACTGCTTTTCCCCACAGTAGATCACAAGTAGTTGACCTAACATTTACGTTGTACCCATGCTGTAAATACACTCCTTTACAGTAATTATTCATAGATATTATTTTTAGAGAGTTGTACAATAGATAATTGTGGTTTCTATCAAGTAAAGAGCCTAATTTCAATAGTGAGCACACTTCTGTGCTAAGATTAGGAGTCCTTGAAGGTAAAATAAAATACCAGTGCTACTTACAGACACCTAGGTCACGCATTTGTTGCATAAGGCTTTGTAGTAGAAGTCCACTGCATTCAAGTTTACTGTTGTAAAACTTGTCAAGTACATGGTCATTTTTCCCAAAACTTCACATACCATAACTTTAACAAATTTCACTCTCTAAAAATTTAAAAATATTTTCTGTTTTCACCCATTTGTCAGCCTTCACTGCAGCCTCATGTTAAGCCTCCTTTGTTAAGGAGTTTAAATTTATTAATCACACGTGTGTCATGAACTTAGTGTAGGAATTCTGAAGTGTATTAAGATTGATTGTGCTATTTCATATTTGAGGGCCCAGGACTAGTTTAGAAAGGCCTATGTTCCTTTAAACACATTAGCTTAATGAACTTTAAGGCTAAATAAAGACGCTCCACAGGGAATGTGGTGGATTTTCCTTTCAATTTTGCTGATTTGAAAACAATTCAAGATACAGGCAAAGTCTTTTCTCAGATTTCATTTTGCTGTTTTACAGTTCACAGTGACCAGGCTGAGGGGCTTGAGAACAGAGGGAGGGGGAAGCTTGATAACCTGGGACTATCTTCCCCAGATGAAATTAATCTTACTATTAGACAAACTCCTTCAGCAGCTGGCAAAACAGCAGGAACACATTGATTCTGCTTCCTTGGTTACAGGGAATGATAGTGCACTTGACCTTCAGAGGAACAGGGTCACAGAGAGGGCATTTTAAAACAATACTGGCTGCTTTCTGTGATTGGAATTCTCAGTATGGAGACTGGATGAAAATATCTGTGATCTGACTAAAAGTGACCTCGACATTTCTCTTGGATTGTTTTGCCCTCAGAGGTTTGCTGAGGAAAAATGTAAATAAGACTGCAGGAAGAATTGGACACTGTAAGTACTAGAGTCTGTACAGTATACAGCTAGGGAGCTCCAGGAAGAAAACAGTACTAAGTGCATTAAAGCAGATTATTTTTCCCCTGTCTCTTAAAATAAGTGTATTTGATGTGTTTTGTGTAGGGAGATTAGGGGGGGTTGACCTATCTTTTACATTATATGTATTATTTTCTGACTATGTCTAAGTCACAGCGTTAGTGGTTACTTTTAAATGATTGTTGATTAAGCCTCTGTAAAATGTGGTGCACTGAAGTTTTCTATGATATATGGCCTACTTTGTTTCTTTCCTCATCTCTTGAAGATGAAGTCTCATTTGAGACTCTTTCCAGTCTTAAAGAAATTAAAGTGTATTTAATTTTTTAAAATACATTTTAGAATTACAGAAACATACCATTATTGACTTTGGAAGACAAGGTTTTTGCATGTACAGTTTCCAAAGCAGTTGCTTTAAACATGATCCATGTTTCATGGTGTCAAGTTTCTTCTGAACAACAGATTAGACTAGTCAATGTTATGTTTAATCTTGTAAGTGAACCTAATATAATGCTAAACTGTATTATCTTCCTGATATGAGTACTTAAAAGCCATTTGCTTTCAGAATACTTTGATTCAATTTATTTGGGAGTCTAATGATAGCTTAATTTTTCCTATAGTATTTATATAAGCTGTCTGAAGTTAACCTTGTAAATCTCTGATAGAACTTTTTTAGAGTAGTAGTCCATATTCTTGGACTACTATTCCTTTTTTTTAATATTTTTACTTAAGAAGTCAAATTTGGTGCAATTGACTGGGTAGGACCATAATAAAGCATCACATATTTATCCATTCTGATCCTTTGTAGATGTGCGACAATGCTCAAGGTAGAAATTTAGCTGTCAAACAAAATGACAGATTTTTTTCCCCTCATTCTTGTAAATTGTGTATTTCAAAAAATATGTTCCATTTTTGCATTTGATTTATTTACCATGGCTGCTGTTCTGCTGTCAACCAATGGCATGTATATTCAGTCTGGAAAGTAAACTTGAGATTTTTAGTAGCAGTCAGAAATTTAAAGCTGTTGTTATTCCACTGAGTATTAAGTAGGCAAGCCTGAAAAGAAGGTAAAATTTTGCATTTCAGAGTCCTACACCATCCTATGTATGCATGTTAATTATAAAAATAAATTATATGTGCACACTGAAGCATTTATTGGTATTAGACAAATTATTCTCCATTGGTGCACCATATCTTCTCAGAAGAGAAGACTATAATATTGTCTGTTTTCAGTTTAATAAATATATGTTCTTGAATATTTAAACATGAAAATGACATATCAGCATATAATGGCGGCTGGTCTCAAACTTACCCAACTTTATAGAGAACTCACTGTTAGACTTAAGATAACCAACTAGTCATGCAGTGAGGATGAGAAATAACTCATATTAAAGGAGACTGGAGTTGATCAGTGAAAATCACCTTTACATGAGGACGTGGTCCATTCTATAAAAACTGAGAAAGTGTTTTAAAGCATAAAGCACTAGTTTTCCTATTGACATGGTACCTGGAACCACTGTTGTACACTAGGACACCTTTGCAGCAGGTACTTTATAAACCCAGAAAAAAGAAATGGTTGTTTAGTCCCAAAATGTTCACAGAAGAATTTCGGTGCAGTTACCATATATATATACTGGGATTCTTTTTATAAGTTGCTATAAATCCTTGAACAACATAGAAAAATAGATCTATTTATTTCCAAGTTGCCTGCAGTGCATCGTGGTGTAAGGTTTGAAGATGCTTCAAAAAAAGGCTAAGGATTCTATAATTGAAGGTGAAAGAACTGGAAAAGAGTTTTAAAAGATCTTCTTTCTCTAATTTAGACCTTTTACAGGGTGCATAGCTTAGATAATAATTTGGTATGGAAGATAAGGAGATCATTGTTCAAATGTGTCCTCTCAGAGTCTTGACTTTGGGAGTCTTGGTTTTTTCCCTCAATAGGTATCTCGTTTTCTGCTGCTGGATGCCTTCTATCATCCAATAATTAGAAGATTCCACTATTTCTACATCTCTCCTGTATATTTTCCTCATTTATCATGCAACTTTGTGACCTGTGTATTAAAGATAATTAGAGATAGCATGTTCGATTTAGGTTTTACTTTTATAGTATATGGGACTATTTATGGTACAGGCAATAGGAGAGTAGAACAGTATGGCTTCATTAAGTGCTGTGTATTTTAACACCTTTGCTTCCCCAAAGAGACTGCAGTAGATCTTCCTTGCTATCCAAACTGTTTTTTTCTTTTTTCACATCACAAATGAACTTTTTTGTATATTAAACAGGAAAGCTTAAAAAATTAAGATTTTTTCCATGCAAGTTTAAATAATGACTAAATTGACACTACCTGGTTGTCCAGCTATATAAGTTTTGATAAACAAATCATTCCAAGATTGTTTAAAAGGGGATTTAATAAAAACAACTTGTGAGCTTCCTGGTTTTGGCCACATGTCACTGCAGATATTAAACACTAATTTGATACTCTCAAATTCCCATATAGAATGCAATTATTATAATCAGTCATACGCTAAACACAGTCTTATAGCTTCTGTGAGACAATGTAAATTTATGAAAACCCAAATTATTGTTTATAATCACAATTTACAAGTATTGTAAATGATACAATTTACAATATAAAATTATTTGAAATTATGAAATCATCAAAATGCTAAATCTGTTTTAAAATGTAAGTAAGATTTATGTAGCATTAGGCAGACTTATGTAAAAATGCAGGCTGCTAAGTCATTGACATTATAGAACATTTTTCCAAAGAACAGAGTTTTGGCCTATATGCATTGTTTTCAAATAAGTAGCTATGGGTTAAACTGAGTGTAGAAGAAATCAGTAGTGCCATATTCTGTTCATTCTTTTTATAGAGTACATCACTGCAGTATTTTATTCCAATTGAAATGGAATGTCTGCATAAATTTATATTGTATTGTAAGAATTTACAGTGTTTGTTATTCAGATATGCTGCATATGTAAAATTTGCTGTCGGCAGTCTTTTAAATATTATTGTGTTTTTCATCTTTATGTAATAACTTTCAATAAAGAATCTGACTGCAACTGTATCCATGTTGTGCTGTTGACTGTGGACAGCAATGTCACCTCTGGAGTTGCTGTAGTCTACACCAAAATACTAGTGTTTTGTCTGCACTAACTGTTGTTCAAATATTTTTGCAACTTTTTTGAAAATACTGGTGGACACATGCAGTGTATGGCAGAATTATCTCCTTTGTTTTGAATTTTCTCACAAGAGTCAAAACATTGAGCCATGTCACAGGCTAGTGACTTGTGAAATGCACCAAGAAAGCAGAGCTTTTGTAATGAGTACAGCACAAATAAGCATATGTAATTTTCTTCCAAGTTACTATATTAGAAGTAGCAGACTGATTTAGCTTTCCCTCTACTTCATTGAAAACAAAGAAACAAAGAGAGATCTGGAACTAACCATGTTCTAATTTTCCAAGAACTTCCAGGATAATTTTGATATATCTTGTTTTGATTTTGTTTGGTTAAGCCCAATTTTTTGTGTGGTCAGGTTCCAAACTAAGAATAGCAAAAATGCATGTACCAATAGTGAAAAAAATACATATAGACATCTACATCTGCAGATACTTCTCTGTGTTAAAGACTCTCATAATAGCTTCAGCTCATGTTTATATCTGAAAAAAACCCCAATAATACTAAATAAGGTACTTTTTACAAGCATCTGTATATCCTAAGCTTAATAAAAATGGGACTGGATGGTTGTGGGAAGTGGCAAGCAGTACCTTTCTACCTGCGAGCTGACTGTAAGGACTAGAATACAAGTGCTTCATCTATATTACATTTACAATTATTAAGAAGGAACAATTAGTACTAACAGTTGCATCAATAAATCTGAGGATGAACAAGCACAAAATCTAAATATGCACAACTGTAGAATTATGTGTGTAAATGTACATTGCCAATGCCACATCCCTTCTGTAAACAGAAGATAAAGGCTGTCTAACCAATGTTATCTTGCATGTTTAATTTAACAGTTTTGCTCTGAAAATAGCTATGCAAGGGCTGTTTTTCAGGCTTTTTCTAGGTATTCAGAACTAGATTTGCATTATAGTTTGGTGCTCTAGAGAGATATGGAATAGAACAAGAAACAATAGTATTCAGTTGTAGTGCCAAATTTAATCTTTGTCATGCTAGTGAAATCCTCACTAGAATAACAAGAATTAACCACATACACCTGAATACATGCTGAGTATATTGGTGATCTGTTCGAGCATAGATTCCAGAAAAAATCTGCACCACTCTGAAGTAGAAAAACAGAAATTGGGGCACAATAAAAAGGGAGAGAGGATATGAGCACAACTGGAATTCTAATTTATTCTACTGTCTAAAACACAGATATCCAGATAACCAGCCATCTTAATTTTAACTGTTTACCTTAAAGATATTGGGCAGTTAAAATTGTTCTTTCTTGAAAAATGAAATCACTGTTGTCTCCAAGTGAGCTGTATAGACACCACACTTTCAGAAGGCTTCATAGATGAAATAAGGTCAGAGACATAAAAACTAAAGGCCAGTTTGGTCAGATGGGAGTTCTGCACACTCTTCCAGCAGATTCCATCTATCTGTTGTCCCATATATGTTCCTGTGGTTGAGGACATTTTTATTTAGGGGCCTAGAGAAAGCTTTTCTAAATTTGGGCTACCTGAAAATTAAAAAATTAGTTCATAAAATACTTCAAAATTATTAAAAGGTGAAATAGGTAACATTATACATTATTGTGTATACGGTCTATTTTGTTTTTACAGAAGCAAGAAATGAGGCAAATATATAATCGAAAGTTGAAAAAAGTATTTCTGCATTTCAGTAAGCTGAAGGATCACATAGTAATTATTCAGTGATTTATGTGGGGGGGGGGTGGTTTGGTTTTGTGGCTTTGGTCATCGTATCAGATTCATTCTGTTCCCCAAAAAAGCCAATATTCTGAAAATTCATTGAAAACAAATCCAAGTTGGTTTAATGACTGTAACCTTTCCACTAAATTTAGATTCCATGCTATAGGGCTATCTGATCTCTAATAAACATACATATTTTTAAAAGTGTTCAGTACTGTAATGGTAAATTAAAATTCTGTATGTTACTTACAGGTGCAGACTGTTCAGACTTCACTATCTGAATCTCCAGTGATGACCAGCCCTTCCCAACGTATCCAGATAATTTCCACAGACTCCTCTGTAGCTTCACCACAACGCATTCAGGTAAAAGTCTATTGATTAAGTAACGAACTATTGCATCTTCTTTTTCTTCTCCTCCTCCCACTTAGGTTTATACAAAAGCACGCTAAAGTCTATGGAAGACTTCCTTTAAATTTTGTGAGAACAGATCATTTTTAGTGCCAACTAAAACTCTCTTTCTCCCTCAGCATGTATTTGGTGATGACTAGTTGGCTGTATATAATAATTGTATTGATGATGTAGTCAGTGAGGAATATTTGCAGAGGTTAAATTTAGCCTATGTATACAAGTCTCCTGAGCTCTAGCCATAGCAAATGGGCAGACATTGTCAACAGAACACCGAAGATGGACAATTGACATTGTCGTTCTACTTCCTGTACATGATACAATTTTTTCTGTAATGTTATTTTCAAAGATTCAAATTGCAGCATGTATAATGATGTACATCATTAGTTTTTCTTATGAACTTCTTGTGAAGTTCATAATTGAATATCATTCACTTCTTATCCAGCCTAATTTTTTTGTCTCGTTATATATTACCATCAGTGCTTATATCTGATCCATGAAAAATTACAAAGAAGTCTCTATGATTTTTCTTTATAGACAGCACCAAGGAGATGTTCTTCAGTTATCAACAACATTTAGCTATGTATTTTATCTAAGATGTTATTCCTTGAAGTTATCAACAGAAGGTGGAATCAGGCAGCCTTATTGTTTCACATGCTGATTCTCAAGATTCTGTTACGAGGGAAGGTTTCTATTTTTGATACAGTTGTCTGGTAACACAATCTCTATTTTGCCTGGTAGAGTAACCATATCAACATGTATCAATATTTCATTGCAAGGTAGATATTCTCACAACATGCATAACTGAAGCATACTGAATATTTAGCATTCATAAGGTAGGTACTTACACTGTAACTTTTGTTCAATTCTGCAAAACAATCTACCTCCTTATATCACTGCTATTTCTGAAAAAACCCTACAACTCCATGATGGAGAATACACGATGAAGCAAAATAATCTACCTCCTTATATCACTGCTATTTCTGAAAAAAAACTACAACTCCATGATGAAGGAGAATACACTGTGAATTGTCCTGTTAGTTAACATCTATATGAAAATGATGGAGGCTGAAAAAATCTCAGCAGGGAAAACTGTGGGGAGCTTAACAACTTAACAGTTTTACAACAATGGGACTGAAGGGTAATGATTGTCTTTTAACCTTTGAGCTTCTTTGGAGCTTTATGTTTGTAGAGTCCATACACTTATGCACTGAAACGTTTATGCATATGAGACCTAAAATGGCTTATTCTATTCTGTAAATATAAGAATCTAAAGAGTCCCTGAAAAGCTCTGTCTTGTCCAAAATTCAATAGTAGGCTGGCTTCATCCCCAGCTTTGAGTACCATTTCCTTTGTGTAGGTTTCTTTAGGTTTTTAATCACAAACTGTAACTGAAGAGTTTCTGTAATCTAGAAAAATCATCAGCTCTGTAATTCAACTCCTGCTTTGGGTAGTTCTAATGCCTTTTTAAGGCATTCTAGCTTAGTAAAACTATTAGCATATGTCTTACTTTCTGTAAGACATGTTACACAAAAAGGACATGACAACTAGATAAAAAGTCTAGGTAATCAAAATTAATACAATAAATACCTGTTATTGTGACACCTAATACAGTCAATTTAATAGGAGTATCAGTGTGTGTAAATTTGCATTTTATTTTCAGTAGTAGTTTTAACTCTGACATTAAGCCAAATACATAAATGAATTATATCAAAATAGCTTTCATAGTCAGGTGTATACAAAATGAATACAAAACTCAAGAATGTACCACTATGCTTTTTTTGTCAGCTGGAGTAATTTTTTATTTCATGTTTTTATAAATGATCTGGAGGTAGGAGTTGAATGTACATGAAGTAAGTTTGCTGATGATACTAAATTAGGAGGAGCTCTGGACTCCCTTGAGGGTAGAGATGTCTTACAGAGAAATCTGGATAGACTAGAGAAGCTGGGCAATCGCCAACCATGTGAAATTTAATAAGAGCAAGTGCTGGATTCTGCACCTGGGATAGGGTAATCCTGGTTATACATACAAATAGGGTGAGGAGAGGCTGGGGAGCAGCCCCATGGAAAGACATCTGGGGGTTTGGGTTGATGGCAAGTTGAATATGAGTCAACAGTGTGCCCTGGCAGCCAAAAGAGCCAACCATGTGCTGGGGTGCATCAAGCACAGCATCACTAGCTGGTTGAGGGAAGTGATTGTCCCACTCTACACTGCACTGGTGCGGCCCCACCTCAAGTAGTGTGTGCAGTTTTGGGTGCCTTGATACAAGAAGGACATCAAACTATGAGACTGTGTCTGGTGGAGGGTGACCAAGATGATGAAGGGTCTCGAGGGCAAGACTCAAAAGGAGCGGCTGAGGTCACTTGGTTTGTTCAGCTTGGAGAAGAGAAGGCTGAGGGGGAACCTTATCGCAGTCTACAACTTCCTCAAGGGGGGCAGCAGAGGGGGAGGTGCTGATCTCTCTCTGGTGACCAGCAACAGGACACAAGGAAATGGAATGAAGCTGCATCAGGGGAAGTTCAGGTTGGACATTAGGAAAAGGTTCTCCACTGAGAGGGTGGTCGGTCACTGGAACAAGCTCGCCAGGGAAGTGGTCATGGCACCAAGCCCATCAGAGTTCAGGGAGTGTCTGGACGACACTTTTAGTCATATGGTTTAGTGTTAGGTAGTCCTGCAAGGAGCAGGGAGTTGGACTTGATGATCCTTATGGGTTCCTTCCAACTCAAGATATTCTATGATTCTATGATATTTCTGTGATGCTGTCTCACTAGGCAGAGTATACCCTTCATATATACATGCCATTCATCAGCTGCAGTCCTTAACGTTACATTTTGTTCTTACTCTGTCTGGGATCCACTGTATCTAACTCCTTTTGAACAGTTAAATGTGATTACAAGATCTCCCCATATCTCTTCATTATTAACAATGTCAGACTCGCGCTTGTCACAACTCTGTCTAGTATTTTCCATCTATGTGATAGGTATGCAGATACATATATATTTTATACATATATTTGGTTTGATTTTATTGTTTCGCACTTAGGTAGGTAAGTGCAGTAACTTTGCACCAGTGTAATAAATGTACAAATAGCAAAATAATAAATAACAAGGACAATTATCAGAGAGTTTCATAGAATTCTGAGGCAGAATGAAAGGTTTTAAAACATGAAGTTTACTGTGGCTCATAAAATTCTTCAATGTGTTTTACAGATTGTGACAGATCAGCAAACAGGTCAAAAAATCCAAATAGTGACAGCGGTGGACTCAGCTGTGTCTCCAAAGCAACAGTTTATTTTAGCCAGTCCAGATGGAACTGGTGCAGGAAAGGTGATATTGGCAGCACCTGAGACATCTAATGCCAAACAGCTTATCTTTACCACCACAGACAACATTGTGCCAGGCAGAATTCAGGTAAATATAGTAATTGAGATAGACCATAGATATTTGTTTTTCAATCTTTGATTTTTAGATTATTTAAGTCTATAATTGCTTTAAGACAAATTGCAATTGTTTTCTAAAGATCTAATGACCATACTAATTGTAGCCTTCGTTATTCAATCATAAATCCTCCTGTCTTCACGTTCCTCATGCATTCCATTGCACTTATCACCCCTTGTTGTGTGTTCTCATTAAAATTCCAAAGATATAAGCGAATACTTAAGATGGTGCTTGTGAGGAGTGCCAGGGTTTCGGATGGTCTGTTCAAGATTCACAGATATACAGAGATACAACTCACCTGAGCAAACTTATGTTCACAATGCAGTATCAAGACATTGCAGTAAAAGCTCTTTGGAGCAGAAGCTGTCCTCTGTTACAGTTGTTTGTGGGTCTTGAGCATAATACAGACCAATGGGAGCTTTGCAGAACAAATTATACAAACAATTATCTCTCTCTAGTGAAATTTGAGATTTCTTCCTAGCATTCTTAAAAAAACCCAAAAAATACCAAGGCGCCTGGTCCCTATTGCTACTGTTACAACAGAGAGTATTTTACAGGGAGAAGTATCATTCTTACATAAATATTTGAAAAATAATATTTTCAGTCTTTTAAAATTTATTTTACTATGCTAAATGGGTTATCTGATGTTACAGAGGGGTGGGGTTTTTTTAATTTTTCTGTGTTAAGTGGAATGTTCTGAACAGAGGTTTTGGAATCCAAGGCCTTTGGAAGCTAAACTATTTCTATAATGGATCTCAGCTTCAGGCTATCCCCTCTGAACCATATACCCCTAATAGCTAGAGGAGGGATAGATGGGAACAGCACCTGAAATACAGCCATCTTTGGCTAAAATATAGCAGCTATTTGAGAGTAATTGCAAGAAGGGAAGAATACTGTTGACTGCACAAGTGAGGAAACTTATTTGTACTGAACAAAGCTAGGAGTTTTATTTGGAATTTGTTTTGCTATGACTGTTTCAATAGTCTCACTATTGACAGTAAAAAACCTCTCATTAATTTGCATTTTATACTACTTAATTTCATTCCACATATCATACTTATTCACAAATTCAGCCACCTCTTCCCAGTTGATACACCAAGCTTGTTCTGTAGGCAAAACTCCTTACTTTCATGTCAGAAGAAAATATTGGCTAATTACCTCTTTTTGTTCTGGAATTTTGTTTTAGATAGTGACAGACTCTGCTTCGGTGGAACGTTTGCTGGGAAAAGCTGATGTTCAGCGGCCCCAGGTAGTAGAATATTGCGTAGTCTGTGGTGATAAAGCATCAGGTAAGGAAGCATAGAAAGTAGTATTCAATAAACTTGATTGAAAGGATGGCTGGGATGAAGGGAGGAGGTTTCATGTATTTCAACTGATTTTAGCCATGCTGGTGGCAAAAGCAATTGAATCTAAAATGGAAATAGATAACATTGTACTTTGTATCTAATACACACAGAATAGTTAAGCTCTCCTTGGAAGAATATTAGTTTGTACTTCAACTGGAGTGTATAATAAATCAGCATGTGCTGAAAGAGAAAATAATGATTGAATAGCTCCTGGTAACTGAAAGAGACTATTAAGCATTTAGTCCGGTTCCCTACAGCTATGGGCAACCATGCAATAAACAGGTCACCTAGAAAAGTCTGCCTGCTCCAGGAAAACACTTCTTAGTGCTCTCTAACAAACTTAAGACTTCCCAGTGGATTTCGGTCATCTTCTATCACAGAAAAGGCAAGTAGAGATCAAGTGAATCCTCAGTGTTTCAGATCCATGCAATAACAAGGAGTCTATGAGGTAAAATTTCTACATTAGCCAAGGAAGTGGACTGTGCTTTCACGCTACAGAGAAGACACCTTTCTGTCTCTCTGTCTTGCTTTCTTTTATTTTTTTAAGTGTTTATGTAATTAAAACAATACCAGAATTTATATGTATAGGAATTTTAAATTAAGATTGCATTTCAAATTTTGTTGTAAAATTACTTATATTTTGAAATTACTTTAACTTTTAACCTGTATATTCTTTTAATGTATCCTACAATCTGTAATAGCGGATACAATTGCATCTGTACTTGTCCTGAGTGGGAACTACCACTTCACAGGCCTCTCATTCAGAAATAGGCTTAGCCTTCCTCTCTTCTCTCCACTCTCCCACCAAAAAGCCCTGACACTAGGTAAACAAGAAACATCCTGTAAGACTTTAACAATGCTTTCGTGGTCCAAAATGATGGTAAAAATACAAAATAAATTTAAAGGGTGACTTTTACAGTGTTTTACTTGCTTAAGATAAATATTTTTATGCTAAAATACAAGTAATTTCCATCTGATAACAACATATATGTTTCCTAGGTCGTCATTATGGTGCTGTCAGTTGTGAGGGATGCAAAGGTTTCTTTAAAAGGAGTGTGAGGAAGAATTTGACCTACAGTTGTCGTAGCAACCAGGACTGTATCATCAATAAACACCATCGGAATCGCTGCCAGTTTTGTAGGCTTAAGAAATGTCTAGAGATGGGCATGAAAATGGAATGTGAGTGTTAAGTACCCAATGTGATACTGTGTCTACCAAATAATAAATATGTGGACTACCACTTTTTAGTGTGTTCTCTCCATTTTGGTGTATGTTGCTTGAAGGAAACAGAACTTTCGGCAGCCAAAGCATCTACCGTACCTTTCTTTCATCACCATTTTATTCTGAGGTGCAGTAGTGATTTGTTTTGAATCATGTCTCATACTACTGTAGTCTTTGAGGAGCCCAGTTAGAGCCTCACTTAGAATGCATGTTACAAACACAGTGTATGTTTGTAATACAAAATATTTTAACATGGATGGACATAAATCCGAGTCTAATGTTCCATGTTCAGAATCTGCTTTCCTTCTGGTTTATTTTTGCTGCTTTTTCATTCAATGATAGAAAGTAGTTGATGTTTTTTTTTTCTTTTTTAATTTTTATATTAATTTCGTCGTTTGTGAGCGTTGTATTATAAGGCATTGTATAAACTGTCATATTTTAAACAATATACTTTCATGTTTGTATACAGTGCTTCGTACAATTCCAGTGCTAGCATCCAAACACCTCTTTCAATGTATTTTGTTTCCAATTTATAGCACCTCTGCTCCTTCAGTCCAGCACTTCGTGAAGCCTATTATCTGGTTGTTTTGTGATAAATGTATGGAGAATTTAAGGTGAAGCAACAAATAACTTCTCTTTTTCCACTCTGATCTAGGCAGGATAAGTTCCAACCACTGAGTTCAAGGGAGGCAGAACTTTAAGCTGTAAATAGGGAGATCTTTCTTGTATTTGCACTCTGGAACTCCAGACCTGTAGTGATGATTGTTGTGCTTTGCACACGCTGTGCTGAGTATAGGGGGACACATTTGTACAAGAGAAACTGCTTCATTTCCAGAAGCTAAACCTTTCTTATCCAAATATGATTAGGATATATGCTCACTGACTTTATTGGGCATTGGGTCAGGTTTCTGGTTAATATTTATGTATCCACCAAGCCAACAAAATGGATATACCTACTTTTAAGCTAAATTTTGCTGACAGTAACAATATTAGCAAAAATAAAATCGGGAACTAAGTAACTCTTGCTGGTTATGGGGATAGAGAGAGACGTATCCATGTATTTTACTGTTACATTCAAAAGGGCTATAGAGGAGGGTTGAATTTTTTTGTTTGCTTGTTAGTAATGTTACTCTTCTAGAGCAATAACTGCTATATGATTAATTGGTAAAATGAATAGCACAGAAATATTGTCTCCATTTATATTATGGCTTACATTTGCAAAGTGTGTGAGAATTAATATTAGTACAACACTTTTAAAAATTCTTTAT
Source organism: Pygoscelis adeliae (assembly GCF_000699105.1). Classification (NCBI taxonomy): domain Eukaryota; kingdom Metazoa; phylum Chordata; class Aves; order Sphenisciformes; family Spheniscidae; genus Pygoscelis; species Pygoscelis adeliae. Next base: position 1,888,312 of record NW_008824372.1, on the reverse strand, counting down.
ATTATCCTCATAGTCCTTTATTCATTTTATTATTCCTCATTTTCAAGTGAAAAATTGATGCAGTCGAATGTTATGCCAAGCTATAGAGGAGTTTGTAAAGTTTAGTGACTTAGATTCCAGATAACTTTCTGTAATCTGTTTAATAATAATATCTTAATATTATAAAGATGCACTTTTCACTTCCTTTAAAATTACAAAGTTACTGTGTCTTACTATTTTTATTAAAAGATTTACCACACTTGTTTGGCACGTTGGAGACTGAGCTTACGTTCTTCTGGTTACCAAGTAGAAATATTTTAAATTTGAAAAGGTTAGTTTTGGAACACTGTTCCCTAACTGGGTGGAATGAATGGATGTGAGTGAATTGCATATCATGCAGACTTGTCTCCCAGGGAATTAACATGCATCTCTCGTGTAACTTGCCCATCTTGACTTTTTCTGGGTTTGCACTGTTTTGACTCATCCAGAGTATGACGGCATCTAACATTTAGGTATAGCTTTACCTGTAAAAAATAAATAAACAATTTGAAAACACATTTTGCAGAATGTTCCATCTTATTAAATGCCAGTGAAATAGCAAGCTTTGATTCCAGTTCAGCAAAACTTAAAGCAAATGATCAACCTGTGACTTTCTTAGTTAAAAATGTACATCATCACAGGTGTAGTAAAATTGGAGCCTGTGTTTCTTCAGTCTTCATATTAAATTTCCAGTTTTGCACTGAGCTGATACACCATCATAACTGTGCAAACTGAAATCCTACTGTGAGAATTTTACTTTCTTTTTGTATTTTTCAGTTGAATTACTTCCTTTCAAATCTGCATGTTTCTATCTTTATGTAGCGGTTCAAAGTGAAAGAAAGCCTTTTGATGTGCAACGTGAAAAACCGACCAACTGTGCAGCTTCCACTGAAAAAATCTATATCAGAAAAGATCTACGAAGCCCTCTAATAGCAACTCCAACATTTGTGGCAGATAAAGATGGGACGCGGTGAGTAGCTCAGTTTAACGGTCTTGTTTAAGGTTATTTGTGCATATTACTTTGGAGGCACACCCATATTCTTTTTTCCCCTCTGCTGTAAAGAATTGGACAGAAAAGAGCTCCAGTTCATGAATCATCTGTTTCCATTACCAAGACCAACCTAGATTGTTCTGCTTCTCATGAAGGTTTTTATGTCTGAGTACAGCTGGGTGGTTTTCAGTTCAGAGCTGCCTCTTGTCCAGCCAGGTCAAAGCATAGGCAAGGCACATATGTGATTTTCAAACAAAAAGCATGTAGGCTTACACCATGATGCATTCAGGTTGGCACTTTTCTGAAATCAAATCTGCAAATGGCAGACTTGGTCTTCCTTCTCCTAAAGACAGTAGTAAAAGAGACTGCAGTGACTGCTGATTCAGATCCCAAGAGACTGGTTTCAACAACAGCAAAACAACAGCAGCTTCCTTTTACTATATGGAAGATATTCTGAGATGGTTCCCATGCTCTCAGCTGTCTCCATAGGCAGTGGGTGTGGAAATGCGTATCATAATAAATAGAGGCAAGATTTGTCTTTTTCTGAGTAGAATAAAGAAGAACTCTAGGTTAAATACCACATTTTTAAAACTGTAGGTCTGGTTAGTTTATGAATGGATAATAACCACCTAAAGATACTGGATCTCATTATTCAGGTTTTATTTATTTATTTAGTATATATTCTTTGTTGAACAAGTGACTCCGCAGTTAGGAAGACTGGGCTGCAAATTTCTTGGAGAATTGTTTTTCAGTGTTCTTGTTTGAAAGTCAGATTGTTCAAAAGTACTGCTCACAGATACATTTGCTTCTTTGAGATTTCCTTGTGCTACAGATCCCTTACAGTCCTATAAACAATATTATAGTCATTAAGTGTGACTTTCTATTATTTATGTAGGATTCGGATTTGCGTAACACATGATAATTTGCTGCCTGTGGTAGTTTACAATGTTAGTTGTTAGTCTCAGACCCCTTAAACTATAAATTCCCTGCAGCCTGAACCTGTCGTGCATGCATTTGTATTGGGTTATGCAGACTGGAGTGTTAAATAAGTAAGAAATAAACTTATCCTTGCTGACTGCAAAGACTTCCCACTGTCTCCCTAAATTAGATACAGCAAAGGGAAAGAATGTTTGGTCAAAAAGTAGCAGAAGTAAAGGCAGCAGAGATTTTATGCAGACCTTGATTACATGACTGTTTCTGGCTACATTTTGGAATGTAAAATATATTTTCTTGACATAACTTTTTTTCTTCAGTGCTGTCCAATGTCTAACTTGGAATCCGCAGTTATGCCTTCCTCCAAAGTCTAATGCATAACACTAGAGCTATTAAGTGACTTCTGAGAGCATGAGAAGACAACAACTTTCCTTAAGACAGAATAAACCAGCATAAAAAGGAAATGAGAGGATATCTGTCTGGGAAGTTGCCATTGCTTTTGCACAGGAAAGGAAAACATTCCAGTCTTTCTGTCTTTCAAGCTACTTTTTGGAAACTGTTTCAGAAAGACTTAAGTCCTGATGAATAAACTCTGAGCTTCATTAAATCGTTAATTTAAAAATTGGTAATCCCTTCTATTCTGACATAAGTTGTTACATATTCTTCTGATTAATGTAAAATACTATTGACTGTCAGATGCCTTATGCTTTTGAACAGGTCAGCAGGTCTTCTTGATCCGGGAATGCTTGTGAATATTCAGCAGCCTTTGATCAGGGATGATGGTACAGTCCTCCTAGCTGCTGACTCCAAGGTATTATTCTTTCAGTTAAGTTTTGAACATATATATTTATTTGTTCAGATTATTTTAGCTATGTACATAGACACAAATAATTCTTGCTCTTGAGAAGATAAGGTTGGGGTAAGTCTGAAGATCTGTATGAATGGAGGTAATAAGCTGATCAACAGGAACATGATTTCTTTTCATGGACGTATTTCTGCAAAAGGTCAGCCACAGGTAGTTCCCCACATGGTATGTCAGCTGGGGCTAGGATTGATGATTACAAGAGGATTTAATGATCATTGTGAGCCATTGTTTTTCCTGTAGGTGTTCAGGAGGAAGGAAAAGTTACATTAAGGGAAAAAGAACACAAAGATCAAAAATGGGAAAAATTTGTGTGATACATCACCTATAATTTTGATCTACTTATATGATTCTTCCTTTTTAGGCTGAAACAAGCCAGGGTGCTTTAGGAACACTAGCAAATGTTGTAACATCCCTTGCTAATCTCAGTGAGTCACTAAATAATGGAGATACTTCTGAAGTTCAACAAGAAGAGCAATCCGCAAGTGAGATTACACGGTATGCATTTATATTTGCATCTTATTTAGCAATTTGTATTCTGTATGGTGTATATTTACACTTACTTATTGAAGTAATTTGGCATTGTGACACCAAACACAGTAGAGGTTGCCCCCTGCTTTGAAACACAAAAACAATTCTTTAGAAATCCAGGTTTGGCTGTTGTCCTCTTGTGAAGAACTGTGTCCTGTGTTACAAATGTAGTGTTCTGAAACTAGACCAGATTTCATACTCAGAAAAATAATAAATGACTAGTTTGTGACCTTAAGAGACTCTGAGAATAGCAACACTTTGGTACTGTTTTATTTGATAGGCTTGTTATATGGAAGCTTCTCCTGCACAGTGCTCATGCCCTTAGCCCTGTTCTTTAGGGGCTGTATTACTGCAGATTTCTTTTTGAGATTGTGCTGCCATAGTACCTGCCAGTAACATAGGGAAAATGTAGTTAAACTAAGATTAACAAACTTTTTTTTTTTAATGTGTAGAAAGAGTTTGAAGTCTTTGTTGTCTTTATTAATGAGAAAAATGGGAAAAAGGAACATGGAATCTTAAAATTTCCAGCAGAGCTTGAGATTTTTATGGTTGGGGGTTTTGGTGGGGTTTTTGTTTGGGTTTTTTTTGGGGGGGGCAGGTGGGGTGAAGGACAACATAAATTGGCAATATAGTGAAATAAGAAAAATACTTGGCCTCAAAACTGTCCATTGTTTCTCAAGTAGAAGATTTTTAAGAGGAGCTTAACTTCAGACTCTTAAAGTCTTATTTAAACTCTTCAAGTGAGTGAACTGATATTTAAAAATACTTGACGCTGCAACTTCAACTTATGTCAACCTTGTACTCTAAAGCAGGAAAAAAAATCCAAAAAACCTCCCCCCAAAACTTCTTGACAAAAATACTGGCAAAACAGCACTATACCATAATACTGTCCGCTGGTATGAAATTGGAGCACAAAATTCTTCTTTAAATCTAAGCTCTGTTATCATAAGAAGGGAATTTACACTGCCTTATTTCGGCAATGGCCCAGCTACAGCTTGAGTATAAAGGAGTCCAGGGACCAGTCTCTCTTATGTTGCTGTCATAAGGTTTCTAAGGCTCTGTCTATACTGTGAGATCAGGAGTGTCTGGCCATAGCTCATCTAAAGGGAAAGGAAATTCAGGCACGTTGTCTAGAATAGAATCACACTATTCTCCACTGTTGTAAGAAATTGGACATCAAGGACAGGGACTGCAGGGTGTTCTCCAGAGTGCATCTGGTCTATAATCCTCACGTAATCTGTTAAACATTCCAAGGTGAAAAGGAGGGGATAGTGAATGGTAAGCACAAGAGACCCCTTTACTAGTACAAATACTAGCATAAAACTATTAGAGCAGGATTTACAGTAGTAAAAAGTTCCCCTGTTACAGGGGAGATCTTCTACCAGCGATATATGGGCAGATCTATTCCTTTTATTAATATCCGAACAGTACAGAGGGGCCACATTGTAACATAATTAAAAGTCTGACCTTGTGTCTTAGCATAAACAGTTCCTATATATGTTACCTCTAAGTGGAAATGCTTTATAGCGTTTAATTTGACCACTACTCTGAATTTTTTTAAGGTGTAAGAAAGTACTCTTTCATTGTTGATTACTTTTTTTTCCAGGGCATTTGATACTTTGGCTAAAGCACTTAATACCACAGATGGTACAGCAGCTCATAACTTGGCAGATGGGATGGATCCTACAGGAGGAGGGAATATTCATGTAATCAGTAGAGATCAGTCAACACCAATTATTGAAGTGGAAGGACCCCTACTTACAGATACACATGTCACGTTTAAGGTATGTTCTTCTTTAAATTGTCTTACTAAACAAAGTAACACTTAAGACATAACCCAAAATTAGTTTACTATGTTTTCTTTATTCTTATATTTAATTTTGGCAATATAATCTGGGATAACATCTGCTATTACAAAGCTTCTAATACAATTTTCACTCTTGCATGCTGTATCTAAAGAGTACAGGTGTTATTTCGTAAGACCTTTTCATAGACAGAAGGGTGCTTTAAAATATATCTCACTTTGCAGTGCTGCTGATAATCACTTTCCATATCATCCATATAGTATGATGTCTTGCTTAATTAATTTATAATTCTAGACAGTGTAAAACTTTCATCTAAAAGGCTCCTTCATATAAAGAGAGGTTACAGTGCCTGCTTAGATGCTTATGGTTAGACCACTGAAAAAGGTCTTACATTTTAGAGATGCTTCAGCTTCAACTGAATACAAAACACACATGTTGATAAACAGCGTGCAAGAAACAGTAAGGGTGTTCATCTTGCTGTAATCAAATCATAGTTTCAAGAAATACAAAGATCATTACTGAAGTAAGTAATACTTAATGTAGTCAAACTTTTTTCATAACCTGCTTATTCCCATTAATGGTGTTTTGTGATTGTAGATTCCTATTACATGACTTTCCCATTTTAGATAGTTAGATTTTAGATTTTATTTTGCTTCTTTTTAAAAAGTTTTAAAAGATCTTTTATAGCACTGTGATGCTAGCCAACACTCCGCAGAGCAATGAAATTTTTAATTATTATTAAATGAATATGAAAACATTTTAAAAGGAAGCATTTCAGCTCTCTCCCACATACTTTCTTGTCTCCTATTCCCATTTTGCATTCCCAGACAGTAGTAATGAGTTATTTAGTACAGTTTTCCTTTGATAATTTCTTGTCACACAGTTCCTTATGACAGACTATGAAAGTAGTTTGAAAGTTTTCACTGGTTGTTTCATTGATAATAAAAATTGTTTTATGTCTGAACTGTATCTATTGTACTGTACTTTTTTTTTTGCAGCTGACAATGCCCAGTCCAATGCCAGAGTACCTTAATGTACACTACATCTGTGAGTCAGCATCACGACTACTTTTCCTCTCTATGCACTGGGCTAGGTCCATACCTGCATTTCAAGCTCTGGGGTAAATGGACTTATTCTGTTGAACGGTTTGCTTTCTAATGAATTTAAGCACTGATCTGAACACTTCCCAGCTATTTTGAATTTTTAAATGGTGATATTGTTTAATTTTTAATGAATTCTTTAAAATACATGAAGACTATGCAATATTATCCTTTTTGAAGAAAAAAATAGAAGATGGCAGAGGAAGGGATAACTACAATATCTGATATTATTGCGGTTACAGAAGCTAAAGCCGAATCAAAAGGAAGCATTTAATTTGTAGAAATATATCTTGGTAAAGAACTGGTGAGCACCATTTTACAGATAACCTGAAATGGTTTCCTGTAGCTGGCCTATCACTTCTTTTTGCTTTTTGAAATACTTGTAATATCCTAATATATGCCTTTTAGTAAAATGGTTTGCAATACATTAATCCTTATTATTAATTGTTGTAATTAACATAATTACACATAGGGTAATACCAGCCTGATAGGAAAACTACCTACAGTTGTTTGATTTTATGTTTTTTATAGGCAGGACTGTAATACAAGCCTTGTGCGTGCCTGCTGGAACGAGCTGTTTACCTTAGGCCTGGCACAGTGTGCACAGGTGATGAGTCTGTCTACTATCCTAGCAGCTATTGTCAACCATCTCCAGAACAGCATACAGGAAGGTATGTTTTCAGTGTGTGATATACGTGTTCAGTCCTGCCAACACTACAGGGACATTTGTATAACATTTCTCATGAGGTGTTTCCTAATCGGTGGCAGAATTGTTCCTCAGGATCCAGGGGAAGGAGAAGCCTTCTCTTGCATAATTACCTTTCCTCTGGTGATCTACAACTTTTGTTGCACTGACCTCACAGAGATCTCTGTGGGATAGAAGTGTCCATAGAAGAAATGGAGATAAGGCTGGAGGACGTATTCTCCTGTCTTCTACATCTGACTGGCAGTATAGAGAAAGACAAGTACATCCTAAAGTTGGGTGTGCTCACAGAGCTTTCCTCCCATCCAGATGTAATTTTTTTTTCCCCTCTTAGAATAATGATGTCTTCTTCCAAACCACACCAGAATTTTTTCCTTCCAGAACTTTCCTTCTCCTCTTGGCAAATGCTATAGTTTTACACTGCAAAGTATCACAACAAGAATATTCTTGCAAGTATAATGGTTTTGGATACTCCTATAATGCAGTAATGATTAATGTATTTTGAAGTACCCTCTGAAGCATTAAACAACCTATTTTCTTGACGCTCTTACGAGGATTTATGTAATTTTATTTTTTAATTCAGTGTTGGCCTGTTGATAATGATGACTATATCTAGAATGGATGATAATCAGTTATGGATGCCTTTTTTTCATTCTTTTCTTTCAGGATGCTCCCAATCAATATGATTGATTAGCGTGAGAATAACATTCCATTTTTAATAGGAGGAAAAAAACAATACTAGCAGCTTTAAACTCTGCAAACACAGCACATTACATGAAAGCTAACTTAAATTTAAATGTGAGTTAAAAGTAGTTACAGAATACTATTTGGTACCAATTTGTTTGATGATTTTTGTGGTGCCATTATTGTGCACACGGCAAAAATTGGAAAACAGGCTTTTACTGAGGGTAGTAAGAGTTGATTGTAGAACTATAAAATGTACAAAAGTAGATAATCTGGAAAAAATGTGTAATAACCTTCAGTCCTAGTAAAGTACATTTGTTTTATTCTACTTTATTAGCTTCATTATCATAAAGTAAACTACGCAGAAATTTGATTCTTAAATGGATAGTATGCTTTCATAATGAATATAGGGTTGGGTTTTTTTCTTTTTTTCTTGTAATTTAAGAAAGCCTGGACAGCCCTCAAAATACAACAAACTAATGTGCCTTTCCTGCAGAGAGAGAGAGGCGAGAGTTTAAAAGACCGACAAGGAAACGTGCACATTGTATGTTCTGCACAGAGTTAGGCTTTTAATTATATCTCTGTCAGAATAAATAGAGCTCTCTATTCCATCTACGCCCCAGGCAATGAATTTGTGGAGGAGTAAGTGGTGGGGCTATTACAGCCTTACGCTGGCTCCACTTCTGTTCCCATGTCTTAAAAAAGAAAAAAATAAATTTGTTCTACAACCTGTACTTCCAGTCATACCATGTTACCTGAGACTGGCCAAGAAAAGAGGATGATTTGTTTTACTATGGTTTGTTGATGATTTGTTTTATTTATCTATTCTGCAAAGTTATCATATTATATTGTGTATTATAACTTTAAAATTCAAAACAAAGTGAAGAACTTCCAGAACTTTATCTAGGAAGCATATTAGTGATGAGGCTATTTGGAAACTCTGGAATTCAATTCACTTTCCCTGACTATTTCTGCACCATTTCCCACTTAATATACAAATAAAAACATTACATTATGTCTATCTTGATCGATCGTGAGTAACTAAAAACTCATATCACAATTCATGTGTTTCAGAAATGTAGATTATGCTTTCATTCTTATTTCAAGACATTGTGCAAAAAATATTTCTTCTGTTCAATCTTTTTATTGCAGTTTCAGAAAATATGTAAAATAATCATAAATTAAATCAAAGATTCAGTTTAAGGCACATGGGTCTGAGCAATCATATACACTATTAGCTGTACAGACAAAGGTAAAATATTTAAGTTACAATGATATGAAATATTAGCATTAGAGATCATGACTGGAATAAAATTATTCTAATGTGTTTCTCAAGAAAAAGTTTTATCCCTTGTGAATTGACTTATCTCTGAAGTTTGATAATAGTAATTATATATTCAAAGATTTATCTTATTGTAATCTCTAAGGTTTTCATTCTTTGACTAGTCTGCAGATATGCAGTCAGAGAGAAGGTATATTTACCAAAATAGAAATCTTTCCCTCCCTCGCTGAGCAGGTAATATCACTCAATTGTAACTTATCCACAAATAATACAAGATCAACATATTAAGAAAGAATATGAAGCCAACATAAGGAACGTGATGTTTCAAATGATGGAAGAATCTGTGTACGTGTATGTGAGTGAATTTACGCCATCAGAAGGAAAAAAGACTATTTACGACAGTAAATGAAAAATTCGCTTCTAGAAGTACAGATAGAGGAAAAAGTAGCACTGTCATTACTGCTCTTGCATTCACTTCTGGAAAAGCTAACTCAATACTGATCGAATTTAAAATTAGGATTGCATGATAGCATTTGTTTTGTGCTTCTGTTTGTTCCCAGAATCACTCTAGCCATTTGTGGAATAATTCACCACAATTTGAGAGTCTCTGCTCAGAACAGTACATCACTGGAAAAAGATTGGTATTGCTGATTATGCTGTACTGGCAAAATTATGCAAAAGAGATAACATTCTGTTTGCTAGCCCTGTGTCTCACTCAGCTTTATAAATTTTCACTTCCATAATCATTCAGGCCATCCTTATATGTTAAGTGGTTTTAAGATAGCAAATGACACAGAAGACTTTAAAATGTCACTTCACTTGTTTTATAAAAGGATATTGGTTAATATATCAGATACTTGAGCTCACATGAAACAGCAAACTATCTTTTTGTAGATAAACTTTCAGGAGACAGAATAAAGCAAGTCATGGAACACATCTGGAAACTTCAGGAGTTCTGTAACAGCATGGCCAAACTTGATATTGATGGATATGAATATGCATACCTTAAAGCTATAGTCCTCTTTAGCCCTGGTAAGGAATTTAGTAACCATAACTTTTTAAATAATAAGCATTAATATGTTAATGTTTCAGCAATTTTTTAAATTAGACTAGTGTCTTGAGATGAGACTGATCTGTTAAGCTGCAGATAAAATGATTGTTCCATAATGATTTATCACAAACAATATGTGTTTTAAAAAAAACTTTGGAGCAACATATCCATGTTATTTACAGTTCCAATGTATCAAGTGTTTCCTGTACACTCCACCTTAGAACTTTAGACTCAATTATCTTCAGCTGAGAATCTATGAGTAATAAGTTGTCTGGGATGTGTACTAGCAATATTAGTGAAGTAAATGGCAGGAAGTATTAGAGGAAATATATTCTTACAGTGACAAAAAGAAATTGGCTTAAATTTTAATATTTTTAATACACTCATAAGAGGCATCGCTGAAATATGAGCAGAAATACCACTGTATTTTATATGGAACTTCCACAAAATCTCCGAAACTAAATGTAAACAGGCTGTCTTCCATTTGTTAACAAAAAAATGACAGCAGACAACTAAAGCATGATCAACAGTGTTTATGAGATATGAGGATTTACTCAAAGACGACACTTGAGATTTTCTGGAATGATAAGGTAAGGACATTAAAAAAATGTGAAGTGACAGTCTCTTCATCAAAGGTGGAGAAATGTTCCTAGGACACAGAAAGGTTAATTTAAAACTGCTGATAGGCTGAGCGAAGGGAAACTCTTGCTCAGAAATGTAAATTATTTACTTTAATTCAAAGGTGTTTACCACTTCGAATTTAACAAGATACAAAAAAAAGGAGTATCTTGTTATCAGGGGTTTTGGGGTTGGTTTTTTTTTTTTTGCATCGATATTATTTTTTCTCTTTGTGATAAAACTTACTTTAATTAGAAGATATTGGTGTCCTGAATTTGCTTTTGAAATTTTTTTTGCAGATTATATTATTAGGATTAGGTTTATTAGGGTTTTTATTCAAGTTGGAGGAGCAAGAAACTCTCCAAACTCAAGCTAGCTCTGTCCCTTTTCAAGGGAAGA
>NW_008824372.1:1869501-1877311 GCF_000699105.1 Pygoscelis adeliae | reverse complement strand
TGAAGGCACTTGGGCATAGTCAGATAGGTGGTATTTTCTGGGTTTTTTCTGATCATGTGACTGACTTTGAGGAGCTGAGCCAGCTGGAATTAAAACATGAGACAGACTCGGGAAGGTCAAGAAATTGATCTGGCAAGAAAACAACCCTAGATACTGCTCAGTCAGCATAGTTAATCAAAATCACAGAGGCAAACACATTTAAAAAAGCAAGGTTAGAGACATAAACTAGGAGTGTCATTGCCTGGTACATACCTACAGGCTTAATCTTTTTCCACTTTATTGTGGATACACACAGCTATAGAGAGAAAAGTGAGCAAGCTAATTCTGAAGCCAGGAAGCAAATGTTCAATTGAGTGGTTTCCTTTATACAGCTAACATGTTAAACATCACAATACAAGAGAAATATTTAAATGAAATTAAATGCAAGAATCTTATAACTACATATATTTCACAATGTATAGGGAAACAATCGACATACAGAAATGTTTTGTTTCTTTAGATCACCCTGGTCTGACCAGTTCAACCCAAATAGAAAAATTCCAGGAGAAGGCACAGATGGAATTGCAGGACTATGTACAAAAAACCTATCCAGAAGATACTTATAGGTATTTATTGTCTATAGTACCCAAAGTAATGTTGTGGGCCATAGCTGGCAAAAGTACAAAATAACATCACTGGTGTAAAATTTCCTTTTTGACATCTGTTCTTTTTTGACTGTGGATGAGAAAGAACTAGATAACTTGTTCATAAAAGCAAGCAGGTTTGTTTAAAGATAGGTAGAAGCAAGAATAGCTCTCTAGCTTCTTCCACGTAAATTGAACTTGAATACTTTCTTTGGGGGAGGGGGGGAGGAGGTTTGGGTTTTTTTTTTTTTTTAGTCTTATTGCCATGTTTAGAAAAGTAAACAGACTTATTTTATTAGAAGTCTCAAGAATAACTGCCTCAACTGCCTCAAACTTCTTTAATTCAAATTGCCTCCTTTTTCAAGTTAGTTGTCAAAGAGGCTTTGAGATAATAAAAGGTGATTACCATCCTTTAAATGTTTGACAAGTTACATATGCAGAAAAGTATTAAAACTGCCAGTTTATAAACCTTGGAACAATAAGGATTACATGTGGGGAACAGTAATCGACTCTTAAGCTTCTGTTTATAAGAAATTCCCACGTCCTACTTATTTTCTCCTTTGTTTTTTTTTTCATTTCCAAGGACTTCTCTTTGAAAGTATCTAACTTGGTTTTTTATCTCTCAACTGTTCCTGTTTCTTACTTGCTAGAAATAATTATCCTATTTTCTAATAATCTCCATCAAAACTATTTTAAATTTCATCAACACAATGATTCTCTGCACTACAAGGGAAATTCTAACGTCTGTCTAGCAACATATCCTAGACCATACTCTCTTTTACTGTGAAAGGTATCCCCATGTAAAGAAGCATGCAATCCCATACATATAGGCAAGGTCTGACGGTAGTGAAACTTTAAAAAAACCAAACCAAACCAACAAAAAAAAAACACCAAAAGAAAAAAGCCTGTAAAAGAGAGTTTCCCCCATCTCAGAAACTGGTTTCTGCACTGATCTTTCAGAGTTAACATTGCGTGAGGCAACAGAAGGGGCATCAGGATTCCCAGTTAGGTGCAGTGAAGATGGGATTCTCTACTTCAGAAATATCCTCGAATCCCACATTCTTCTTCTGTGTACAATTCAATTATTTTGGTTTGATGTGTGAGAGCTGGATATCTGCCATAAAAAGAAATATAGAATTTGTTCTATATACTTACTTCTCTTAATAGTGGCTCAAGGAAGAAAATCGGAGAGTTCCGTTTCCCAAACAATGTCCTGTATTTTAACTGATATTGTCTATATCCCTATGCTCACCCATATATAAGTTTAGAGTACAAATCTGATTATTTCTGAGCAACTGAATGCTGGCAGAAACTGAGATAGAAGCACAAGTGTTACAATTTTCACAAAAACAGCAGCATAGCTTGGATCTTTTTGCAATTTTCCCCTAAAGTTTACAAGATATGGTATATTAGCAGAATGAACCTTACATATTTTCCCATAGATATTCAAGCATTTTCCAGAGGACTGTGTTCAGTGCTGCCTAAGGTTTGCTATTACATGGCTCTGGTTCAGGAAATTTATTTATTTTGGCATTTGTGATGTACATCTGCCATATAAACACAGCAGATATGCTTTCATCACTGTCCTAAATTTCAAATGCATTGAAAGTCCAGAAATTCAATATGATCATTTCATTATATTGGATGTCTGTTAACATCCTGGTACCTACAAAACCACAGCATTTGGCAATACGTATGAGTAACAGCACATCCCTCCAAATTCCTTTTCTCATCAGAAGCAGATTCTCTTATTTCCTTTTATACATATCCAGTCCCATTCTTGCTATCTGGTTTGTCATTAAGTTGCTAGGCAACGGAGCACTATGCTGTTTATGGTTTAAATTTTAATTAAGCATTTTACTCTTAAAATTGTGCAAATGTTCTCACTAGTCAGTATGAATATTACTAGTCTCAGCATTGTCCTGAACTATGAAGTGCTTCCAGAGCTGGGAATTTCAAAAGCAGACCAGGAGAATTGTGTGTTTGTACATACACATTGTATCTACAACGGGGATTAATATGTCCTTTTCATTGGAAAACCACAAAGAAAGATGGTGGCTTTTCATGTCACTTGCAGGATAGAAAAGTAACCATTCTTTTCATGGTAGCTCAATTAGCTTTAATTGCCTCTTTACTCCCATTCATGAGTTATGGTAATAATAAAAGCAGATCCAGCTCTTTAGCCACAAAGTATTTTAAACTGGTATTATATGTATTTATAATCCACTGAACTTCTTTTTCAGGCTAGCCCGGATTCTAGTTCGCCTGCCAGCACTTAGGCTGATGAGCTCTAGCATTACCGAGGAACTATTTTTTACTGGTCTCATTGGAAATGTTCCCATTGACAGCATAATCCCCTACATTCTCAAAATGGAAACAGCAGAATATAATGGTCAAATAACTGGCACGTCTGCGTAGTGGGAACAACACAATTTGATGGATCGAAGTAATTTTCGTAAAAACATACAATTATGAAGTTAAAAGAATAGCATTTTGGTATGTACAAATATTTCCAACTTGTTTTCAGTTTCCTGTCAGATTTTTCCTTGTCTGTTTGCTGACATTGACAAAATTTAAGCAGCTATTAAAAGACCTGCTATAGGACCTTTTCTGCCACAAGGAATATTTTTGATGCCTTTCATTTAAAAGGCTATAGATTACTGAACATACTTTTCACATGCTTTGTATTTAGAAATTATCAGTGGTTAAAAACAGAGTTTTATAATACCAGAGATTAGTAATAAAATTACTTTAAAAGTAAAAAGAACAGTATGTATATATTTAAAAATATCCTTGGAATTAAAATCTAATAAATGCCAGGGTATAATACTAGCACTTTGTAAGCACTTCTTCTCAAAATGACAATGTCATCAACATCCTGCTTATGAGTATGGAAAATGAAAGAAATTGCATATGTCCTTAGTCAAAATGCTAGTGATTTCTGTGAACATGTACGATGCTACAGGAGACAATCATTTATTCTACAAAAAGTCACTTGCTCTTATGTTATGCATGAAATATTAATGTGGATTCTTAAATCAGATATCCACATTATATGAAACTCTACTGTTAAATTAGTGCAGTTGTAATTCACAGTACGATGCAGTCATAGTGACTATTACGTGCTACGGGAATTACCCAAACTAGGAGAAAAAACGTGTTTCTTGCCACAGTAATGATGAAATATTCAGGTTCCTTAAAGTTTCTATTCAGACCAACACAGTCATGACAAATGTTAGAATATAGGAAGCCTTTTGATTCTGGGGAAAATCGGTCATTAACTGGAAGAACGGTCATTTTCAAGTAGAGCTGTGTGATGCTCTCTGAGTATGCTCTTTGTATTTCCAAATTTACTCCTTCTCTCTGTACTCCTAAACACCCTCATCATCCAGGCAAAGGTACAATTTAAAACCTGAAATGTGGTAGAACCTCTGGCTGTCAAGACAGCTGGCAAGACAGATCTCTTACTTACAAAGCTCTCTTACTTTTTCTGCCTTCCTCCCTCCCCTTCCCTGACTGAGCACTCCCAATTTTGCAGTGCTCTCAACCTTCCTATGACTCAGTTTGAAATATAGTTAGGATTTACATTGTCATGTACAATTGCAGTTAATGACTGATATACCATGGAGTTATAAAATTCACTACTTTTTAATTGTCTAGAGTGATGAGCCATCAACATGTTTTCTAGTATTGGCCATTAGCTGCTAGCATTGCTTTCATTTTAGTATAATTTATTATTGACATTAAATATTTTAAACAATCGAAGTTTAACAAAAAGTCATGGCAATTAAAACCTTCATCTGATCCTGGCTCATTAGATGCATCAATTATTGTAATTATTTGTATGGTAGAGGCATTTTCTACTTGTGTATTTTTTTGTTACAAAAATCTGTAAGTTCAGCACTACTTTTTTTCTTCTGTTTTTGACATTTATTTAGAAACACCAACCAGGTTGGTTTTTGTGTCTTTTAAGGGTCTGAATTGTAGCCAAAAGACCTTAAGCAGCTCTAGATGAGGTTTCTGATGTAATAAAAAGTCTTGACCTGGTGCACTTCATTCTCAGGAGGAGGCTAACGTTTGTAGCACTCATTGTGACACGGCAAGCTATTTAATTTTAGCTTCTGGATGCATTAGTGTCTTCTACAGTTACCATTGTTACAGCATTCAGGATCTTCTTTTCCCAAAAGGGTTTTACAAAGAATCCAATATACATGCAGAGATTTGTAATATTGCACTTTCATTTTTCTTGGCTTTTGCTATAGCAAATGAAATTGTCATATTTTTAATGTGATGGAAGGTCCACACTCTGAATGTTAAGTCAACTGGAATGCAGAATTTTATGCTAGCTGTTTTATTGCAGTGTAACTTCTTGTGTGACTGTACCAGCACTTCCAATGCAAAGTCCCTGTTTTAAGGGTCTACAACTTAAAAATTAATTGTGATATTAACATCAGAAGAAGTAGCTACCTTGGAAAGAGTTGTGGCCATTTTTGTTAAAATTTAAAATTTTATTGGGTTATGTCATTGTTCTAAAAGCAGTATGCATTGAACTATTGTGATATTTTTCATTGCAAATAAGATTATGCAGTTTAATTTGCTTTCAGTATTTTGTAAAAATCATTTAAGCAGATAAGTAAGCATTTTTAATGACAATGAGATATTCCTTAGCATAAAAACTAGCCATTGGAATATTTTTTTCCAAATTTGAATACACACCAGCTGGCTTTTTCATGACAAACATTTCAACTTCCAATTTTTCAAGTAAAAGGGCACCATTTTCTGTGCAAAAATTTGTTTCCCTAATTTTTCTTACTTGTGCTGTGAGTGTAACAGTTCAGGAAACAAAATAAAGCCACTACAGTTTTTTGGGAACAGAGGAATTGCATGAAATAAAACTTAAAATGTATGCATTGTATTACATTTGTAAATCAAAATGGTAAATATCATGCAGCTCTGTTTACAAATAAACTATACTCCCTACAAATGCAAGGCCACATAATGCTATCCTTGATCTATCTCTGGTAGTCACTTTCTCTGCAAATTGTTCCCTGGACTTTAGGGATAAAATATTAATTTGTGTAAATGGAGTAACAATAATGCAATCCATATCTAGCGTTTATTTATTGTGCATGCATTTAATAAATGAAATGAAGCAGTTCCATACTTAAGATTCCGATATTACCACCTAAAAGATAATAAAGTCTCTCTTTGTATAGCATCAGTAGCATGATTTGCTGGCTTGCATTAGTCAGAACCAAGCTAATTTAGTCCTTATGCCATTAACAAAAAGTACTTTCTCTAACTATACACTATTTTGATTCCAAGACTAACAGTTTGGATTGTAGAAATTTGGATGGCAGATGGTAGATCCCAGAGCTTAAGAAATATCCAGAATCTAAAATGTTTTGCATATTTGAATATTAGCTGTAAATAATAAGATAGATGTGATGAATAACCTAACACTTCTTTCTCACATGCTGCTCAAGGGCTGTCAGAAAAATGAGCCAAAGATTTGGCATATGATGGAGAGACACTGAAAGGAATCACTTAAAACACTGCCATATAAAACTATAAACCATCTTCTCCAGTGCAGTAAGGCTCTTTGTGCTAAATTTCAAGTGTAATCACAGAATCACAGACTGGTTGAGGTTGGAAGGGACCTCTGGAGGTCATCTGGTCCAACCCCCCTGCTCAGGCAGGGACACCTGGAGCCAGCTGCCCAGGACCGAGTCCAGGCAGCTTTTGAGTATCGTCAAGGATGGAGACGCCACAACCTCCCTGGGCAACCTGTGCCAGTGCTCAGTCACCTGCAGAGTGAGAAAGTGATTCCTGATGTTTGAGAGAACAGAGTGAGAAAGTGATTCCTGTGTTTCAGTTTGTGCCCGCTGCCTCTGGTCCAGTCACTGGGCACCACTGGGAAGAGCCTGGCTCCATCTTCTTTGTACCCTCCCTTCAGGTAGTTATACACATTGATGAGATCCCCCCCGAGCCTTCTCTTCTCCAGGCTGAACAGTCCCAGCTCTCTCAGCCTCATCCTCAGCTGTGAGGTACTCCAGTCCCTTCATCATCTTCGTGGCCCTTTGTTGGACTCTCTCCAGTATGTCCATGTCTCTCTTGTACTGGGGAGCCCAGCACTGGACACAGCACTCCAGGTGTGGCCTCACCAGTGCCAAGTAGAGGGGAAGGCTGCCCTCCCTCGACCTGCTGGCAACGCTTTGCCTAATGCAGCCCAGGATACCATTAGCCTTCATTGCGGCAAGGGGATGTTGCTGGCTCATGTTCAACTTGGTGTCCACCAGGACCCCCAGGTCCTTCTCTGCCAAGCTGCTTTCCAGCTGGGTGGCCCCCAGCATATATTGGTGCCAGGGGTTGTTCCTCCCCAGGGGCAGGACTTTGAACTTCATGAAGTTCATGTCAGCCCATTTCTCCAGCCTATCGAGGTCCCTCTCAATGGCAGTACGACACTCTGGCGTATCAAGCAGTGAAGCTGCTAATCTATCAGTGATCTAGGTGTAATCTAGCAGTGAAGCTATTTTAGCTCATTCAAAGAAATCTTTTCCTTTTCCTTGTATGTCCATCAACAGAAGATACATGTTCAAGAGGCACAGAACTGATGAAGGGACTCTTTCTGTCAACAGTTTAGGTGTTACTTGGTAGCAACAGAAAAAGGCATATCTAAGGAAAATGGGCCTCACAAAGTTGTTCTTGCTCTATGTTAACCGCTGACATTATTTTCAGCCTCTTCTGGTGATTGGGCTTTCAGGCCACTCTAACATAATGAAGGTAGAACAGTGTACACAGTACAGCTGCAGACTCAAGCAAGATTTAAACTATCTGCAGAAAATACTACAAGGCTGATGTAGTTCTTGTCATTTCGGAGGTTTGTTCCATCCCCCCTGCCAGTAACTGGAAGATGGTAACAGCCTAATCTTACTAGCTTTATTAAATTAGTTTCATTTTGTTTCTTCTTTGCAAATGCAAACTTTTGCTTATGAATATGGGACAGGAGAGTGTTTTATTATTGTAACAATTATTGAAAAACTATTTCTTGACTTTAAATATGGAAATAGCCTGTTTTCATAAAGGCCAAATTTCAATGCCAAACTTGTGTTTACAGAACTAGGAGTCAGGATCACAGTCTGAAAATGATTCTAAGAAAAGTGACATCTCACTGAAGCTCTACTTAG
>NW_008824372.1:1862470-1869467 GCF_000699105.1 Pygoscelis adeliae | reverse complement strand
TTCCAGAATTTCTGAGGTCCTGTTTCTGCTGCTCTTGAAATGAAAATATTTTAACTCAGTAGAAATATAGTGATAAATTATCTGATTAGATCTATCTGAACTTCAGTACATGTGTATATTGGGAATAATTCATTCGGAAAAATGTTAGAGTTCTGTGCTGACTGAAACTAGGGCATGCAGGGAGTGATAATGAGGCAATAATGTCTATTCTCCATGTGCTTCATCTGTTTTTCAACTCTTTTGAGAAGGAACTAGATTTGAATCTCATAGATAGAACAACGATCGATAACTGTGTAGAGGCATTTTGGGTTAGTTTTGTAATAATGATTTTTATTGCATTTGTGACGAGGGCAAGAAGGTATACTACTTTTCTTCCCTTAATTTACTTATATTGGACTAAAGAGACACAGAACTAAGACCATGTGCAAAAGTCATCTTTCTCTGCCCATTTACATTGCTTGTAAATTAGATACGATGCTTTTGGTGCCGGTGGAGTTACTCTGGCATGAAACTGGTAGAAGAGGAAAAAATAATCTCTAAGGAGAGATCCTTCAAAGAGATCATAAAAGCCTTTATTTTAGCTGCCTTAAAATGTCAGATTATTAAGGAGGCTTAGTTTTCAGAGCACTCTGAGGCGAGAAACGCTTGTTGGTCACCATTGATTACTTGGTATCATTTACCAAGTCTCTTCTTACCATCATCTGAAGCACTGAGGGCATTATGGCCCTCAGGGCAGCCATAATGCCTCCAGTGAATAGCACTGACTCAAAATTTCTGTGCTGAATACAGCTGGCTCTGCATTATCATTATAGTACCCTTTGGCAAAGGGCATATTCTGAGGTGTGATAGGGAAAACAAGTCAGGGCTGAAGCTTCCAGGCAAAACCAGTTTCCTGACTGTGTTTCTTCTTTGGCAGAAATTGTAAAACACTTCAGTGTTTTCACTGTTGGGTATAGTACATGGGACTCTCACAGATTCCTGAATGATTTCATCCAAGATGCTGAAGATGTCAGTACATTTTCCTGCGCATTAAAATTAAGAGGGTAGTTAGGATTCTTCCCTGATTACCTGCTGTTCAATTAGTAAGGGATAACTTAAAAAAGCACCAAATAGCATGAGTAGCAAGGGTATCAGGAATACAGTTTAGCCAGGAAGAGGGAACTGGAAATTTTTGGGCTGAGGATACTTCCAAAGAAGCAGTGATCAAAGCAGCTTTCTGCAATAACAGCACCAGTCAGGGGCCCTGTTTGAATTGACTGGTGTGGGCTGTAGAACTGGCAGGTCAATCAGATGTACGCAGGTGCACCAGCAAATACCTACAGGATGATATCACCCTGAAAAGAAAAAAAACCCCAACAAACCTGTTTTTCTATTTGAAATCCCTCTCCTCTCCTTTGGTTACTCTGTAGAGTGTAAAAGCAGGGTAAGTTGGTTCTTTTTCATCTACTCTTGCCCATAAGAGAAAAAGCAGAAATACCAGGCAAACAACAAGTAGGTTCCCATCTGTCCCAGCAGTTTGCCACACTTGCCGTACAACAGAACAGCTGCTGCTGTGGTTTGCTCTAATGATAAGCATGGGCCTGCTGTGAGAGCAAGCGTACAACATCTGCAGTCCTGATGCTTCCATACATCCAGGGAGAATCAACAAAATAGGCCACGTTCACCCTATAGAGGAGAGTAAGGGGCAGAGAAAGGACAAATTGCCAGCATCTGCTGGATCTTGAATGACAGAAAATTAGTTTAAAAAACAGCTTTATATGAAAAATTACCAAGAGGGCATGGCAAAAGGGAGAAAACGAAAACATTTACTTTTTGCACCTTTTCATTCTGAAGTTGCTGAGTCATTTTAACAGTAAATTCTGAACTAAGTTCAGGCTTATTGTTTGATGAAAAATGCCGTAACCCCTCTTGTTAGATAATGCTACAGCCCTACTTCTGCTGCAATCAATGTTATCAACATTATATGGGAAATTATTTGTGCAAAAAAACCTAGAACATTATTTATACTGAGGTTGCAAGTTAAAGTAAAATTCTTCATGAAGTTTAAATGCTCTAAGTCTAAATATATTAGACTTTGAAAACATCAAATCCCAGAGTTACCTTATTACTGAGCTTCCTGTGGTGAAGTCACGCTAAGTTCATCACAGATAATACTGTCATAATGTTCCATAATTCCCAAAGCCTGTTTTATCCTCCGAGTTACATGAATGCTTTGAAAATGGCTTATTATTGTTAAATTCATGCTTGTCTTCCTTCTTTTTAAAGGGTTTGATAGATTTTTACACATCTTTATTTTGTGCCTCCCACCATTGTGCATTTCTGCATGTTCAATTCTAAAACTCACTCGAGCAGCTAATGCATATGTACATAGTTGTATGTATGTGTGTATGAATGTATATGTTTATACCTATCTGTCTAAATATATTATGTACAGTGTATAGAAAGTGTGTAGTGTATGTATATATGTACAGATACGTAGCCATGTATTCATACCGTTCTATATGTTAAAGCTTTTCATTCATTTGCTAGTCCAGAGCTTCCTAGTTTTCATTTCTCAGCCCAAACTAAGCCTCGCTTAAGCAGGTGAATCCTCATGAATTTCAGAACTTTGCATCTTTTTCTAAATCCAGCCTGAATTTAGTATTTTCTGTGCAGAACTGACAAATACATTCCATGAATTTTCTGGCTTTTACATTACTCCCTTTACCTTTCTCATTTGACATGCAGAAGTCTGCCAGTGAATAGTTAATTGAACATACAATGTCTGTTAAAAATAAATTAATAAATAAATAACCACAGTCATAGAAAATACTTCCCTGTTTTCAATATATACTCATTCTTTTTCAGCCTTCCGAGAGACTTTTTTGTAAAGTTTTATTTCGCAGTGAAACTTGGTAAGAGATTGATTTTTTTTTTTTTTTTTAAGTCTTCATCAGTGGCTAATTGGAAGAAAAACAAGTTGCCCTTTATCATTGAACTGTAGCACACAGAACAGGATGCAATGGATGCTGTTTAAAAAATCAATACTCACATTGCCGTAATGATAACATGAAACCAAACCGTTAGTTAAACAAAGACTATGATGTCCTCTGTTCAATGAAACGATGACATTTCTGTTGCAGTGGTAATTAAATAAGAGGGGGATTGCAGTTAGTTTATTTCTTAGCGAGCATCAAGACTTATTTAGGATTTTCACGATGCATTTGAATTGTATATCCACTTTCCAAAGTTATTCTCTTTATTGTCTAACTTAAACTAAACAAAGCTGGTTAGTTTATTTAGTTGTCAGACTGATGTCCATTTTCGCGTTCTGTCCTTCCCTGAACCGTAATCTGTGCAGATCTTGCACTGTGTGTGTCAAGTTTCCATTGTTCACATGGGAGCTGGGCACATGGAGCATTTATGAAATTAGGCTTCCAGTAAGACAATTTATTCCTCATAGGGAATATTCAAACATTTAAATTATCAAAATATAAGTAGTTCTTGTTCCTTTTCCCTTCTGATGACTTAAGTTACAAAGGAAGCTTTTTGTAAAAGTAATTCCATTAACTTTGATTTTTTTAAAAAAGCATTTCACAGACCATGTAGGGGAGTAGTTCAGCAAGTCTTGTTTCTGTCATATTAAGAAGGTGAAGCGGAATTTTCTGGGCATTTATTTCCACCTTTTGTACTCAACATGGCAAAGACTTGTGTATGTTTAAGCAGATGAGCAGACACCAGTTAAAATCAGGTGAGCTTCTTGCATGCTTAAAGTAAAACACAAGTCCCTTTCAGAGTCAGGCCCTCTGCTTGTAAAGTCTTCGCTATGGGAAATGCTAAGAATGTTCTCTGTTTCTTGCTCTATTGTTTAGTAAGCATTTGTAAGCTTTTGTTTCAAATATAGGAAAAAAAGGTAAAACATCCATTTTAACATTTCAAACCTTATTTTTGAGATTTTCCGCAGGAAAATTATTTAAATTAATGGCAGGAATTCCTGTGACAGATGGTCCTTCATTGGTGTCTTGACAATCAGTGCTGTTTGAATAATGTTTGCTTTCCTCTTTAAAGGCTGAATGGAAACCTGAATGTCTATTAACGTCATTGTACTGCAGTAACATTTTTAAAGATTAGGAAGCCAGCTAGGGTATTGATCAGGACTGAATCTGCTTAAAATTTCAATTGTGAATTTAGAAAAAAGAGCATATTTTAAAATTGTGAACTTGTTTTATATACGCGTTTGAATTGTTTGTATTCTGAAGGACAAAATGCACTCAAATTTAAGTCGCAATAAAGGCTCTGTTGTAATATTCTGTGGAAACTGTGGCAGGTGAAATCAGCTTTCTGTATTTGATCACAGAAAGCAAAAGTCTGAGAAGCACACCTATTGCCAGGTATCCAACACCCCTGAATAACTGGCTTCTCATACATTTTTTAATTATCTTAGATAAATGATAATAAGGCATAGGTCCATTTTAAAATATTTTCAATGATTGTGGGTTAAAAGTAGGACTGAATAAATTTCAAATAAAAAGGATATTCTTTAAGAAGAAAACATGTTACTTACAGAGCATATATGTTAAATTTCTCACACATGGAATCAACGTTAAATGTGGGACTATTTTTAATAATTAATCTGTACTCCAAAATACATTGCAAGCCAGTGTTCAAACAGTTTCATAACTGAAAAACTGCACATTGTGTAAGTGCTGTATCTATTTGGCATACCAGGGAGTTCTGAGCTCCTACAAAAAGAGCAAATTTTTATAAAAAGAATCATCTACTTTTAATTCCTTGGGACATTTTCTGGAAGTCTCTGTTCATTATAATTCAGAAAACTATCGTTTATGTTATTATATTTTAATTTCAAGTTAAAAACCTTGCAAAAGTTGTTAATTTCCCACAGCTGTTTTTGTGAAATCAGCATTGTTATGTGTGATAGCATTTAAAAATAATAGCATGTTCTTTTTTTAATCTGAATTTTATATCTAATCAATGTCTTCAGTCATGAAGAGAAATTTGCATTGTTGTGTTTGTATATAGAGTATTGCAGTGCATGATTTAGCTTATGCATTTTATTAAATGCTGTTTAAATGTGGCATTATATTGTTGTGGCTTCATACTACTACCTAAATGAGGTTTATACCATTAAAGTGAATTACAAATATAAATGCATTCTTGAGTTTTATTTTTAAGTTCACTTAATTTCTTCTTAAACATTAGGTGTCTAAGCCAAGTACATAATTTACTATCTTTTAGGGAGAAATGGTATTTTCCCTTCACTACAGTGATTATGTTATGAGTGATTTAACCAGGTCTAAGACAGAAGATAAATCCCGTGAACCTTACTGACACCAGGGAGCTACTTCTAGGAGAAGGAGGACCTTTTCCTAAAGGTTTTAATTAATCTTCTTTAGCCTTCTGTTTTTTTCAGGTTTTTTTAGGAGATAGTTAGCTATTAATAAACAATGCTTTATGTTTGCTTTTATCTGGTAGCTCCTTCCTGTTCCCCAGTTTTTAAATTAAGGTGATGCATTGGGTCTTGTTTTAGTTCCCTTCACACACACTTTATAACAGAGGTAATGAACTTGGACTCTTCCAAACAGTAAATGCATCTTCCATTTTATATATAACATGGTTGAGATGCACCACACGTATTTATATAGAGAAGATGATAGGTAGTTAATTTCGTTCCTTGTTGCTGCTATTAGAAACTGTACAACTTAGAGAAGTTGCACTTAGCAGAAATGAGGGTAATCGGACTTCAGGTTTCGGTTGTCAGATCCAGGTGTCTACAAGAAAAATGTGCATGGGGAAAAAAAAAATGTCCTATTCATTTAGAGGCCAGCTGCGAAGCAGGAGTTTTTGTTGCCTAAGTTTGAAAAGGTTGATCCTCTGCAATTGGAATTGTGTCCACACAACAGAGTATTCAATTTGTTACTCTGTCTGTAGGGCATCTAGAAAAGAAATGACAGGAGCTCAGAAGGGTGTTACTGGTCAAGATCAGTGTGCATTGACAGAATTTCGTGTAGGAAATGTTTCAGAGTGTGTGTATCCTGTGGCATGAACTCACGCATCAAGTCAGGCAAATTTTTCTTGAGCACAAAATGCATTCTTTGCATTTGACAGAGCTGTCTGAATTGTTGCAGACAAAAATATATATTCATTCATGCCATGCCAAATAATGTATTAAATTGCGATGCTGTTTGTATTTCTTTAGCTGCTTAAATGAAAGTAATAGTGAAAAAGTAAAAAAAAACACACCACCAAAACCCCCTTGGCCAACAGCATGTTTCAGAAATTTAATTCGCATCAAGATATGATGTTGCTACACAGGGAAACAACAAAAATTAAGTAAAAAAAAAAAAAAAAAAAAAGGAGCTTGGGATCATCTTTTTTTTTTTTTTTTTTTTTTTTCCCCAGGGAGAGGCGTTGCAGCCCTTTTGTTATGTTTTAGTTCATCTTCCAACTCTTCTATTTCCCTTAAATTGTTACTAAATAATTATTTCTCCTGCTTTAGTTGTCCCAACATGGTACCTGTGTGTACCTTACTTTTAGTTTCACCCTTTCTTATTATCTTTGCCTCCAAAATATTTGGTTTGGGGTGGTTTTGACTTCCTTTTATTAAAAGAGCATCAGCCCAATTTACTTTTTGAGACACCAGCCAAGAGTGGCTGGCCGGGGCGCGAGCCCATGGGAGAGCAAACAGCTCCGACGCCCTCGCAGTCTCCAGCAGCTCACAGCTCAGGGATGGCCTGAACCAGACATGACTTCGCTGCGTAGCGTAGGTTCGCTGCCTCAAACCCAGGCAGCCTTCTCTTGAACACGCAAGCTTTTAATAGCCACAAAACTGTTGCTAATCTGCAAAATGCAACTCGCAGTGGCAGGTTCTCAGATAAACTGCAGAGTACTGGTGAAAAAGACATCTGGCTTTGCACAACTTCTTTGAACCTTACAAATCTCTTTGAGAGAGCGGGAGTAACAGCTGGGAGACCCGTGCAGGCATCATCGCCGGCAGGTT
>NW_008824372.1:1843576-1862092 GCF_000699105.1 Pygoscelis adeliae | reverse complement strand
TGAGCGAGGGGGCGAGGTGAGCGCGGGGGCGCGGCGGGAGCGCGGGGTGGTCTGCGCTTTCCTCAGAGATATGTCGACTTGCGTTTGTGTGTTTTTCTTCTCCTTCTTTCCAGAAAGTTTGTGTTTTTCAACATCCCCCAGATCCAGTACAAGAACCCCTGGGTGCAGATCATGCTGTTCAGGAACATGACGCCCTCGCCCTTCCTCCGGTTCTACCTAGGTAGGTGCCGCCGGGACCGGACGGCTGGGCCTGCCTTGCGGGCGCTCCGGCCCCGGGCCCCGTGTCCCCCCGTGAGCCCCGAGCAGGGCTTCCCCCGAGCAGAGTCGTCTGCAGGAGGCGTCAGGGCAGCGACAGTTTTCACGCCAGAAGCGCAGTTTGATCCGCGTTTCTGTTATTCTAACTTGGCCCCCACGTCTCGGCCTGCAAAGCGGGAAGAAGGGTGCTTGTTTGGAAAAGCAGCTTTATGCGTCAGCAGAGACCCTGTGCTCACCTCCACTGCCTCACACTTCTGCCAGCTGTCCTTGAGTCCTCCTAGATACAGACTTTGCTTTGCCTATTGAAACATTACATTGTACGTTAACTGTAGTAGAGGAGCAGATGGCTTCGTTTTGTGTGTTTAAAACACTTTTTGCAGCTACAGTGAAGCAGCATGGGGTAGGGAAGGGGCACTGTTTGATATATACTATTACAAATCTTTCTTGACAGACAACGGAGAACAAGTTTTGGTTGACGTAGAAGATAAAACCAACAAGGAGATAACTGAGCACATTAGAAAAATCTTGGGGAAAAGCAAGTAAGTAACACTTAATAAGCTAACATACAGTCCAGCATACATCATAATATGATCCCTGCAAACTTTTGTCAGGTATACAGAAGGAAATACCACTTCTCCCAGACAAAACTGACATGAGCTAGGTAAAGTCCACAAGCTAGGAACTGTAAATCTATCCAAATTGGGTCCAGGGAAGGAAGAGGAAATGTTGCCATTCAGGCTTCTGATAGTAACAAACAGATCTTTTTTCTAGAGAGACGCTTGAGAAAGAGGAAAGAGAAAGGAAAAAACTATCACATCCAGCAACTTTTGGGCCCAAGAAGTATCATCTGCGAGAATGCATGTGTGAAATTGAAGGCCAAGTTCCCTGCCCTGCTTTTGTGCCACTGCCCAAAGAGATGAGGGGAAAATACAAAGCTGCTATGAAGAATGAAGCATCAGCCTGACCTCTTGACTCATGCAGCTGTTTTTCCTCAGGGCTGGATGATCAGGGTACTTCAGTGAGAGACAAGAGCTAGCAGGTCCTGGAAACAGGAACAAGCAAGTTCATGTAATACAGACAACCTTGTCTCATAAGTCTTCTTACAGCTACAACTACAATAATTAAAGTGAAAAATAAATAAAAGTTAAAACCCCAGCTTTTTTGGTGCCAGTTTTACAAAGCATTGCAGTCAACACTGCATAAAAGGAAAACAGAACAATAAGGAAAACATAATGACTAGAGCCCTATTTCCTACTCATGTGCATGTATAAGGTTACGACAAAAACAAGATCATGTTTGCTTTGGGATAGAGACACTAGACTGAAAAGTTAATTTATCTTAAAAGCAGCACAGAATTCCACAATTTATAGAAAGTGGTGTAGAAGTGTTCCTGCCGATTTCCATCTTGTACTACTGAAGACAGCCAAATGATAATGTAACTCTAGGCTCAAACTACATGCTGAATTTTCTTAATTTATTTAGTTGCCACTCAGAAGTCTCATTTACAAGATACAACTTTTGCAGTTGATACTGCAGCTCTGAGAAGCACTGATCAAGAATATCAGCAGTAAAGGAGAACATGTAAGCTGGTATTTGAAAGGTAATGCTTTACAAATTTAAAGCTACTCTTAAGACAATTTCCTAAACAGTCTTCCTCTAAAAAACCCCCCAAAAAACCCACATACAAAGGAGAACTGTGTCTAGATTTATCAACTTCCAGCAAATTCTAGCCAGTGAGTCCATTATGCTTCAAAGTCCAGTGCTGCTATGTAACTCTTACCTCAAACGCTCCTACTCCCTGCACATGGTCAAAAACCCCTTCTAAATCGTCATAGCTTCTGCCTCACCAAACAATTACACTATACCTATAATAGTACATAAACATATGATAGATTGTACTATATTGCTTGGAATTTGGTAACTGCACATACCTTTAAGTCAGGCTTATATATGGAAATTAATGTAGAACTGTATTTCAGCATTTCTGAGCTAATGGTCCAGTACAAAATTTCACACCAATTCAAGCGTCCTGTAAGAATTGTCAAGGATGAACACAGCACAAAATAAACATGTTGGTTTATTTCATCTCCGTTTACAAAGTTTCCATACAGAGAGTGCATGCAATTTTAACAAAAGTCAATACTAGTTATTTATTGAGCTTTAGGGTTAAGATGCCTTTATTCCATTGTGCCTTGTGAGCCTCACAGCAGTCCAAATACCAGCATAAGGTCTTCACTTTGGAGACGACTTTAGTATCAGATGTCTAGTCTATCACATTTAACACTGACAAAGATCACGAGGTATGCTAGTCTGTTATCTGCTTGTAAAAATACATTACTATATGTACAATAAGGATACTTTCATTATTAGTGTATTAGACTGAAAATACAAACAAGGCAGGATAGTTGCAACAAGGAAAAAACCACTTTTTAAATGTGAAAGCTGAAGCCACTGAAACATTTTTTTCATGTTGATACCAAAAAAAGCTTCAGGTTACAGTGCAGGGAGCAATCCTCTTGACTAGCAAACAAGTCTGTCTTAAATAGCTACCTTATACTATTTCTGTTAAAACAATTCCAGGGATTGTTTAGCTACCTTAACATTTATTTTTTGCTGCCTTCGTAAATCTGGTGCCACAGTGCATGTGTTTTGTTAGTTTATGGCCTTTCAGAATCCTCCATTCTTCCTTTCACTCAGTGCAAAATAACACTCGATCGACTCTAATAAAACATCTCAGTATAAAAACTTCATGGTCTTAAGACAGCCTGTTCTGCATACCTTTCAACTTCAGACTTAGGCTACAAGTAAGAAGAACATCAGCTGTCCTTAACTGTCTGCTCTAAGTTATTTTGATCAGTTACTAGTGCTGTTAAGTGAGGATAGAGGTGATTTGGTTTATTTAAACAACAGTTCCACAAGTCCCTACCCTCCACTTACTTATAGCAAAATAAAACTAGAATTCCTGCTTTTTAGGTAGCATAATTATTTGTGTCTCTAAAATATTATGCAATGCTTGGGTTGCAGCTATGCTAACATATATTATCAGAGACATAGTTAAAAGACGTCCTATTCCATAAGAGTTTACACTTCTGAGTAAGCCCACTATTATTAGTGCTACACAGTGTGATCTGCCTGATTTTCCTCTTATTTCAGCTTCAAATAAATACACCCTTTAGACTAACTCCTCCCCACCACCCTTTCCAACACCGATGCCTGATGATGGACCTCTGCCTTTCAAAGATAAAAATCAAAGCAGGTCAGGCTCCATCTTTCCCAAAGATACAGGCTGACCTAACCCTGAAATGATCCTACATTCTAATGCCAATCTTCAGAAGCCCAGTTCTAAGCCCTTCTGCATCACAGATGCTGGCCATCACCTAGTCATCCCCCAGACCACAAGATGACTCCAATTTGGAGCTTCTTATTTAAGACAGACATGCCTGATTCTCATAACTTCTGAGGGGAATCAAATATGAAAGAGAATTGCTATTTGGCACTATCACAGTCATGGACTTTGTCTCCCAGCTTTCACAGAATTCCAGTTCAGTGGCACTTCAGCTCTCCATTGTAAACAAGATTTTTGTTCCTTGAATGCTACAAAAAGAGGGTTCCAGTCTCACAAATATGACAAACATGATCATTCTGTCACCCAGAGAATTTAAAGGAATGTGTAGTTAGATTCCATAAGATAATTAGGAATTGGAGGGTCACCCTTTACATTACAGTTTGAAATGGTGCTAGCCTGATGCTCTTTTCCCTGGAAACAAGTAGATCCTTGTTCCCTAACAAGCAGGTCTCTGAAGCCAGCATGGTTCTCTGTTACACTGTAGTTTGTGCTCAGAGCAAATGGGAAACTGAAAGCAATGAAAAGACAGCATCCGAATTTTACTTGGGAATTTTTATAAACACATTAAAAAGTTACTCATATTAAGATCAGTTATAAAGTTCTTCTCAGTCTTAAAATCTCTTTTATGTATTAGCATTGCACGAAATTGATCTGGCAAGCCTGTATATTCAGCACCTCAAAGAATCACAGTAGCCTTTTAACAGCACTTTCTCGTAACACCATTAGGCAATTGAGCTGGCCTGTAACACAGCACTGTGTCATTATCAGAGGATGCAGAAGTCTAAGAAAAGTTTTTTCATCTCTCTTTAGTCAAAGCCCCACTTGAAAGGCCCATACTACAGTACTAGAGCAGAAAGGGGTAAAGATGACAAACCAACATTGCAACCATTTCCAAATCACAGTTCCCTATTAGCACTTAACCACTTTGACCAAAATAAGCACACAATAAGACCAGTTACCATTAAGAGAGTGTTGTAACAAGTTATTTTAAAATTTCTTAGTATAAGCATTTGAGACCAGCAGCATACCTCAATAATTCTTTCTTCAGGACTGAGTAGTAGTGGAAATGCTTAATTGAAAGTGCATAAAAGTCAAGATTCTCCCAATTCCCTCTTGCGATCTGTACTCCTGTTCATAAGTATCTGCTCTACCTTCTCATATGCAACAGCAGACTTAACAATAATTATTACACAGCCCTCCTTCTGCTTCAGCAACTGGATTTCTCCTTCTGCTTTGCTAATGTGCGCTTCAACTCCTTTAAGTTCTCTGTCAGTACCTCCACCTCATCCATTCGTCCACTGTGTTTGGCATCAAAAATATAAGCTTTGATATTATCTATCTGTTGGAGAAGCAGCTCTTCCTCTATAGCCTCCTCTCCAGAGATCTCATTGCCATCCTCCACTTC
The DNA here is from genome assembly GCF_000699105.1 of Pygoscelis adeliae. NCBI lineage: Eukaryota > Metazoa > Chordata > Aves > Sphenisciformes > Spheniscidae > Pygoscelis > Pygoscelis adeliae. Next base: position 1,857,086 of record NW_008824372.1, on the reverse strand, counting down.
AAAGGGATTGGCAGAGGATCCCTCTTCAAATGGATTCCCAGAATTCCGACTGCCCCTAGGCTTTTGAAACGGATTTTCATCCTCTTCAAAAGGGTTTGAAGTACTGCCAGGTGCTCCATTAGTTTCTTCATCATCCTCCTCATTTTCAAATGGATTATATTCTTTTTTATCACTTTGCAGAGCTGTGTTAGAGAATGAAACCATTGGAGAAGTGTCTTTGGCAAATGGGTTATTGAGATCTTCCTCTAACTGTGGGGTATCTGCTTCATCTTCAAAGGGGTTTAGACAGGCTGTCTGATCTTGGTCTTTGTCACACTTTGGGACATTCTGGGGTTTGAGTGTGAAGACCAAGTGCTCTTTAGCTGGCAGCTGTTCAACAGCGGGAGTTTCAAAACCTGGGTCCCCTTTGATCTGAGGAATATCTAAATCCAATGCATGTGCTGTCAAGTTCCGATTCTCTTTTGCAACTTCATGCTGATGCTGCTTGACTTCTCTGAAGTCTAAGGAGCATGTCCTTGAATGCTGAGACATGAATTTGTGGTGTTCTCTTTCCCACTCTTTTTCACGAAGGACCTGAAGTTCCTCCCTCTGCATCTCTTCCTCTTCTGCCTGTTTTTTAGAAAGCTCAATAGCTTTCAGAGTTTGTTGTTGATCATATTCATCCTGAAGCTGCCTCAGGTTCTCTTGCAACATATGGACCTCATCTATCCTATTAGCTGCCTTTGCTTGCTTAATGAAGGATGTGATATTGTCAATCTGCTGAAGAAGTGGGTCTGCTATCTCACTCTCTCGTGATATGCTAGATGTAGGTAACCAGCCTTCAGATTTCCTGACTATTCCTTTTTTCAGGTGAGTTGCATCACCATTAACTGCAGCTGCAGATCTGGAGATAAAGTCTTTCTGCTTTTCCTCTTGTTTTCCATGTGTTTCGAGAGCCACCTAAAACAAAAAACATGTAGTAAGAGAACACCATGAGCTTGAAAAATTGCATTCTAAATATCCATAGGTACAAGAAGTTAGCTTATCTTAGACATCGCTGTCTGTCACTGAAAGGTATCAGCTGCATTTTTGGTTACTTTGCAGAAAATGCTTGTTTTCATACTACTACCTAAATGCTTCCCTTCGGTTTGCTTCTGACGCTATTGATCAAAATCCCATGACAGCTGCCTCTACAAACTTGAGGGCAAGTAGGAGCAGCGACAGTGCTTTATATAGAGCAAAAAAATACCTAATGCAACTGTGCAAAGAGTGGTCTAGATCGATCTGGACAGTAACCGTATCACATCTGACTACATCAGACATCTGGAATAGAACATCAGTGTTAAAGGTCACCGATATCATTAGCTTTTGGAGTGCACCGATTCTTATTCCTCAACTTCTACCTCAAGATAAAGCTGGTTTAGTTTACAATTAATGATGTCCTCCCTCCTAACTGAAAATCCCTCTCTCTCTGAAGAGGCATCCTTATTCTAATAAGGCCTTTTTCACCACTGAAAGAAGTCTCCAAATTCTACTTGTGCAAATGAACTCCAGAACACAATTTGAAAATCCATGTAAACTAACACACTTAGTTCAGGGTTTGCTCTGCATGTGCTGCGGCAGAAAAGAGCACGTGCAATTGTCGTGGTTTAACCCCAGCCAGCAACTAAGCCCCACACAGCCGCTCACTCACTCCCCGCCCCATGGGATGGGGGAAGAGAATCAGAAGAGTAAAAGTGAGAAAACTGGTGGGTTGAGATAAGAACAGTTTAATACTTGAAATAATAAAATAATAACAACAAATTGTAAAGAAAAGTAAAACAACAAGGGGGGAGGAACAAAACCCAGGAAGGAAAAAAAAAAACAACCTAAAACCAGAAGAGGTGATGCAACTTCTCACTACCTGCCGACCGATGCCCAGCCAGTTCCTGAGCAGCGGTCACCGCCCCCCGGCCAACTCCCCCCAGTTTCTATACTGAGCATGACGTCACATGGTATGGAATATCCCTTTGGCCAGTTTGGGTCAGCTGTCCTGGCTGTGCCCCCTCCCAGCTTCTCGCTGGCAGGGCATGAGAAGCTGAAAAGTCCTTGACTAGTGTAAGCACTGCTCAACAACAACTAAAACATCGGTGTGTTATCAACTTTATTCTCATCTTAAATCCAAAACACAGCACTGTGCCAGCTACTAGGAAGAAAATTAACTCTATCCCAGCTGAAACCAGGACAGCAACCAAGTCACTGCTGCTTTCTAGAAGCGTTCAGCTGCTCAGTACACACCTACTTATGTTCTGGATAGAATACAACGACGGTGTTACATGACTCCCTGAAAAAGTGTATGGAATGATCTGCATAAAAAAAAGGAAAAACTGAAATCCAGTGTTAAAGGCAACTATTCATACAGACACAGCGACTAGGCTTAAGCCCTTAAAGGAGGCCCTGAAACAAGGTATAACAAAACTTAACCTGTCTTACCATATGCAGTCTTCTCTTCTTCAGTTCTTCATACTGATCTTTGGTTGGCAGGGACATTAGGCCAAGCAGTTTTTCCTGGCAAAAATGGAAATATTTAGTGTTGCTTCCAGGCATTCAGCCAATTTTCAAGTACTTGAGAAGAGAGATACCACCAACAGAACATCCCACAAACAAATAAAAGGTACTTCTACACTGCAGTCACTGCCACAAGTCTAAGCACGTCTTTGCTGACATAACTATACTGCTACCTAGGTTCACACCTCAGCAAGAGACAAGGCAAGACTCACACATTCTCTTAGGTCCCTAAACTCAATGCTGCTCTGACTACACTATGTGTATTCAAGCTAGCTCATTTAAGGCTACCATAAGTCATTAGGGGAACTACAGAAAATGTACAGAACTAAACCTCCCGTCAAAATAGTTTCAAACCATGGGGATGCCTGGCAAAGAAGAGAACACTATATAAAATTTACATTCAGCTCATAACATACGCTCCATTTACCTGAACAAAAAGTGTAGCTGAATATCTTATCATTCTCTGAAGTTGTAGTGTTTTAGGATGAGGTTGGGGATCTTCATGCAAGCCTAGACTCAAAATCTTCTTACTGAATCAAAGCAAACATACAGCCTCATCAGTTCAAAAACAAGGGCCAGCGAAAATGCAACAGAAGGGGAGAGAGACAATATTGGATGAAAATGTTCTGATGTTCTTTTAGTAAACCATTTTGGATATTACAAGTTATAACACTTTCCACTCCCACTTTAAGAAAAAACAAAAAAACCCTATGCTGCTATTTGTTTCCTCTATGCTTAGTTATTTCCACTGCAGAGGAATGTGTGATTTTTAAGGTTGGAAACGGAAGTAGAAATTGATGGTGCACAGGAACAACATCTACATTTTCACATGCTCTTTACAACTGAGCAGACAAATTGATTATCCATATGAATAAGCAGGTATATGCTACACAAACACTGACACCAACAGTTGAGAAAAAACATAGAGAAGTCATAACAGAAGGAGATACACACATGCTGGGGTGTGTGGGGGGGAAGAGAGAGATCTTCTTTTACCTTAAGGCATCTATAAATTCGTATACTTTTTGGATCTCCACCCTCAAGTCATTAGCATGTTCAAGATTGTAGGTTGTCTCCCCAGCACTACGAAATAAATACTTTATTTTAAGTCATGCATCCAGCTAACAATACATACAACACTAGAAGTTATCTCAAGATGACTAAGATCCAACAATGGTAAGAACAGCTAACACTAAAGGGGTTGAACGATTTTATTTCAAGCTCGTTGTGTTTAAAAACCCTTTCTTTGTGAGAGACATGGAAAATTACAATAATCTTGTGAACATGAACATTTCATAGAAGATAACTTCATTTATGATTGTATTGTTATTTACTATTATAGGAGAAATTGTATTTTAACACAAGAATGCCACTCTACCAGTAATATCTAAAATATACACGTACTTAGCAAATGCATCTTTTTTTTTTTTTTCCAGGTGGTTGGGTGCAGAAAAAACACTGACTGATTGAATAAGTAACTATACCATTAAAGTAAAATAGTTATCCCTACTAACGTTTGTCAGAAAGCAAAAGCCTACACCCCCACATGGGTATAGTGTTTAAGATGCTAGTAACCAACTGTCCACATGGGGACACAATCCATTATATGCACTTTACTAAAATCTCACATTTATTGATAAAACAAATTAGGATTTAACAGGGAAGACTCTTCACCAGTTTGTAGCTTCCCTCTCCTTTTATATCACAAATATAAAAGATAAGGATCACCCTCTCAAAAGCAACTTCACTATCTATATGATTCCAGTTTCTGGGACTCACTACTAGTCAGAAATCTTTAATTTCACCAGAAGAAGTCTGTTGTTTTCTGACATGTGCTTCTATTATCCAGGACATTCATATTTTTACTTTTCTCCAGTTGTCAAGCCACATAACACCAGCTCTCATGAAGTCATTACAAAAAGCAGTAACAGCTTAGCGTGTTTTTCACCTTCTATATTTCTTTCTTCCTTTTGGGAGGTGTGTTTTTACAAATATTTCTCTACAAAACACATTCATCGTTTTGTTACGACGAATGACAGCCTAATTTTTCTACAACCATCAGATCTAAAGGACAGGTACAGAAACATTTGTTAACTTTAACTTCCCAAATGGACATGCTTCATAGTCTAAGACCAGTGTGTGTATTTCTCTACTATACAAGCCAAAAGTATAACCTGACAACCTCTTGCAGATATAGCTGGAGAGATTTAAGTTACCCCAGTGAGAGAATACTACCACAAGAAATCATGCACAAAAGTGTGATACGTGAATGCTGCTTATTCACTGCAGCACAGGGCAGGCCAGCTAGATTTAGAACAACTGTCAGGTGAAGGTGGCTTGCTTTACGCAAGAACAGATGAGAAGCATACAAACGATCCTTTGCTGCTGGCACTACTTGGAAGCCATATTATCCAGCTGAGGGAAGTAATTTCCTACTTCAACTGTTTTGAAGAGGCTCATTTACAAAACAGGAATTGTAGTCTTGTACTTCCTTTTTGCAAAGATGACAGTCAAAATATGACAGTAGTGCCTCACTGGGAAGTGGTTTTAAAAAAAAAATCAGATGACTTCTCTGTATGCAACGTTACCATTAATAATTAATTCAGTACTACTTTGTTTGAAGAGCATCCAAAAGACAACAGATAATCTAACACTGCTTTTTCTTGTAATTTACACACTTTTGCAGCCTTAGCACGCCACTTCCTTACTCCTTCCCACACTTTTGGGGAGGAAAAATACATATATTCATAAACAAAATCAGCAAGTGGGGCTTACTTTAGTGATTCTGCCATCCTTATGTATTCTGGTGCCTTCTGGTCAACCTTCTCCATGCAGAGTCGGAGTTTCTTGTTTAAAACAAAACGTATAAAAAAAGGACTTATATTAAAACACTAATGCAAGAACATGCTGACATAAGCCTTTCGCGCTGCCTGTGCACATTCAAAGTTAACCGTGATGAAAGCCATTTAACTATTCAGGATGACAAGTCCCTCCAGTTATCTTCACAACACTGATGGCATGATCAGGAACAGAGAAAGACTCCCTGTACCCCTGCAAAGTGAATTTTGAAGTAAAAAGCTGTTTTAATGGATGACTTGGACAACTTCTAGTCTTAAATCTCTTCACAAAGAGCACCAACAGAAACTTCCATTAGTACTAACCTGGGGGGTTTGCGGACTCTACTGAAAAGATACCTGATGGTTGACAGTACCTGCTTTCAAAGCATATTTGAACACAGTGTTCCAGCCATGCACTGTTGATCGATATAGATGGTTCAAAAAAGCATATGCCATCAGCGTGAGGACAAACAGTGCTGATGACATCGAGTCCCATAGTTCCAGTGCAGCCCATCAAAGCGCACAGCATATCACTGTTCAAACAGGAACTGTTCTGAGGAATCCCAGCTGACATAGTTCACAATTTTAAGAGAGGCATCTCAGAACTATTAGTCCCAGATGATGAGAATGAAGATGTATCTTAAAACGATGTTTGAAGTTATCGTGGGATACAAATACTATATGGCAACTGGCTCCATCATTTCAGATATCTCTTTGTTACATGTCATAAACACCCAATAGAGTCTATTGTAACACAAGTGAGTATTAAGTCATAAAATAAGAGCTTGGACATGAGATAACAAGCCAAAAGTCAAGTAGTGACAACTGCAGATATATACACTGAGGATGAAAGCAGCAAAGAGTTTGATTTACCTCATAGAGTTTCACAATCTCTGGAGTGTATTCTTTCTCATCGATCTGTTGTTCTCTTTTCAACAGGGTATCTTTGCAGTGCTGACAACAACGGATTCGGTCATCGTCCTTCTCATCCAGAACTGAGCTCACGCTGCTTATGCTGCTAATGCTGCCACGGCGGGAGCCATGGACACTATTAGGTGAGGAGTTCGGGCTAGTATGAGAACCCAAGGCCTCTTTGCTGGCACTAGTGAGTTTGCCTAAAAATTATACGCAGGTAATGTTACAGTGACTGGAGAAGCCAACAGATTTTACCAACACAAACAAATTGCACTTCAGGTAATATTAGAAAACCCAATTGAAACAGTCTGCTGAAAGACAGGGAAGGAACCCGTGACAACCAAAACTGCAAGTCAGAATTTGGGTCTTCACTGTAAATCCTGCCCCATTCTAAAAGCAGCTAGAGAGCAGACTGCTGAGAACCACTGACTTTGCTTATGCCTAAAAGCATTCTCATGTTGGAGCTTCATAGTTATAGAATAGTGTGTGGAAGAACAGGTCTGTTAATGCTGTCCGTGTTTTGTGCTTGAACGCTCCAAAAAGCACAGTTAACATCATTTAGTTCCCCAGAAAATACGGTCTCCTCTCCAATGCGCTAGATGAGGAAATTAAAGTTCAAAGGGTTTCTTAAAGGCTTGCGGATGAATTTCCTTAATGTCAGCATTTGGACAACCATGGGCAAGGCCGAAATATCCGCAGTAGTTTTACATGTCAAGAACCTTGGCAGTTATAATTCCTGAAGTGAATACCTTCATAGTTATGGTACTTGGTAGAATAAGCACTAAATATTAATTATATTTACTAGTAGTATATACTACTACTACTTCTAGTAGCTTTTTCAATGTTATGTAACACTTCCAAATCTGAAGAAGGAACGGAGACAAAGAATGGAGAAATCATTCTTCTTATTCTGTTTCACAGACAAGTGTCTGCATGAAACTGAATGACATATTAAGGACCAAGTTTTCCGCACAGGCAGAATATTACCAGCAGCTCTTTTTATAATGGCAAAAAGCCAGAATGCAATTAGCACCCTGAGTGAGCTAAGGAAAGGAGGAATTAACACCACACACTGTACTTACTTGCCAAAGGAAGACTAACAAGTTCCATGCACTTCTTGCACATAATAGACCCACAAAGGCGGCAGTGGTGACGTCGGTTTCGAATGCTGAACTTATTGCCACAGTCTGGGCAGAACGGAACATCCTGATCACTGACCCAAGGCACAACAGACTTCTCTATAGCTGTGATCGGGCAAGAGGGGAGGGAACAGACACAACGTAAGATATTCATTCAGTTTATTCCTCAGCTGGTTAAACTATAGGAGCAAATAGTCTGAGGTAAGCTCATACCAACCTCTTATTTTAGCTGACTCAGTGTTTGCTCTGTCAAACGATGTAAGCTAGTAGAAGATAAACAATACATTCAAGAAAATTGTACTTTTGCAAGAAAAAAAAAAAACAACACAAGCCAGCCCAACAAGAAAAAGAAACCTGGGTTTTTTAAGAGATAGGAGTCTCAGCCTGTTTCACACCATTCCTGCAACTTTCCTATTTACTTCTAATGCCATACTCATACAAGTAGTACTAAACAATGACTGCCAAACCTGTACAAATTGGAGCCTTTTGGACATGATCCTTACAGCATCCAACATTACTGCATCTGAGCCAAAATGGAAGTATATAATAGGTAGATTGTGAAGAATGAGAAGCTGGAAGAATCATGACAAAAACATTAGGGAGAAATTTAGTAAAGTAAAAGATGGGGAAAATATACAGGGAAGCAGATGGCTTTTGAAGCACGTGGAAGTAACATCTTCAGCTTGAAAATAGTGCATAGAAACAGAAATCATATCCACAGTACAGGGTCAAACCAAGCACAGTACTCAAGGATAAAAAAGGAAAACAGTAATGTGTGTAAAGGATACTAAACTATGACTCTCTTCAAAGTGCACTGCTAGATAAATGGGCACACCATACTAAAATATTTTTTTTAATCTAGGAAACATTCAGAAGGCTGGAATATTAAAAAGCAGCAAATTTACCTTTTCTAACCTGATTATTAACTTATTGACTTCAACTACATAGTGATCAATCCTGGCTGCTCGGTGTTTCTTGAAATCAGAAAGATGGCTTCTCATAGCACCTGGAGAGATAGCAGAAAGTTTTCATAGTCACCCAGGTGTTCTGTATGGATTTAAATGCACTTAAACGCCTCTTGAAAGACAGCTGTCTCTTCTTTTCACCATTTATTTCTCATGTTCAAATAGAATTTTAAAGACACTTTAGAATCCTACATTTTCATGGTGCTGCTCTAAATAAAACATGCAGGTTAAAGCCTAATCTCCAGGCTAGCAATAAACAGTGTTTTATTTGTACTACAGAAAACAACAGGCACTGTGTTAAAGAGAACATCTGCAACAATTTTTTTTCCCCCTCTTCGTCCCTCAGTTATATTTGGCAAGCTATTATCATCTAGTAGTATTCTCAAAATCAACTCCCTTTAGTTTCCTGGCTACATTTGAACAAAGGGAAGAGGCAGGTCCAATGACTATTGGGGGTCTATGTGACAGCAGTTTCTCTTTCAGACTTCTGATCATCCTCCCACCTTTAAGGGTCTGAATCAAATCCTTGATGACAGTTCAGGTTTTCAGAAAACGGATCACCAAGTATACAAAAGAGCAATATAACACCTATTTAAAAAATATACAATTCATATTCGACAACGTTGGTTTCAAGCTTAAGTTTTGATCCTTTTCCGAGTAAGATGAGCCAGGTATTAAAAAAAAAAAAAAAAAATCAAAGTTACAGACAAAAAAAAAAAAACTTTCTTCCGACTGGTAGAACACAAAATCAGGTGTTGCTTTTTGATACTACCTATGTAAGTGTAAGAATCTCGCTTCCTCATGATAATGAAATAACCAAAAAACCTCCAAAGCTGAATTCATAGGAATGAAAGGGCCCCTCTGGGTAACTGAATTCAGCCACTGCTTTGGAGACATCACACAGTCCCTTTCACAAACCCACCAAATCCCATCCTAAAATCCTTAAGGTTCATCTTCTCCACTCTGATCAGAAAACAGTTCTCACTTCTCTAATGTTCAGAAACCTTCTGCTAGTTCACTGCCTAAATTTATTCTTAGCTAATATTTATACTATGATTGCTGCTAAAATAGCTACAAAGTCAAAAGTATAATAATTTACAGAACTTGGACTCTGCAGACTCAAAGGACTAAGTCCTAGTCTGTCAGCAGCACAGGGGAAACTTTCCCAGGATCCACCAGACATATTGCTGCTTCCTCCCCCTGAAAATAACCAGAATATTTCAGTAACAGTAAGAGGCAATTTCCAGTCGCAGTATTTGTAATTACAGGCTCAGTCAACTTATCCTTGAAATTCTACAAATGTAGATTTATATTCAGAGGGGTGGGTTTGGGGTTGTGTGGGGTTTTTTTGTTTGTTTGTTTGTTTTGTGGGGTTTTTGCTTGGTTTTTGTGTGGTTTTTTTGTTTTGTTTTTTTTTTAAGTAAACCTCTTTTTAATGAGAGATGATCTACACCTCAAATCCAAGGAAAAAGCTGAAAGAGTTTAAATCAACGGACAAGCTTTTTGTCAGACATGTAAACTAACAACTAGTTTAAGTGTAGCCCAAAAGCTAGAGATTTTATATAGCTATAGCTTAATTATTAATTAGTGGATTATCTGTTTTGTAAAAAGCCACAAAATGGTTGCAGAATACCTCAACGAAGCTGGATGCACAGAGGTAAACACATATCCAGCAGGTCTCAACAGCTCAGGCACAATGACATGACAAACAGCCATCCTGCTCTCAAGGTTAGTTGGGGTACTGATTCTATACATATATTTTTTTTTCCCCCCATTATCTGCACTTTCCCCATCACCCCACACAATGTAGGCAGGCTGCACAAAATCAGTATGCAAACCATAGCCCCATGCTACAGTGAATCAAACGCAATACAGACACAATTTCATGCAACTTCAGCAATACTGTAGCACTTTCCCAATCAAGATTAAAAGAAAAGTTATCCCCACTGTGTATCGCTTTCTAGCTCTCCTACCGACTTCCTGGGGCTCCCACATGTATGGATCTACTCCACCATAGCTGAATGACTCATATCGTTCCTGAGATCCAGAATCAGTTCTGTCATCTCCTTCTCGTTTCAGCAATTTCTTCTTTGCTCTTTTGGCCTTCTGGACTAGATCTGAAAAAGATAAACCCAAGTTATCAAACGTGGCAGGTAGTCACCGAATATTTGTCACGTGAAACCAGTATGGAATATTCCTCATCTTTTAGCACAAGTCTTTTTCCTTGATGACAAGTTTATCCTCAACACGTTCTGTTTAGAACCAGAATGCGGTTCAGAGAATCACAGATGACAGGAAATGCTTTGTTATCTATCATAAAGTAGCACTAAGGTCCTAATGACAAAACAGTAGTTTTAGACACTCCATTCAGGGACTTCACTGTAAAACAGTAAGCTATCTTAAACTATGAGACCCGTTTCACAGCATTCTGGGACACCATACAGATATCATCTTAATTCTCTTAATTCCCAATTATTTTCTTAGGATTCAAGGATGTTCAACACTTTCTTTGCCTTATTGCACAAACTAAGAATTTCAGTATGCTTGTACACCTAAATAATTTCAAAAAGTACTGAACAGCCCACTGCATTATCTCATATGAACGCTAGTGAGGGGAGGGCAGTCTCCCGGGCCAAAACCAAAAAAACTTTGGAACCAGGAACTTGAAACTTCGGAGCTTTTATTGCCCTTGCCATGTTCCTCTCTGGATGCTAGCAGAAGTTGAGGGCACTACTTTTCTTGCCAAACACATTCAGTACCTCCTTGAACTAGATCTTTTATATATCAAGCTTTCTAACAAGCTGCTGGGAACCATGAGTTAGCATGCCCTTTCATATTTCTAATTTTCTTATTTAGCTTCCAAAACACTGGAACTGCCACCTTGACCTTACTGGAGTCTGTCTCCCCGCCAAGCTTCAGCCACTAAGGCTATGCCAGCAGGCCCCTCATGCAGACATCATACTTCCTAGCAGTTTTTGAGCTGCTGAAGTTATGCTACCTCCCAAAATGACACACAGTGATATAACACACACTTCTCAATAAAACTGTGTCAGGTTGGCAAGGGCTTTGCTAGCATTGTAACATCATCTAAGAAATAGGATTACTCCTCCCCCCACCTACTCTCAAGCCAGCATAACAAATGCCAGCTAGACACTGCAGTTTCTTAAGTGAAGTTTACACTATCTAAATAGGAAATATATTTGCACTCGAGACTTTGAAAGTCCGACATACTCAAAAAGAAGTAGGGATGCCTCATGGCTTTGCCACAGACACAAAAGCTTTTCAAGCAAACTTTATAATCTTGTTTGCCATGAAGTCAGACTTGACCACCTCAGTATGACTCAACTGAAGTAGTAAGGTGATTTGTAAGCATTTCTAGAACTCCACAATTAGGACAGCTGGAGTTCAGCACAAAGTCATGCAACCACTTGTGATGCACAGTTTGAACACTAGTCCCTAAAACGGGTAATTTAAATAGGTGATTCTGTTGGCTTTCCTTCTTCTAGAATGGACTTCACTGGATAGACCTTGACATGAACAACTAGGACAGAAACTAAGCAGACAAAACCAACATCCTTTATGCAAGAATACATATGCGAGACAGACAGCCTGAGAAGCCACAGTACTTTAGTTTAGATTAAAAGAACACTAGAGAACAAAATCAAAATGCAGGTGTTTTGTATTAAATAAAAGAAGTGTTTGGGAAATCTTACCAAGCCTAAGTTATTGTTGTTTTCTTTCCTCTTATCACAGTGAGAACCATATTGTTGTTCTGGTTTAAACGCTCCACGGAAGCATCTGTGATTCAGCTATTACAGCACTGTACCCACGATGAGAACATGACTGCAGTACTGACCAGTCTACCTTCACTGTCCAAGAAGAGCACAGTGCTAAGAGCCAAGAAGTAGCCAGACTGATGGAAAGCAACTTAAAGATTCATGGAATATTCAGCTGTGCTACCCTTAAGATAGGCTTGTTAAGAACACAAACTTTTCACTGAGAAAAGAGACTTTTGAAGTAATAATCATCAATCGCAGGAAAAAAAATAAGGGGGGGAAGAGTAAAAATTAAAGACTGCCAGGCCACTATCTCTAGTATAATAAACCAAAACCAGAAAGATTTGTTGCAGGGAACACACAGAATTATCACCATTTTTTGCATATTTTTCTCTCAATGTAAAATGACACTGTGTAGGCAAGGGGGGTAAAAAAGAGAAATATTTTAGTTAAGCAGAATTCAAAGGGATTTTTGAAACACCAGTAAAAGTTGGTAATCCACAGCACAACCCTGGGACACTCCCAGCATCTACTGCCAGCTCCACCACCCACATTCTTTTCCATCTTTTCCCACCAACAACCTTCCTTAACTTTACAATTTAACTGCGACTACAGTTTTATCTACTGTCAAAACAAGGGATTAATGAATTGGCACCTGGCAAGTACCAGAGATTCCCCCTTTTCTGTAAGGCCTTCAAGTAACGCTTGGGAATTCATCTGGGTTACAGTATGAATCGGAGTTTTCAGATAAAAACAAACAAACAAACAACCCCAAAAGGTCAATAACAAAAATCATGCATAAAATCAGACATTTGAAGAGCGATGTCTTTTAAGCGCCTCCTTTAGAATTTACTTATTGAAAGTATCATGAACAATGTAAAAATTATGCCTCGGCCTAAAGTAATTTATACAGAAACGGAGCCCACCCCATACCTCACTTCAATTAATATTTCAGCATTCCTAGACATTTTGAGAGAGCTCGCAGTACAAGCAGCTCGTGTCGTATGGAATTTTACATGGCAAAACCGAACGCATTAAAACAGCTGTCGTGCCTCTTACTTTTGAGCTGTCCTTTGACATCTCTGTCCTCACTTGAGTGCTCGTCTTCATAGTGCGACTGAAGCTGATAGAAAGACTGGAGGTCCTTCAGGCAAAGGGGGCACAAAAAGCCTTCCCTCGTTTCCCCCGGGTCACCGAAGGCCGGCGGACAGCCGGATGCCATGGCGGCCCGGCCGCTGGCGGACAGCGCCCGCTCCCCGATCTCAGCAGCAGCGCAGCAGCGCGGGGCGCGGCCGCCTCGCGGGGACGAAGCGCGGGGGCGGCATCGTACCTAGCGGCTTTCGGCAAGAAAC
>NW_008824372.1:1839320-1842769 GCF_000699105.1 Pygoscelis adeliae | reverse complement strand
CCTGCGCCTCCCCTAAGGGAGGTGCGGTGGCCGCTCCCCTGTTTTCAGCCACCCTGGAACAGGCCCTAATGGCGGGGCCCGCCGGAGCGTCCCGAGACGCGCAGGTGTGTACGAGAGAGGAGGTACGAGGTCGTGGTGACAGAATCCTCCCAGGAGCGGGACGGCGTTGCCGCGCCTGGGGCGGGGAGACTGGCCCCCTCTCTGGCCTCCCGCTGCTTCGGGACATCTGGCATAGCACTTGCCCCTTCTGCTAGCTGCTGGTGGTTTTGTGCTTTGTATCCTTATTACTGAGTATGCTGGGAAGAGGACCAGCGCTGCTAACAACGACAAGCCTGATGCTCCCTTTCGTAGCCTGCCGAGTCACTCGAAAGTGTTCCAAAACTGTAAACCGTAGCACGAGATGCTATGCTGCTTACAGAACCACAAATAGAGTCCAGGAACCCCACTACCGCTTGCCCTTGCCGCCTGACAAATAGTTGTGTAAATCAGTGACAGAAGCTCTTCAATATTCCCTTTCTGATGCTAGTTTCTGATTAGTCTCAACTGGCAGAAGTCTGTGCTGTCCCACATACCGTTGTGTACGGAGGAGATAATAGGAGTGTGTGACCGTACTTCTGCTTCATCTGTTAGAATTACAGGCATTTGGAGGCAGAGGTCTTCTTATGTGACGATGCTATTTACGCTTCAGTCCTATCCATTAAAGGTGGATTTTCACTGTTAATGTCCTGCACTTTTATCCTTGAAGTTAAGTCCTTTAAAATATTTTCAACAGGGACTGGGGGGGGGGCAGCTGTTTCTCAAGGCATTTATTATAACTAAATGCCCAACTCCTAGGGACTTCAAATCCCAGGTAAAGGATATTGGATGGTCCCAGGTGGGATAAGGGATTCATCGTTCATTCATTTCATGGCTGGTTGTTTGTTTGAAAAGACATCAGTAGTTCAATTTGGTACATGGTAGTTTTATCATTACAAAGTATAGCTCACTATTACATGGCCACTCTCAGCATCTTGTCACATCACCAATGAATTTCACGTGGTTTGTATTTATAGTTCTATCATCCATCAGAAGTATAATGGGAAATCAAAGTCTTAAAACCGAACTGATTTAACCATAGGAGTAAATGAATGTAATAAACAGTCAAAATCTCTTGATTTTTTATATGTACAATTTCCTGTTAAGAACCATTACACTCTGGTTTTCAAAACCATGCAGTCTTGATTCATTTAGGAATAGAGAAACAGGCAGCTGTGGAAATAATGTAGAATCCCAGTTACAGTCACCTTCTTATTCAGCACGCAAAACACAGACCCAATTTGTCTTTGATATTAAAAACTGATAGGAGATCTTATCATGCTGTAAAAGCTGCCCTGGTCAGGTACTCTCCCTGCAGTGCACTCAGGTAAATATAAGCTGTTAAGCTTTTTTCAGAAGGTATGATTGATTGTTACATTTTTTTATTTATTTAATAAGTTAAGGGGCTGTATTAACCCCAGGGTCTTAAGAACCTGAAAATATTTTAAGTGTTAACTAGTTTCATTTTAAACTTGAAGAGTCCTCAGCCTACAGGGACTAGAAATGAAACTAGCAGTGTATGTAAAGAAGGATGGTACTTAAAGGATGAAAAGGAAAAAGTAGAAGTAACCACCTGACTTTTCATACTACTTCTGTTATATAAAAAGTGTATTTCTGGCCTCCTCCAGACTTAGCTGGAAGGATTTAACCACACATGGAACAGGCCTGCCCAGATGTGCTCATTATACTCAATCCTGAGCTGGCAAAGCCTTCTAGCATGCACATCTCATCAAAGCTCCTGGGTTTTCTCATTGCATAGGCCTATATTTGTAATTGGGGCTTCAATTAATAAACATCTTCTCTCATTGCTGTCATCCTTTACTGTCTTCTTTTTTTTCCCTGGTGCCTATTTTCTGATCTCTCCTACTGTGTTCACACCCTGAGAAGGCACCTTTTCCTACACAAGTACGTGAGTCTTGAATCCAAGCAGGGTTAGTCTCCTGTGATATTTCTCAATAGGGAATGGTTATCTGCATCAGTTTCAGGTCCAAGACTTTAAGCCTTGTCTCAACAGGGAAGACCCTGGAACAGTCATTGTGGAATAGCAGTTATTCTGCATTAGCTCCTGTATAGACTCTTACTCTTCCTGTGAGCATCACGTTCAAGCACCCATGTTATAGAAAGAAACAAGAGGGGGAACAAATTTGGGATAGCTACAACACTTTGAATTTCTGCTTTCCCAGATTCATATTAATTCTGAGAGTGTTCCTTATCTTGGCAAATCCTGAGATTAAAAACTGTTGAATGCAGGAATTACAATATTTCCTTGTTTCTCTAATACAGCTAGCAGATTTTTGGGCATTCAAGTATGCTTCTAATGGTAAGTGTATCTGCTTAGTGCTGGAAAATAATTCAAATTATTACCTCTGTGATAATGCCAGCAGAGCATGCCATTCTTTGGGGCAGGCACGCACTTCCTTCAAGGAAAGATTTAGGGACGTGGATTATGCTCATAGTTTTGAAGTTGTCTTTAATTCTGTACGATGTGAGTTGTCTTTCACAGTTCTGAAAGAAGTCAAAGGAAGGCACTGCAGGCAAGATTTAAGGGAACAGTTTGTAAATCCTATTGTATTTCCCTTTGAGTCACCAAATGTGAATTTGGCCTTCAGCCTCCATTTTTTCTGCTTGTTTATGTCTTATGATACTCACTTATGCGGAAGTATCCCTGTATTACCCCACGTATCTGCTGCATCTTTCAGACCGGAAGCTAAGAATTTCATTAGCTCGTCCATAAGACAACATTTCTTTGCAAAACAGACTGGAAAATCCAGGGTTTAATTGATCTCCATCCCTGATGATGCACCTGTGTACTAATCTGTGGGCTTTGTATGGGGTAGGAGGAAGCGGGCAGTTGGGGATGTGAAGGAGGGGTTTGCAGTGTAATGCTTGAGGGGGGCAAACCTGGAGCCACACAGGGTACTGTTTTTCCCAATTGTGTTCCTGTCCTTGGAGGAAGAGAGCAGGAACCAGCCTGAGGCTCAGTGCCTTTGAGGATTCACCTGCTGTGGTGTCATCCTCCTTCCCCTGGATTTGCTGGAGCTGGGCTGTTTCATAGCGCTGAGCCATGCTTGTGCCTTGGGAAAGCTCAGGTGGAACCAACTACCTCTCCCTTTGTTGTTACCTTGCTCCTTTTGTCCAGACCTCTGTTGAGGCCAGTGATTTATAACTCACCGAGCCAGGGAAGAATGCTCCAGCAATACAAGTGTCTCTAGAAGAGCTGCAAGGTCTGTGCTTGGGTGGGAGGGTAGTGAGTATGAGAAGGGCAATAGTGGGAATAAGTGAAAAAGAAAAGATGAGTAGATGCAGGGCTTGTTAGGGGGGTTTCTGTAGGCATTTCAGTTTTCTTGTTCCTGTTTCATGTGCATGTTTTGTTC
>NW_008824372.1:1831985-1839276 GCF_000699105.1 Pygoscelis adeliae | reverse complement strand
GACAAGAAAAGGTGTAGGTGGGGAATGGAAGACGTGCCTGTCACTAGATGGCATGCCAAGCGCGTCTGAAAGCAACCGAAGAGCTGCTGAGGGCCTTTGCAGTGGATTTCACAGCACATGGGCTGCTTAGCCATTTGTTTTAAAGATTTTTCTCCTGCAGCAGGCAGGATCCTGCCTGTTGAGCTGTGAGCTGATGACCCAGGCAGCTCGGTCCTCTCCTGTCATTCAGAAGTAGTAAGAATCAGGTATAAGGAAAAGCGAGTCTGTACTGAACAGCAAGCTCTTTCCTTAAACCTGCCTTTCTCTACAGCTTCAGTAACTGCTCATTTTCAAAAGGAAAGTCTTAAAGGCTTATTAAAATGGTAAATACAATGAAGGAAGTCTAATAGCCTACAGTTGGAACACAAACAATACAGAGAGAAGGACTGCCTACAGCGAGTTGTGATGAGGATGATAACATACTGGGATGTGCGCTAGAAATAAAACATTTCACTGAATCTTTAGTTAGTTAATTGTGCTCTTGTGCATGTTCTGCATTTGACCACAGACTATAAGAATGCATCTCATGAAATGAATCTTTTTGAATTACTGATAAAACAGCACATTGTGTCAATCACTCTTGAAAAGAGAAATTTCATTCAACATTTTGAAAGAAAAATGCCATTTGTTTGCATGTTTCTGAATATAAATGGTCTTTAGCACTTCCTGAGGAACTCATTCCCCATTAAGTGATTGCACCTGTTTAATATGATTTGGATCTTTATGAGAGTATTAGACTCTTATTGGAGTCTCTCAGAGAGAATTATAGAAGTGGTAATACAAAGTTAGCATGTCAGATGTAGTGTTGGATGTGTTGAATGGTGTCCGTTCGCTTCCAAAGGGAAACTGGGGCTCCCATATCCCTTTACAGAGGTGGAGCATAATCTAGGTTTTTGCTGGTGTAAATGAGAATAGACTTTGGCTGCTTGTCACTTAGTCAAGCTTATCACACTTTCCCACAAAGAGTGTTCACAAAATGAAAAAATCCAGGTCAGTCTAAACCAATCCAGTTTACACTTCTTCAAAAGTTAATTTGTCTTCATCCAGCTAGTTGCAATAGGAACAGAGGTATTTGGGGACAAATTAAACCTTACTGAAATGCTACAGATGCTGTTGGGGACTGAATTTGAATCAGTAATGGCTTACCATTGTGAATCAATGTAAAAGAGCAACAGCACAGGAAAGGAATGTGTTCTAAACACTTGCTCAAGGCACAAAGTCAGGCATGTACTGCCCCGTTCTGCCACTGGAATATAAAAGCTCAGCCTGCAAAACCACACATCCATTATGTAATGCCTCCTACACTGCCACACTCAAAGTCCTTTGCAAACACTGAGTAAATAAGTTGTAAAATAAGTTTGTGAGCTGTTGCAATAACTCTTAACAGTGAATTTTAGGACCCATTCTGTTGCTAAGTTGGTCATTGCTACTAATGTCCAAGAGGAGAGACTCCCGTGGGAATACAACTGAGAAGAGGGACACAGTCAGCCCTGTAGCCTTGGCACAGTCCTGTCAGAAATGTATTCCAGTTAGGTTCGTGTATTCTTTAACTTCCTGTAATATCTTTAGTGCCATTTGGAATGTTAAATAATGGAATCTGATCCCAGCACAGGAGAGGTAAATGTAGACTAGAAGTAATTCTTTATGATGCCTGTCTCCTTCTCGAGGAATGCAGTGGAACATTTTTGCACAAATATGGCTTACTGAAAAAAAGTTTAAAATATCTGAAAATTAACAGTGTTGAGTTCAATATAGACTTTGGGGCAGAAGCAGAGTGGAAAATCAGAATGTTCTTCCTAAGTATTCCCTAAACTAAACAGCTAGTTAATTTAAATTGATGCTGTGTTTAAAATTTGCCTAAATTCAATCTTATAATTTAATGATAAATTTTTAAAAATTCATTTTAAATCTCCTAACATGGAAATGGGTAGCACAAAATTCTTCCTACAACATGAAATGATCTTTGATTTTAATTTATCTGAGAAAACTTTTTTGTTTGTTTGTTTAGGTGGATCTAAACCAACATTTTCTGTATTTTTCATTTTGTTCAGATAACTAAAAAATTTGCATATCACTGTTCCTTTTAACGAAACTTATATATTCAATATACTCAAGTTACTTATAGTAAACATTTTGATACAAACCAAATTTTTTTAATTAGTCCATGTAGAGAGGATAGAAGCTACATTTCCATGCCAAACCCATGATTCTTCCTGTGTTTGCGGACTCATCAATCAAAACTGACAGCATGATGATTTGTAAGAGCTTCAGCTGACAACTTGTTGAACCCCGTTTATCTGATTTGCCTATTAACTGCTTCAGTATTGGCAGGCCAGTCATCTACATAAGTTTATTTGGTCCCTTAACGCTGCTGAAGAATCTGGCATATTGGTCCTGAGTGCCATGGAATGGCACCACTTTTACATAGAGTAGGTGAATTATAAAGAGGAGAGACAGGACGATTCAGAATTCCTTTGTGTTTACATTTTATTTAATGTTTTAACTGTAGGATCCATACACCACAATGTCTAGATTATGTTCAGGGCTCATTTCAGATTTCAAGCACACCCATGTTGGGGTGCTGCCTCTCTTGTCTTCTATTTCCCCTACAAATTTGTACAGCAACCAATTCCCATCTTGAAAGCATCATGTCTAAAATCAGTAAGTGGAATACCCTCAACAGTGGGTATTTGTCAGTGAATGATTTGTGATTTTTTTGCAGGGCTGTTGTTGCTGTCTTCTTCAACAACACCTGCTTGTTCAAAGAGCTTGCTTTTTGTCTTGACTGCTTTGGCTCAGAGAACCTTTCATAAAGGCTTACTATATTTTTCATTTGTCTTGGTTTTTCTCTCTCCTCGTCTTCCTCTTCTCTTTTTACAGCAGCTTCTCCAGGCACTCCACACATCAGTACCAGCTTCAGAATCAAGAGGGAACTTATGCTGGAAACATATGCTTCTCTGTGAAAATTAGTTTAAAACAGCAATAATAATATTTCAGGCAACCTCTTCAAAGCAGGTCACTTTCCCTAGTTTTCCCAGTCATAATCTCACATTTTCCCTATACCAATCAGCTATTAAAGTGTCTACACTGCATCATACTCAATTGCATTCAGTTAGGATATCCATTATCGAGAGAAGATGGCAATGAACTAACTTCCTTTGATATGGCAAGTTGGATCCTGGTTTACCTCCATCCCATTTTGCAGGAGTATTTGCGTGATTTATTCAGTCCAGATTCTCCCTCTTTCCAATTCATGTGAACACGAGGAAGGTGCAGTGTATGTTAGCTGTGAGTAAATGAGGAAGGTGTTCCTTCAGTCACACAACAATTCCTGTGCCAGTGTGTGAGGTACTGCTTTCTTGTCTGGATCACTGGCTGTCAGTTCAAACCAAAGTGGCTGAAATAAACTCAAGAGCTGTCTTTGCCTTTTGGCTAGGATCATTCCATTATATTAGTATCTGACATGTCCCATCTCTCTCAGGAGCCAATATCATGCTCCAGCATACCAATGCAATTTGTGATCTAATAGGATTTTGGTTCTGCTTTACTCTCCTTCAGCCTGTGCTCCTTCATCTCATGTAAGCAAAGTGAATTGGCAGATAACTGATAAATGTCCTTTTCTTGGTTTCCTTCTTAGGACTTTTAAGCTGCAGTGGTTTCATCAAGGAAAACAAATCCCAAATGTCTTTACACAGGTCTAAAAGTAATCTCAAGGCAGGTAGATAACTCAGTTTTCTCAAGGAACTTTGCCATCTGTTTTTATCAGAGGTCTCTGTGTTCAACCTGAATCCTTCCTCGTTACACTGTAGGAGTGGGGAGTTCATGCTGTTCTTGTTGGGAGGGAAGCAGGACTTCTACACTCTAATGCAGATAGTCCACATATCCATTTCCTAAAAACAGAAGGATTTCCCTGTCTGCATCTTTTGTGTCATGTCTCTGTACAGCCTAGACCTCACCCAGGCTCATCCCTTCTGCAGTGCTTCTTCACTTGACTGCTTTTGATCATAGTTTTTATTCATAGCAATGTCCTGACTGATGCTTTAAAATTGTAGCTGGCTGATTAATGTTAACCGAGTTACCAGGCAAGCAGTGACTCTATCTCATCTATGGTGATGATGTTGTTTGCTAACTTTCTCCAACTAATGAGTCATTAAAAGTAGTAATAAAGGGGTTTGTTGGGGCCACATGTCCCTTGGAAACATTCAGCCCATGCTAATTACAGTTGATTAGCAAAGAGGTCAAGGCTGATAAGTGTGTGGGAGGGGGCACGGAACAGTAATGGTGAGAGGAGTTGAAAATATATAGAGGTTGTTCACATCAACTTTCCCCTCCTGTTGAAAACAAAGCTCATTTTGAAGACACTTGTAAAAGTTGGTCTTCAGGAATCAAACTCCCTTATGTCTCAATAACTGGTAACATGCCAGAAATGTAAAACTGCAGTAGAGTAAACAAAGAATTCATCTGTGCACAGTTGTTTTAGTCTCAATTAAAGCTGGAAATAAAATTTTGCATGACTGTGGTGCCACATTAGGGCCAGTGCACAGCTTTGCTCTGTGGACCTAATCCTGCAGAGGAGTTTTGCCGCTGACTTCCATGACCTTTGGGCCAAGTCTGCTATTGATTTGTTATCATTCCTGAAGAGCCACAGACTGTCTTACAGACAGATAGTGCACTTCATGAAGGAAATTTGCAACTGAAAGGCCCTGTTCTGCAATTATCAAAATGTGCAGATACATTTATGTGTGTGACTGAGCAAAGCTAGTAACGTGTAGATGTTTGCATGGATGTTAAATTCTAATAAAAGATGACAGTGAGGGGAAAGTATACAATAAAAATAAGATGATGTGCAATTAACAAATTCTTACCTTATAACTAAGTAGTATATATCTGTGTAGTTCATATTGCTAAGAGATTGCACTATATTTACTCTTCAAAGCAGCAGAGCATTATAGTATAGAAGCTGGTTCTTTTCTGGCTAATCCCTTAACCAAACTCCAGAGCCAAAAAGTTTTTAGGGTGTAGGTAAATCTGACAGATACGTAACTTCAGAACTTGTGCTTATGTGTGTTTCATAGTCACAGAACTGTCAAATCACAAGTGGCAGGCAGTCCTCTGAGAATAATGTCTGCAGGAGAAAGAATGTTGTACTTGAATGGTGGTATGTCTGCAACACTGCTGAAGACAGGAAGAGATAATTGAGAGGTGAAATTTTCATGCAGATACCGAGAGAAAATGTACTTTCAATCAAAACAAAAATGGACAAATTTTATTGGCAAGATTGAAATATTGTTTTGAGTTACTTAAAAAAAAAGTAGAACTCTTAAAATATGTAATCTTTTTCCCCAGTGAAAACCCTCTCTTTCCTTTTCTTGAGTGACAGTCTTTTATGCAAGTAATGGAATGACTGAGTAATTTTCTCCATTGAAAGTAAATGCTAGCTTTTGAAAGTTTTAAAGGGAAAATTTAATATAAAATGGAGAAAACCAGGATTTTTGTTCCCTTTTTGTAAATGCTCTGATGTTTCAAAAAAGGCATGCGATTAAATAAGGTTATCAGGTCCCTGCCAGGTGCAAGTTCTAACCTACCTGCAAAATTTGAATTCGGTGATTAATTTTATTCTTTCCCAGGTTGCACTTGTAGCTCTATCTCCAAGTGTTTTCAGAGATAATGTAGCTCCATGAGCCATGTTTAGCATAAACAAAATAATCATGTAGGTGCAGGAACCCCAGGATTAAAGAGAACTACAGCTAGCTATAATTAGACAAGTATCTGTGGAAAGTTAAGAGCATCCTACTTCATCCTCTTGGGATTTCTGTCAGGGCTGTCACTTTTCTGGCTACTTGGCAATGATGGTTGCATTTTTATGGTGCCTCAGTAGCAGATTTGCTGGCTTTTTTGACTGTTATATACATGGGAAATATGATGCAGAAAAGTCCTGTATTCAGTTCTGTTTCTAGGGTCATCCTCTTCAAGTTTCTAGGATTTTCAAACACAGGTCATTGACAGAAGCTCAGGACTTTTGGCTCATGTTTTAGTCTCCAAATTATTTTGTTATCTATTCAAGGACATGTCAGGCCAGCATCAGGACCCGTACATGTGCTTCTCTGAATGGAAATCTGTGTTTTGTCCTTGTCCTGGTTTCGGCTGGGATAGAGTTAATTTCCTTCCTAGTAGCTGGCACAGTGCTGTGTTTTGGATTTAGCATGAGAACAATGTTGATAACACACTGATGTTTTAGTTGTTGCTAAGCAGTGCTTGCACTAGACTTTTCAGCCTCAGAGGCACACTAGACTTTTCAGCTTCCCATGCTCTACCAACTGAGAAGGCTGGAGGTGCACAAGAAGCTGGGAGGGGGCACAGCCAGGACAGCTGACCCAAACTGGCCAAAGGGACATTCCATACCATGGGACGTCATGCTCAGTACATAAACTGGGGAAAGCTGGCCGGGGGGGCTGCTGCTCAGGGACTGGCTGGGCATCAGTCAGTGGGTGGTGAGCAACTGCACTGTGCATCACTTCCTTTGTGTATTTTTATTATATTATTATTATTTTATTTCCATTATTAAACTGTTTTTATCTCAACCCACGAGTTTTTCTCACTTCTACTCTTCTAATTCTCTCCGCCATCCCACTGGGGAGGTGGGGGGAGTGAGCAAGCGGCTGGGTAGTACTCAGTTGCTGACTGAGGTTAAACCACGACAGTCCTTTAGTCTGGCTACTGGCCTACACAACTTGGAAGGAGATCTTTCACATGTAGTCCCACCCCTGTCCAGGAATCCCTGAGAGTGTTTCTGTTATTTTCCAGAGACCCTTTGCTAGAGTAACGAAGGGGTTTTTTAAAGTAATTGAAATGGGTCAGAGCTTTCCCAGTATCTGCTTACACTGAGCCTCTCCCAGCCAGGCAAGTGCATTTTCAGCAGCTCCAAACTGAGGCACATTTTAAAAACCGCAGGCATGATAGTAACTATGTGATAAATCTGATTTACTGTAAAGTGCTGTCAGCTCAGGCTTGGCTTTAAAAAAAAACCAAACCACAACACAAAAAAACCCCAACAAAACAACTCAAAACCAATAGAAATAATTCCTTTAAAAATTATAGTAGTGATAGCCTTGCTTTTAAACAGATGAGTAGCCCCTGGCAGAACTTGGCATCTCTGAAATACTGCAGCACTCAGAACCTAAAATACAGAAGATGGAAAAATTAGACTTACCTAAAATCAGTTGTGCTAGCTTTTCAGTGGCCACACTGAGAG
>NW_008824372.1:1809689-1831970 GCF_000699105.1 Pygoscelis adeliae | reverse complement strand
CTTTCCTTTTTAATAAGTGATTGATTTATTGATAATAAAGTGCATCTGAGATTTACTCAGAATGGTAGATTTTATAGGCAGTAACCTAATAGCTTGAACCAGCTGTTTGTAGCTGCACATTAAAACTTTGACTTTGGGCTTTCATGCTACTCTCCCTTCCCCACCTTGGCTTTCTTGTAGCAGCCACAGCAGCATCCTTGTCTTGAAGGAACTGTGATGTGTTTTTTGCTGTTACCCATGTTTACCCACTTGGTAATTTTTTCTTTCCTGTTTTTCACTTATTTTGGACATTTTATAGCAAGAGGTGGTGGCCTTGTGTAGTAGTGTTCCTTGAGGTTTAAGAAGCATTCATTCATTGCTGGAAATGGTATACGAAATGGTATTCTTTAGAGAAATCTTTTTTTCCCTTATAAAATGAAAACTGAACATTTTAAAAGACATCATATGCAGAAAGTGTGCTGCAGGAATTTGAAGTGTATGGAATGTTCCCAGCTACCTCCTCTGAGGATTTCTTCAGCACTTGTTAATTAGAAAACGCCTGTCAATAGAAGAGGTCTGCCAGTTTTCACATATATTAAACAGCATATTATCTCCAAAGTTAGAAATTGTTTGATAGACCATATTAAGTGTTGATCAGCCTGGGAACATCTAATGTCAGTGAAACTCACTGAGATGATTAATTATTCTTCTTCAGGGTAACTAAACCATATGGCAAAACTAACTTCTATAACTGAGGAATTGCTCTGAGGCACTGAGTGGGGAAACAATCCTATTTAAAAGGAACACTCAAGGCACTTAATGTGTCTTGATGGTATTGAGAAGGATGAATGTCAGTGGAAAACATACTCATTTGTTTATAACAAAATAACATTCTAGTGAAATATTGACATGCTCTAACCTCTTTGAAAGTACAAGAAGTGATACAAATAACTCAATGCACTCAGTAACTGTGCATTAATTGCAAAAATCAGTAAATCTATTTTTTAGACCTATGAACAGGAAATCAGACTTCTAATAAAATTCCCTGTGAGCTACGTGACAATGTTGCTGTGGGTTTAGCCCAGATGCATAATTTTGTGTGTCATACAGGTCGTAGATGTAAAAAGGGAATCTATCTATATACAAATCATCCTTCCACTTCAGTAGCAAAACAATTTTATGTATAAACATGTGCTCACCACCAGCATGCAAGAAGATTGTGCCTAGAAAAATATCCTTTGATATTAATTTATTTATTTTTATTTAGCTTGAGTTGGTTTTATGTTTTTCACTCTATTACAGTATGTTTGCACAACCAATGATACCCAGAGTTGACTATTGATGTTTATTGAATCATTCATATCAAATAAACACTTTTGGGAGTCTAACCACGGAAAGTAAAAGCATTCGTTTGAGAGGAGAGAAATCAGAAATTCTTATTGGAAGAAAAGGGTGTCTGCTTGTTTCATTTTTAAATGTCTGAGGTGAAGGCATGATTTCAAGTGGCATGACTGAAATGTGGACACACCGGGGTGGGAGCTCTAGTGTGGGGTGTACACAGTCAGGTTCACAACTTGCGGTTGAGATGCTCTGGGATGCATTAACCCTTTGCACTGTGCAGCCTCTTAGATGAAAAGGGTTTTTATGTGCCAGTTCCAAGTCAAACTATGAAGTTAGTCATCTAATCTGTTCCAGTTGGAACAGTTCCTATCTCTGTTTAGTGCTTACTGTCTGGACAGATTGTAGTGTGCAGGGTTCAGGTCTCATTAATGTATCATTTAGAATTGAAAACCTATTCAATTTCATTTTGAAATAATTGGCATATGTTGTTCTTTTTTCTCCCTCTCTATTAATTTACTGATTTCACTGACATGAGAGGAAACCATATAATTATTCCACTGTAGTAGCATCAGAACAGATATTTAAGAGCCTGTTATAGTCATTTGGGAATAGAAAATTGGACACACATAGTGGGATTATTCTAGGGTCTGGGCCCATAGGGAAATGAGCACTCTTAACTTCCTAAAGTGGGGGAGCTGAAGACTCTCAGTACTTGCCTGTCCCATTCAACTGGGTCCTTTATTTCCTTTAAGTGTGTGACAAAGCCATTAACTTAAATGGGAACATTAACACACTGAAAGATAGGTGCAGAGGTCAGCAGCAGGAAGCCAAAAGGGAGCGAACAGAATTTTTTAGTGGTCTGGCAGTTTACTTCACCAAATGTAAATGATACACAATTATTTTCTCATTCCTCTGTTTCACTCTCCCATGCTGATCTCTTTCCTGGGTGCTGACGTTTTTCTTCTACCCTGTCTTTGCTAACATTTTCTACTAAATCAAGCAACAAGCTGCCTTCGTTACAGGTGAAAGAATCCTGAAAGTTGCAGGGGCCTGCATCATCTGGGCTGTCAGAATTCCAGTGCCTTTTTCCAGGGTGCTGGCGTTTCTCACCATATCGGTTGTTTAGGTCTACCTCATCATTCCAGCCTCTCTTGCTAGGATGCTGGTGCTTGTACATCAGATACCTTCTGCCTGGATGCTGTCTTTTGGATAACTCATTCAAGTAGGCTAGCTGTGCACTAGGGATGTCAGCATACTGATCCGACAATGACCTTCTGCCAGGATGCTGTTGCTTTTTCAGCTGCACATAGCTGTCAAGGTCATCTTCTATCTCTCTTTTCCCTGGATGCTGCCTCTTCTGAATGTCTCCATAAGATGTGTCTTCCTCAACATGTCTTTTTCCAGGATGCTGTCTCTTCTCCAGGTCACTTAGGTACTTTTTCCCAGGGTGTTGTCTTTTGGAAAGCCATTCAGGCAGAGGGGCATTTGATTCTGTCCAAGGAAAAGAGTAATGTTAATGAGCCCCCATAATCCTCACTAAGGAAGTTGAAATGGGAATTTGTGGAGTTCTGTGGTGCAGGATCATAATCTGTTGCTCATGATGCCCATTTAATTTCACAGTTAAGTGTATGGTCTTGAATTTGATCACTCTGGATGGCATCTGTCAAAACAGTTCTGGCACATTTTTATTAAGAATGGATTGATACATTAGGAGCTAGCTGCAGCCAAAGAGGAAGACATGCAATGACAAAGCCTAATGTGTTAATTCAGGTAAATGTGTCAGATTCAGGTAAAGGGAGGCGAGTAAAAGATGCTGAGCAGCTGGAAGAAATAAGCTGCAGAAGCTGAGTATGGGGAAGAGCTGGAAATCGGCATGAGACAGGGAAAGGATAGGGCTGAGACACAAGTAGAAGCAGGGATGTCGACATTTGAAAGCCAGCTCAGTATTTCCAGCTACCAGTCATAACTCTATTAGTATCTCTTACTCATTCTTAAGCTCTTTTTAATATTTCAGGTCTGGGATTGACATAACCAACTCTCAGTGTTCACGTGAAGAGGGAGGAAGGCTTTTTCTATGGGCACTTGGGGACAGCTCCTCTTTCCTGACAGGGCTCTGTGCTCCTTGTTGGTGGCAGGCACCTATGTGCTGCTTCTTGCAATCCCCGAGTCTGATTTGCTTTCAACTGCTGTGACTAGTGAGAGCAGAGCATCTGCAAGCTAGGACGTGGCAGACACTAGAGCAGCCTCTGCATTCCCAGCCATGGAAAAGCCCACCTCTGTTAGGGTGTAGAAACCAGTGGGTTGAGGTAGTAGGTGAATGGCAGCACTCCCACCTCCAATTAACGTTAGGTACAGGGTCCACAACTAGGGAATGTCCTCCACGTGTCCTCTTAGAGCTTCCCTAGAGAAGTACTTGCCAGACGGGCAAGTTTTCTGTGGCAGGCTTCTACCTTCTTATTATGCAGCAGCTGCTTAGTGACGGTACAACACTGCCTAAGCGGGGAGATCTTAGAAAAGAAAACGCCTTTTGAGAACTCTGTGTCAGTGTATTGCAGCAGACCTCCTATCCTTCCCCTCCCCTTAGTTAGAGTAATAAATATATACATTAGAACCTGGGGACTATACATTGGACCTAATGATCTCAGCCAAGTACTATGCCAACATCACCAGATGGATGTCCCCAGTGTTATATATACCTTTATCCATCTCGTCTTCCTTTTCAGCTCTCTTGAGGACAGACTGAAGAATGATGCTTTCGGATCTCTGCAGAATATCATCCAGGGTACTTCTTCCCATGTTCTCACTTCCCTCTGGAAGGGGCTGCCCATCGTTGAGGCAAACGCCACACAAGGTCAGGCAGAGGAGCAGCAGTGGCAGCTGGATAGATGGCATTATGGGACGGGGGTTCCTGTAGCTTCCATGGGAGAGAGAACAAGAGGGGAGGAGGATGGAGCAAACAAACCTAGCAATAATAGCTATATTTCCAGACACTGAAAAATAAATATGGCACTGCTGAAGGGATTGAAGTCTCTTATGAGGGTCCTTCCTCATTTCTGTTACTAACCTCTCAGTTTATTTTATATTCTTCAAAGAATCTGTAAATTCTTCATAATTAAAACAAGGCACTTGTTCATTTTTCTGGCACAATAAATATGAACATCTTAAACACCTAACTTCCTGATGCACAGATGGTTCTGAAAGCCAGTGATTTTGCTTTGCCTTCTGCCAAGAGGCAAAAATAATTTCCTTCTTGAACTCTGTGTTAACTGTTGCCCCACGTAAGGTACACACACATATACGTGCACTAACAATCTCTACCAGGCAATGCTGCTGGTACCTTTGCTAAGGGTTCATTTTAAAATAACACTGGGATTTGCAGCACTTTCATTCCACCTTTAGTTAAAGCCCAACTTTAATAGTCCATTAGTTCTTTAATTATTTCTATACATTTAAAGTAGCTGTGTGTCTGTATATTTCTCAATATAATAAGATAGCTATGCTCCATTTTTCAGGGAGATTTCTTGCATTGGGGAAGCACCTCATATTTTTTTCAGAGACAATAATAATAATAATAATCATATCCTCTATTACCTCTTGCCCAGATAACAAGTGTTTTTCTATTTCTTCTAGCTAGCACTGGAATTCCTGACGCACTTATCATGGATTTATTTTCCAGTAAGCAGAGTTCCTTCAATAGATTGGAATACATCTTTAATACTAGTATAGCAGTCATTTAGCTTAATTATATCTTCAGAACATAAAAGAAATGCACAATTTTACGAAGTTCTACAAATTTTTAAAATAGAGAATAAGTTTATTACCTCTCTTATTGGCAGGTTTCTATCCTTCTGATGAAGTCCTTGGATAACAGTGCTAACAATATCACATAGGCTATTTGGCTCAGAGAAATCTTTAGAAGGAAAGTTAGAATCAACTACAAAGGAAATGATTTGGTAAATTACCTGGTTTGTAGTTTCAGATTTTTGCTTTGATGCATCTGCCAAGAGATTGTTCAGTCCTTTAAAGCTGTTTGCACATCTGAGCTTCAAAGTTGCCCTTTTTCTGCTACAGACACACACAGTATCCAATAGAACTGTTGCTAAGTTCTCTTTGGATGGCTTGTGTCTCCGTACTTATACAGTACTGCCTCTGAACCCTTTATGCAAATAGCTGTGAGGTAATTTAGGTGATGTGTTGTTTTCTTTTTTTTTTTAGTGATGTCAGAGATCTGCATTTTGAATGCATTGTAAAACTTTGATAGTTATTTGCTGACCACCCTATATCCATGCTTGACTACCAGAAATTGCTATTTTTCCATTCTCTAAAGAGATTATGTTGAATTTTATGTAACACAGCATAGAGAAAAGGAGGTTTTTCTCTGCTTAACAAAAAGAAGCTTATGTATCCTCTATTAAGCAAGCACTGTGGAGTAAATGCAGAGAGGTAGGTAATTTATTAAGCTAAGGAAGAAAAACAATGAAAAAAAAGTAATGGATTGTATTTAAATAAGTTTATACCATGGGTTCTTATTCTGAATGACACTATACAGTTTTTGGCTCACAATTCCGTATTTTCTTGGCATAGGGTTCCATAAACAGTACAATAGAATATAAGGCACATAGCATTAGATATTAAAACATCGTTATGTTGCTGCTATGTGTTTCAAAAAGCATTGTACTATTGTAACTAGAAATAAGAGTTCCTCTCTTTAACCCACCTGTCTATTTAAGGTATTCTTCCACACAGTACTACTAAAACCAGATCATGCTGGGGGCACAGATAAAGAGCTAGTGATTCTTTGATAATCTTAGTGATCCTGATAATAATATGTAGGACTAAAACTGGAGTACGAATTGCTCACAGTATTGAAGCAATTCAGGATTCTTGTGTTGTTACTACGTGGAAGGTTTCAACCAAGTGAAGTCAATGTTTTTCTGCTTTCCCATTTACTACCATTGTCATGAACACAAAACTACCTTTGTATGTCCTTCTCATCACACTGCCATCAAGGTGTTTAAATTCAAATTTGTCTTCAGCAGTAAGTAGCGACAAAAACCAACAACCTGTCATCATGGCTTGAGAACATCTTTCTTGGTAGAATACTGGCATTTTAGTAGCTCTCTAGGGTGCTGTGCCACAGTCTGAAACAGAAGGCGTTTTGGGGATACTTTTAAAAACACTGCACTTAAAAGTGGATCAGTTATGCTTATAGGTAATGTGGATCCTTATGTGGCCTGTAAAATTTCCTTAAGGCAAAAGGCATTTTGTGTCTGAACAGATGATGGAAATACCATATAAAACTAAAAAGGGGTGAAGTTAGTTGTTCTCTATCAACGTGACTTATTACCCATCAGAATTTAACAAAAAATGGTCATCTTACAGAGGTTTTTTTCCCCACCCCATTCAATTCTATACGATGGATCAGAAAATACACAAGAAGAATCTTGTTTTCAGTTTTTTGGGAAATGAAAACTGACTTCTTTGGGGTGACTTCAGTGGAATGCAGCCGTTACCTCAGT
Organism: Pygoscelis adeliae; assembly: GCF_000699105.1. Classification (NCBI taxonomy): domain Eukaryota; kingdom Metazoa; phylum Chordata; class Aves; order Sphenisciformes; family Spheniscidae; genus Pygoscelis; species Pygoscelis adeliae. The sequence continues at coordinate 1,825,131 of NW_008824372.1, read as the reverse complement.
CTTATTCCATGAGAGTGTGGTCATCTCCTGAATTTTGTCTTAATATCTCAGGAAGAATGTATCAGTAATTGTATATAGATGTGCTTTTTGATATTAATTACTCTGATGTAATTTGAGAAGAGTCTTAGGTGTTGGTGCCCTTGTTCCAGATTTGCAGTGGGGACAGAGATGGGGGCTTACAGCATTATAACTGCATTTGTAGCAATTATATTTAAAACAGAATATATTTTCCTTCTTGTTTGGATTTCTAAGGGAGTTTGAGACATCATGTACCTTATGTGCAGAACACATCTATGGCTTTATGAAGATGTTGTCTTTGCCATTCTAAGACCATGTCAATATTGTTTTCCTGAGCAGGCATCAGAACCAAAGATCTGCAAGGCAATTAAATTCAAAGATCAACAGGCAATTTACTAGAGTGGGCCAGTAAACAATGACTGGGCAACTAATAGTCCCTCATCCAAAGCAAAGACCCCTGTAAAGACAGTTCCTATGTATTTTTAGCTTTAAGCAATGCACTAGGGCTTTCCAGGAGTCTAAAGAATGCTGGAAAGTGTTTTAAATGCTTTCATTAATAACAGAGTTGCTTGTTTAACAAAGCAATAGCTGTCTGTAGCTTAGCCCCAGATTTGCCCTAACAAAATGCCTAATCCAGAGTCCACTGAAATCAGCCAGATTTCTCCTTTAATTTAAGTGGGCTTAGCCTTAGAACTTGTCTGTCTCTGACTTGAAATGATCCACTTACTTATTGAATTGAATTTTAAAAAATCCTCTCACACTTTGAAGCATGGCTCTTGAAAAACGTAGATGGGAAAAGAGAAGGTTAAACAGCTGAAACACTTTCACATATACAAAATCATATAAGCAAATTAACTCAAGGAACAGCTAAAAATCTGATATTAAAAATAGCCTCCCATATGAATGTATTTCATCTTAGCACTGAGTGAAATGAGTCAGATTTCACTTGTGATACAGCAGTTGACATTGAATTTCTCAGCTACCTAGAAATGATAGGATAGTTAAGACTTGGAAGTTTGTATGACTGCAATTTAATAAATCTGCATTTGCCACATATCTCCAATGTGAAAATCCTCATGATATGTAATTATGAGCTGGAAATAATTCTTAGCATGTCATTCTCCCTCCAGTCTAAAATTAATTTGGACAGCATAGAAGGCTTGCATGTGTAGCTCCGCCTTAGATACAGCAGGAGCTGCTCCATGCAGAAGCCTCTTACTGAGTCTTGTAATGCATGTGCAGTAATGGCCAAAGGCATGAGACTGTGCAGTCAATGCCCAGTCTGTCACATAACCCTTGGTTACTTTCTTTTTAAGACTCTCCAACCATCACAAACCAAACTGTGCCCCCTGATTTCTCTGGACGAGCTAACGGGTCTTCTTCTCCATTACACTAATTCTAGCATAGTCAAGTACTAATGCCATATATTTGGGAACTGCTATTGCATCAGTCACAGTGAACCTCATAAGGAATTACATTTAATTCACACTAGCTGCTTGGCATTTCCTGGGTGTAGTAACTCCTTAAGATCTCTTATGATATGACACTTGAGTTTAAAAAATTAATATATTGACCTATAAATTAAAGTGGGCATTGATGGAATGGGAACTGCATTTTTAAACATGTCTTTAGAAAAGCGAAACAGAACAGTGAAGTTGTTAAGAATTCTGTTGCTGGCTCCCTACAATGCTTTCTTGATTAGCTGCTGAAGCCAAGTATGCCTTCTAAATAAATAAATAAGGGATGTTTTCATCATGTGGTTGAAGGCTTCAGTAATTCTGAATAGTTTCTTAATCTTACTTTGTTACATTTCAGTCCCATAATCTCTGTACTTAACAGTTACCAATACCCCCATCCCAGACACAGCTAGCATCAGTCTCTGGTTAAAATGTTGTCCAGCTATCATCCTGTTCAATTTAGAAATCACATTTAATCAGAGAGGCATGAGGTGACTTGATTACAGCATTTATGTCCTTGCACATTGAGAAGATCACAACAGGGTGTTTTCTGTCTTTGTGCTGGTAAAAGCGTAAGAATTACCTGGAAGCTGAGGTTTAATAAATTTAATTGAATTCAGATTCCTAGCTATGATGATAATTAAACATTGATGTAATTTTCCATATGTAGCCTTGGTGTTGCTTGGAGATTTAGAAATGAAATTCATTTTCTTTTGGCAGGACAAATGTTTTACTAAGACATTTGAGGAAAAATATCTAGGGTGAGGAAAGTGTTTTCCTCTGAGAATGCAAGAATCTTGGTGGCAGTGGACAGAGATTCTGCTCTGTGGGCCAGGATCATCAGGGCATCTCAGCAACAAATTCTTTGTCTTCATAGGAGTACTGAGATCCATGTTTCCCCAGCATGTAGCAGTCAGCTCTGGGAACAGAAATACTTTAGTCTAACAATTTTTTTTTATCTGATTTAAAGTACCTGGGTGAAAATGGATTAGATCAGATTTAGCTAGTGGTCCTTTCTGTTCCTCTGAAAGTAGGAACCGCCCAGCAATGAACATCTATGTTCTAAGACTGTAATGCAGTTTTCATAATAAGTGTGCTTAGAAACAGAAATATTACAAAGACAGTACTGAAATAAGTACGAGTGTCTTGGGCCTGCATGCCTGGCTACAGCAGCAACGTGATTTCAGATTCACAAACGAGGAATAGGGCATCTCCAAAGAAGTTGTGGGTTTTGGTTTTTTTTGTCTGGGCAGACTTCTGGACCACCAGCACCTGGTCAGAACAGGAGTAGTAGCTCCAAATTGGCTCCTAGACATTGTAATGAGTTCCTGGTTACTGGTACAGGTGTTCTACATGGCATAAAAATGCATGCAAATCCCTCATTCCAGCAGGTAGGGGCTAGGAATTCCCTGGGTAACTGAAGTACCTTGGTATTCTTTAGTATAGTCATCCCTCTAGGAATCCTGAAATGTAGAAGTTGTTATGGAAACTGCTCTTCTTTTCTTGAACTATAGGATAAGAAAATATTGTTGTGTGAAATTAATGTGTGGCCTGCCATTGCATTTGTTACCAGTTTCACTGAGAGGTGCTGAATGTTTAAGTGGTTCGCCCTAGGTCACAGAGCTGTAGTGGCAGAGTCAGGAAGTGAGACCAGAATCCATTCACTTCTTCCATTCACATAGCATTCCCTTATTAAAATAGCTTGGGTTTTTGGTAGTACATCACAAGACACACATCTTTCTCATTTAAAAGGTTGCCTACATGACATTACTTTTGTGTGCAAGGCTCAGAGAAATATCTCCACAGGCTACTTAAAGCATCCCATTAATTTTTATTAAGTGTACACTGTCACTGGGACTGTAGTTTCTAGCTTCTCATTTCTTTAACCAATTTTATCCTCTTGGTTATTTACTGAATTGTGTTTCTTGCAATGACTGCAAATCTAAGTTGTTCTGTCTGAACCTCCTCTTGTTAACAGTGTTGTAAATTAGGAATTACTTGTTTGCTAACAGAAATGAGAGGCCAATCAGCTCTTTTGTTTTCTGTGGAAAATCTAAAAGCACAGCTTACTTATATCACTCCTCCCAGTTTGTTCCTTGAATTGAACTAATCAGGGAGAAAATGACAGAGACGGGTATCAGTAATAGGTGGACAACTCTCTCTCTTCCTTTGTGATCCTTTCTAAAATGCAGCTTCTCCTGCATCAGAACAGTTTGCCCTGCAGGAGGACGTACTGTATTTTTGAGAGAGATACAATTCCTGCTTCTTTTCATCTTGATTTTAATAACATCAGAATGCCAGAGTGGGTACAGCCACTGTACCCAAATGATCTTTATATGGTCCCTATTATTAGACCAATAGTATAGTTTTACAAGGCAGGCAAGCTTTCAGGAATACAGACCTTTCTTAGAACTGAGGAAAGGCATTTGTGTCTGAAAGTTTGTCTCTCTTCTTAGGACTAAAAAAGGACTTATGATCCCCCAAAACTGTCAGCTTTTCCCAGCGATAGAAGTCACTATAATAAAAGGTATTACACCTAACCTACAAATCTTGTATTAGATATTAATCATCCCTGGAGGCAGGGTTCCAAACAAGTTGTATCTACCTAGTCCTCAAAATTCATTTGATAAGTAAATGGGCCTAGATAGTATTCAGTGGATTTAATGACATGTGAACTAAGTTTTAGAAATGCAGCCCACTGTAGTCACAGCCAGCACTAGCATAAGTGAGCCCCTTTGCGGCAGACATACCCAGCTAGAGGAGCTTCACGATAGTCAGCAGCACAGCATGTCACAGCCCAGTTGGCTTTGTTGCAATTCATCAAAAAACAAAAACACTGAGGAATGATAACAGTTTTTCCATTAATCTTCAGTAGTTGGGAATATAAAATCTAGGAGGGAAGATGAAGGCAACTTCTCTACCACATTCTCTGTTCTAGCACTGAGCCCCAGCCGCAGTGCTTGTGCTTCTGCTGTTGCCTAGTGCAAGCACCTGTAGTGGGAAATACTTGTTTCTGATACGAGCTCTGAGGCCTTTTGGGGGTAGCTGCTAGTTAAAGCCAGGTGAATGAATTGGCCTAGAGAATCTAGTGAAATCATTAGAAGCTCTACTGAAATCATTAGAAGCTAATGCTGAATGGCACTTGAAGTGTAACCTGAAAATGGTGACGAACAAAAGTAAAGGGCCTCTTTTGAAGGCTCTGTAACTTTCAATTGACACCCTCCTTCTCAAAAATTCCAGAAATGGCAAAGCCTTCTGCTCTAACTGTAAGCCCTAGAGTTTTATAGTTTTGCAAACACAGAAGTGTTGAAGATTAATCTTTTGAATTCCTTGAAACTAATAGAAAATCCTTTGAGGAAACTTAGTGTAGGGAGAGATTAGGTCTTCTGTTTTAAATAATGAATAGGACGAGTATTGAATGAGATGAGAACATTAATTCCTGTGCAGGGAAGCTCTTAATAGAATTACTGAGTAAATTCCACATGGAACACACACAGCTCCCCTTACCAATTTAAATCCATGAAGGCCAGGGAAGGCTATTATATTAGAGGGAAGGGGGAGTATCCCACATAGCATTAAAACTCTTGCCAAAAGGAGTATAAATAACATGTTACTCATATCAGCTAAATTGTTCTATAGTTTCATGAGGAAGCAAAACCAAAGCATTATGACATTAATCCCACATACTGGTTTACTGACAGACTTTTCAATATTAAACAGCATATTACGGAGTCAGAACTTGACAGGCTTAATTGTATACTTAAGAGTCAGTCTAACTCACAGTTTGTTCCTTCTGGGATGGTGGCAGTTTGGAATTAAAGATGTCAATGGATTCACTGTAACGTTTCTTTATTTTGTAATTATCTCCGCAGTGTTTATGCAGGGTCATTTCTATAGTTTTCTAGTCAAGAGAACCCTGTGATTTGGGAAGAAAGTGGCCATCTTCAGAAAGAGTATCATTGTGCCCTGTCTCTTGTTTCAGGCACAGTCCAGGATCATTCAAACCAAATAATGTCACTTAACGAAACAAGCAAGACCCTATGCCTCCAGGCACCAAAATAACCCAGCTGCCCAGCCTATTGTTTTTTCACAGCTGCTAATGACAGCACTCAAGAGATTCTTGTTCACTTCCAACAGGGAATTAGTCATTGGACAAAGCAAATTTACAGCTCAGTATACCTTGCCAAAGTACTGTTTTTAAGCTAGGGTGAGTTTCGTGATGTAGCAAGAAGAGACTCAGGGATATTGGATTTGGTGTGATAGAAATGGTGGACATGCAGCTTCCTTTTAAGAAGTAAATCTGATTCACACTGTCAAGTAACTCACAAAGTCAGTTGGAGGTTTGTAAATAGCAGGTCACTACTTCCCATAGGAGTAACATGCTAATTTGTTTCCTCTATGCTGTTCCTTTACATTTGCTGCTAACACGTCCTAATTATGATAGAGAAGCCATAATTGGTTGTGAAAGGGAGCAAATTTGTGAGTGAGAGAAGAGTTGATAAGAGATTTAGTGTTTGGCACAAAGTGCTTGAAAATGCTGGTTTGGATTTTAAAGTCACCAATCCTCAACTTGCAGCTAGTTCTCCTGTCAAGTTCACTGGCAGCAGTCAGCACAGAGCATATTTGAAAATCCCACCTGCCAGTCCCTGCTTGTTCAGATGTCAAAGATACAAGGCTCAGAAGCTCCTGAAGGCTTGACATACATAATGCATGCCCAATGGTTAAAGATCAGAGACCACAGTGGGAGCACAAATAAGAAGACGGAGTAAAAGCAGAATTAAAAGTTCCAGAACTGGCCTTTGTGGCTGACTGTAGAACATCTTCCTCTTGAAATTCAGACATTTCTATAGCAGCTTCTAAAATGAAAGAATTTTATTTCTTATTGTTGCTTTCAGTTGCTGTAAAAGACAGCTTTTCATTTTTATAGGTTATTCGGTAAAGTGACCTCAAGCCTTGCTTTAAGGATGCAGTGCAAATGTGATTTGCCTTCAAGTTGTCTATGTTGGTCTGAGGAGAAGGGGAAATGGGGCCAGTGGCAGGACCACAACAGCAAGGCAGCTGCATTTGTACCTACCTACACAACATCCAAGAGCAGCTATTCTTAATGGAGGTGCAACCTGGAATCAGATGTAGAGAGGAATTTTGAACAGGGATCTGGTGTTACTAACAAAGTTAATTTCAGGTACCAGTCATATCAGCTGATCTGCTTGAAATAGGTTAACAGTTAGTTCAAGTGTTGCTCCCTTCCCCTCTATTGTTTCTGTGTGCCTGTGAGTATGCATATGCATTATGTGTGTGTTTTTTACTAATGAACTGTTCCTGACTTTTTTCTAGTGGCTTTATTGTTCTTAGTAGTTACTAAGTTATTTTGTCTGCTCATTTTGTGAGGGCTTAAATTTGCTCACTATGTGTTATTCTTCCTGCAGTAATATTAGTCTTTTTATCTTTTTAGGCTACTGGTTTTTAAGAGTTCTGTACCACAGCAACAGTGAAGATCAGAATCCCATTACGGTAAGTACTATACAGAAGTAAAATTGAAACTGTCCATCCCAAGAGAGTTAGAATGAATTGTAGGTGTATATACATACACCTACATATGCACCTACACTTGTGTATATACATACACCTATACCTACCATACATATGTACATACATGTGTAGGGGTGTGAAATGATTGAGCAAGTGAGAGGATGGAGTAATCGTGTCAGTTGTGTTGGGCATAAATATGATATTTCGAGAGTTTTGGTAGCTGTAGATCATCATCAAGCTAATCAGGGCTAGGTTACAGTGGATTTGTAAGCTTTGCTGCAGTGTTTCAAAAGGACTTGGAAGAAAGGAGACAGTCATTTTATCCTGGCAAGGATTTCTTCCCCCTTGTAAGGACAGGCTTATAAGAAAGCTGGTCACTTGGCATTACCAGCAGGATGAAGACAACTGGAGTTTTTGCTCTCCGATTCCAGCATGGACCATTTATGGGAAGGTCTTAGCAAATGGTAGTGATACAGTTTACAGTTTCTGGTACTGTCCATTGGTCCCACTGTGTCTGCAAAGCATGTGGCAAAGAGAATAGTTAGGAGCTTTTTATTTCTGTCACTTGCACCCGTCACGAATGGCACCAGTGAAACTGGAAGCTGTTACTTAAAATCCAGGCCTTCACTGTATAAAAGGTATGGATTAGTGACTAGAAATCAACTGGGAAACTCTACAGCTTGTACTTGGCTAACCACAGAAGCCACTAGAGATCTAATACAGTGCTGAGATGTGCACATTGCGTAGAGCACAATAGGTCAACAAGTCCCTTCTTTGGAGGGTTGAGTGAATTACCTGGTTAATATGAGGAAAGTTCATAGAGTACTCGGTTTAGAACTGTTCCCCTGCCCATCGCTCATAGTCATTTAGATGAAGCTTGATGCACAACAGAGAGACTTGGGGGGGAGAGGGGAAGAAGATCCCCACAATCAGTTGTCCAAGTAAGATGATTTTCATATTGAACTGCTAGCTACATAACAACAAAGACCTTTATGTAATTTGCATCTTTATAACTTTCATAGTCATTGTAATAACAATAGACTTCTCCACTGGTGCTTAATGGGTTTGTTTACAAGCAAACAGCATGAAGTGAGAATCAGTGGGCATTCAGCTGCCATCTGGGGGCAGAGATTATAATTAAGGCTGTTCTATAGGCCAAATATTGGACGTCATGCTTTATGGGACAATAAAGGTACGTATGTGACCGGTGAGGTATATGCTGAGACCAGGAGTAGTACTGGCTTTTAGAAATGGCTTCTGTGTTCTTCTTGTGGCTTCCTCTTCACATCTGCCCAGCTGGCACACTCTCTGCGTCCCAAGGGAAGCTGAGTGAATGAACATGTAGCACTGGAGTAAAAATTCCTTGAGTCATTTGATACCTGCTTCTGCTGAGAAAACCGTGAGGCACAAAGTCTATATGCTTCTCAACTCTTCTGTCACTCCCTTCCCCCCGGGCCTTTTCGGCTGGGCCTGAATATGAACGAAGGTACATTTAAAAGCAGTTAGAGAATAGTTTGCAGATGCAAACTACAGCAGCTGGTGTATTTTTGTAAGCACCAAGCTGGGAGGCCACATGGTCATTTGGTTAGAATGGAATCTGGGAATTGGGACAGCTGTATTCTATTTCTGTCTCTCCCATTGAATTGCTCTGTGACTCTTAGTGGTGCATTAAGGCAGAAATCCAACTGTAGTTAAACTCAGAGTCAGACTTTTCATAGAAGGTAACTGAAATTAGGTAGACCCTTAAATACCTGAGTTTTGTGTTCCCTGTCCACAAATAAGCGATAGTGATATAATACAGTGACTTTTGATGCTTGTGACGTGCTTTGAAAGTCTCAGATGGTGACAAGAGAAGTCAAAAGCGTCGTTAATAGTTGGGGTTTTTTTTAGGAAGCAAGTAGAATTCACCAAGCCAAGTGGGCCTGGCATGCAAATTTAAGTCAAGAGAATGGTAAATAGAAAAGTTGTGTTTGATTGGACTCCAGTGAAGCTTTGGTGTGACTGTTTGTGATATGAACACTTTTCTTGGCTCATAAACAATGATGTAACGTCCTGTTAAATGAGCACTTTCACAGGATTCTTTCTACAAACCACTGATGACTTTAATAAACAGTTTTCTCCTCCAGATTTCATTCTTTCCTTGTCTATAGCTGCTATCAGATTTGAAATGTTCTACATTGGCACCTAAATGATATGATGGAATTCTAGAATGCACTCCTGGAATGGCTGGTGATGGTCTTCAAATCCTTGAATGTAGAGATAGCTGTAATGCATCAGTGATTTTCAGCTTGTGGTACAAGACAATGCAGGGTTTGGAATGACTTCAAAGGGATGAGTAAAAGGTCATTAATGAAAGCAATCCTTTTGTTAAATTTGCTCTGTGATGATCTATAGGTCACCTAGAAAATGCTTATAAATCTAGAAACTATAGAAAAGGTAAAGCAACCTCAAAAAGTAAAAAAGTATTCTTAGAAGTCCTTTTTAGACGTGTATTTCCATGATTCTGATTCAGAGGCTGTCATGGAAGATGCAGAGTTAAAATTTTATAATATTATATTTTTGTAGTTATTATTGAAAAATGTGACCCAACGTTTTGACATTTGAAATGGCTCATCAAGAACAAGAAGCTGATAGACTGTTTTTGAAATACTTTCTGGAAGGTCTCAGCAATAATCTGTGATTATTTCTGAGCCTCCGCTGCTCATGTTGAGTAAGTGAAGTTCAAGTCTTACTGCATGGAGAAATTACGGAAATGCCAAGAATTGCCTGATAAACAGGTAGTGCCATTGATCACACTGTACTTTATAAACATAGTACCTTTGTCATTTGAATAACAAATGATCTCTAAGGCAACACCAGAGTAAATCTTACTGACCTTTTACAACTACTTGTGCTTTTATTGAAAACCAGTAACTCCATCTTCATTAGAATCACATTCCGTTCTGTACGGGGCCAGGTACTGAGCAAAGTAGTTGCATAAACACATACATGCATAGGAAGAATGGAGGCATGTAGCAGTTTTCTTTACTTGAAGGTACATAGCATTGGTCAATGCAGTCTGTAATGGGGAACTGAAAACGACTGCTAAATTGATAGTAAGTTAATGATACCCACATCTGTGAGTATGTCACATAGTTCAGCTGGAACTGGGTTATATTAAGTATTTGACATCTCCAGCTGAAGTTTGCTTCTATCAGCGATGGTTCAGCTGCTCTTTAACATGGTGCTTTGAAAAGAATCTGGAGACTTCAACTCAGCACACTGCCCTGGCCTTAGTTACATATGCCTTTGTCACCTCTCTGACAGACAGGAGTAACTCTGATCTAGCTAAGCATGAGATGTTTAGAAAATTCTGCAGAATAAAGAGTTATGTACATCCCTCATCATTTCTGCCTATGAGCACATCACCACAGGTTCAGGATCTGCCAGAGGTTTTCCAATAGTGAAAAGGTTGTCTAAGGCTCCTGGGTAAAGACTGATATAAGACCTTGTGTAGATTTAAGAACAGAGATGATCTTGCAGAGAGCTGGTTAAACGCATTTACATTTTGCATTTCTGCCTCCTGTCTGCAGGCACCCTGAGATGGGTGCCTAACTTAGAAAAAAAAATGTGTGCAGGAGTCCCAAGAAAAAGTGAAATTCCCCACTTAAACTGCTAGACCACCAGTGCTGATGACAGACAATGTGGATTTTGCCTTCCAGAAGCAAAGCTTAACATCCATTGTATTGGGGGCTAGAATTTGTCAACTGCTGTTACCCCAGAGAGTAGACTTTAACTTGGTCTTACATAGGGAGTTTCATACAGGATATATATAAAATGACATCAGATCAAGAGAGGAGAGTCTTGCAGTTGGCACTTTCTGAGCACTTGGACACGGCAGACTGCTTAGTTACTTGTGTTAAAGCCATCCCAGCCAGACCCAGTACAGCAGTAGATACAGAGGAGCTCTGAACTATTGGTAAAGCTGGCTCTGAGTTAGCAAGTCCTTTTCCTGGCTTGTATAAAGAAGCCAGTTTTGCGAGTCAAGCCAGGTGCAATGTGCTCATTCTTTAGCGGACTTAAATTGCAAGGTTATTAAGTCCTTTTAGCCTCTGGTAGCTGCAGACCGCTTAACTACAATGTCAGTGATCTATAGTAGTAGAGAGTTTGGGGACCTTATGAGGTAAAACAGTGTCTGATTACACAATAAATCATGGCTTATTTGGACTTCTGCTTCAGAATCCTGATTACATGGTGTTATTGTTTTGGACCTTCCTGGTATAATAATTTAGCAGTCTGCAGGACTACAACAGTTTTGTTACCACTAAATTCTGGTGTTCAGAGTTCTCAACTGCCTGGCAAATTGACAACATAAAAAATTAACAAAAAATTCATGACCATGAATTGACAGTTGTGTGATGAAATTTTCAAAGGTTTGTCTTTCCCATTTAGACACAAATGAAGTAGGCAGGTTTGCTGAAGTAGTCTTTGTCTTGGGCACTTTTGTCTTTGAAGATCTGACAATATATGAGTGGCAGCCAGGTATGTCTGACAACTCTCCTCTCTTTCTGGGTGTGAGAGTGGAAGCAGAGCCCTACTATAGCATGTGAATCAACTTCAGCCCTTGAAGTAGTACGGATCTAGAATAAGTCTGTGATTTTAGCAGAATTTAGGTGCTATCTCCTGGAAACCCAAGTGAAAAGATCAAGTTAAATGAGTGATATTGTATCATCTTATTTGATATTGCTAGAGGTTGCTAAAGGTCTTTGGTTATTTAATGTTTTTCTGCTTCAGAAAACATGTTAATATCCTTGATCACATCCATGCTTCAAAGGCACTGAGATAAACAAATGACTCATGAAGTGACTGCCTATTATTTTTGCTGCAATACAGGGAGAAAAAAAAAAACAAATGAAGTTGATGTCTAGTCTCAAAAGAAAGTTTCTTTATAGTGATGTTAAAAAGTAACAGTTTTGTGAAGTTTAGAAGACTGTGGAATAAGTTTCCTCACAAAGAAATCTCATTTAAGCATGTTCAGTGGATGCTACAGCAGTTGGTAAATCCTCTATTTTAAATTGGCACCAGCAATGTTTGATAGCCCAGCAGGACCAAATTTCTCCCTGTCAAAACTCCCTTGATTTCAGGTTCAAGACTGAATCAAGGTTGGGGTTGAGGCAATAATTTCAATTGAGTTATACTGTAGATGAATTTACTTAATTTTTTTAAAAATTAAGATAAAGATTAAATAGCATGAGGCTAGAAGTCTAGGGTTTTTTTGGGTTTTTTGCTTATGAAGAGGAAATAGTCTATTAATTGTTTCTAGTCCAGTCTGGAGTAAATTTCCAATCTGGTAGACAACAGCAACTCCTCTGTTCAATGGCATTGCTTTCCAGGATTTGGTCTGTAGCGGCTGTGGCAAGCTGACAGAGCTAACAAGGTACTTCTCAGAGGATTGTACTTGCCAGTGCTGCTATGCTGTTCAGAGCCCAGTGAAGCAAATGGGAGCTATATCCATTATATCATCTTTAGCTGGTATAGATTAATATTGTCCTTATATTATTAAATTTTCAGCATCCAGATGATGCTGAAAATTTTCCATCCAGATGTGCTTTTCATTCTTGGGGAGCTGTTCTGTTTTATTTTTTATTAAAATCTCTAAGCAAGACAAGCCATAGGTTGTAACAGGGCTGAGTTGGCATTGACCCGAATGTTTCAGCTGCTCCTGTGGGTCTGGTATCAGTCAATATCAGAAAGAGCAGTAAAATAATGTGAGATTGTGAGAACTGCAATAAAAGAGAAATTGAGTAATTACCTTTGGGGCTGTATTAGAAATGAAATGCATGATCCTAAAGTGAACATCGCAAGATACAGCTGTGCTCTTTTGAGTGCCATCAAAGCTCCTCCCAACTGTGACTCCCCCTTTTCTCTGCCTTTCTCTGTATACCTCCTCTTCCTTCCCTTTTGCCTATCTCCTTGCATTCCAGCTCTGAAGTCAAACTCTGGCTGCAAAAGACACTAGTCAGCCATATGGCAATAAGCTACCTAAATGGTCACAGTACTCGGATTCCAATTTCAAACTTGTTAGAGCTCTAGAAGCATTTCTTTGTTCAGGGAAAGATGAACATAGTAAGAAATGTCTTGCTTTGAGGAATCAGATTAAATAAAACTAAAGTTTTGATTGAAATTTCATGAGAACTGAAATCTAGAGTGAGAAAATTTAGCAGTGATGAAAGAACAGCTCAGAAGACTCCACGGAATCCCTCAGTGTCAGCTGTGAGACCTGACTGTACTGACATTGCAGGGAAATGATCAGCTTCTGGTTCCTATCTACGCTTCTCAGGCTTCAGTCACTCAAGACACTTCTTTGGGTGTCCCAGAAGTGTTCAAACGGGGACAAAAAGTGCAAGAAAAGCTTGAAAATGCAGAAACATGAAGGGTCTTTCTTTGACACAGAGTTGCTGGCAGAGGCTGCATAGCACGTATACTGTTAGCTGCATTTTTCTTCTTTAGAAGTAAATACTGGGAATAACCAGTGTTAGAAATTAGGTTGACTATCTTTTAGCAGTGTTTATTGGGCTGTCCTTGTCACACTCACTCTAGAGCATCAGGAGAGACACTGGTGCCACACTGATGTAAAATAGTTCAACAGACAAATCAGACCCTCTTTGGAGGCACACAGAGCCTCATTTAGCAGTCCTTCATCAGGACTTATGCAGGAAGTGCTGGTTCTGCCCAGTCTAAGGCTGGGATCAGACCCGTAAGTTAGTTGAAACAAAATTATACCTGTTAATGATGCTGCTTGTCCAGCATCATCCAGCAAAGTCCCTTTGCCTGTACTACTCTATTGCAGCAAAATAGGAGTAACATCTTTTATTCAAATATCTTTGTTCAAAATACTTTCAACTCAAGCTTGAGGGTTTATTTCCTGCCTGTAGAATACAGCAGTTGCTTATCTGAAATCTGATAGAACTACAAAATATTCATTTCTAATATCCTGTGAGCATTTGTACGAAGTGAGTAATTGCTAAAAGTCATTAATCAGCCTGGAAAGGATCCTTGTGCTAAGTTGGTTTTGCTTTCCTCATTTCCATAATCGGTTTTCTCCTGATTGCCTGATAATTTGGGTTCTCTGGAGTTTCAGCAGCAACAATCTCAGACAGACTTACATAGAAAACTTAGCTGTTGCAAAGAAAAACAGTACCTGGCAGGATTTACTGCTCTAACAAACAGCCTAGCTTCCAGTCTCTCGTCTGAGTGCTTTAGGAGGAACGTGTAAACAGAAACCTGACATTTCCCGGTTTGCTGCTTCCACCAGATGAGAGTAATTCTCTACCTTTCCAGTTGCTCTAATCATTGCAGGCCCAGTGACTGGCCTGCCTGTACTCCAACAAGCTGAAAAGGACCATATGCTGGTTTTACTCCTTGAGGACTTGCTTTTATCAACCTCCCCTTGAGCTGTGAAGGAGAGAGAATCACCAGACAGGTCAACCTTGATCTTGGTTTCTGTGGGCATCACAGTAATTCCTCAGTGAACATGAAAACTAAGGCAAACAGGCGGTACAAACATCAAAGGGTAACCATAGAATAGCTTCCTGGCTGTAAAAACATAATAACTGAGCAGGCTGATGAGGGAACACACAGACCTACAATGTGAAAACAAAACCATGCAAAGGTTATTCTCACAAATTATGCACCTTATAAGAAAGGCCTGGTTTTAATTCACTCAAAACAGGAGCATGCAGAATGGCCAAAAGGTCATAATCATCAGGCAAGACCATTAAGCAGGCATTAATTATTAGGTTCATCCAAACAGTAATAATTAAATTTGAATCAATGTGTGAGCAATTAATAAAATGCAAAATAATAATTAACATCGCAGTTAAATGTGAATTTAACCACACCTTACCATTTAAAACATGTTTCTCAGATTACTATTAAGAGGACATTCAACTATGCTACATTCTTAATGAGTATGTGCAATGTTACATGGTTCTGGTTACCAAGTAAAGGGATTTAGCAATCCTGGATGTTAAGCCGTAATGCAACTCCTATCTGGCAGAATAGAGTTGAATTGTGCCTCCATTCAATGGGCTCAACCTGAGACTTGTGAATGTGTATTTAATATTTAATCATTGAGCACTTAGCACAACATACCACTTAAAAAGTACTACCAAAATAAATATATTTAGCATAGTTTTGGGAATACTAAGACACTTTGCAATAATTTACAGTTTATAATTTCAAAATACTTCCCAAACATGTAACCATACATGGAAGCTAAGGATTAATACTTGGTTCACAAGTGATAGGCCCATTAGAATTCCACAGGGATGTGATTGTAGAGTAACGGTTAGACTCTCAGTACCAATGAAAATAGCTGAATTACTCGTTGGCTTTGTGCTGATGTGGGAGAAGGGCGCACAGATGACTACAAAGCAGCTTTACTGGAGAGGCAGTAA
>NW_008824372.1:1788807-1809663 GCF_000699105.1 Pygoscelis adeliae | reverse complement strand
AGGTGGGCAACAGTAACCTCCAAATGTCTGTAAGCATCACATCCACTCAAGCTGAAACGGTATTTCCATCACCTAAATATATATAAATAAGTTTCTGATATATGGCTACCTATGATAGCTCCATCCTTCCCTTCCTATTTTATTTTTTATTTTGCTTTCAGATATCAACAGATGTAATTTTCAGTGCTGAACCTCCAAAGAGGTTTGAGCCAGTATTTCTCTGAATTATTTACAGGCATGGAGTAAGAGGTATCTATATAACTTGAAACTGCAGTGAGCTTTTCTAGAAATGCACCTCATGCCAAGAAAGATACAGTAATAGACTCTGTTTTGTTCTTTGCAGCAAATTATTGCTTTTTCCTGCTTTCAGTGCCCTTCTGTATTTCCTGAGTCTCAGCAGAGTTCACAAGGATGACTGAATTGGTTCTTTCAGACTGGTATCTGTAAAAAGGTTCTTTAACAGTCCACTATACCTGTTTAGAGATTAAACCAGCAAATCAGTAATATTGTCATCTTCCTGAGAAAATCTGCTTATAGTTTTTCATTAAGCACATTGACTGGTGTTCTGAATGGGGTTGGATTTTTTAATTTTTTTTCTAATCACAGGTTGTTTTCAGATTAGATTCAAGCATCAAATATTCCTTTATGTGCAATCTAATGGGAAAAAAACCCCAACAAACAGCAATGGAGCACTGTTCAAAAATTTCTGAGTTAGATTTGAACAAAACAAGTCAGGAACCAGAGCAGAATAGTTAGATTGGCACACTGTACCCAGGCTAGATAGCCCTGCTGATCTACTTCTTCCAAAGCGAGTATTTTTGCGCTGTATGAACATATAAGAGCATATAAACATACAGAGCATATTAAACACATAATTAAATATGTCTGAGGATGTTTCAAAGTTCATGAGATGAGCAATGAGCCAACATAGGTTCATTTGCAGGTGAACTTGCCAATTGCTAATGGCATACTCAGGCTCATTAAAGCCTTGCAATGTCAGATCTAAGATATTTCCTCAAGTATGAAGGTCTGATTCATTTCTCATCTGGAGACACCTCGGATTCATAAGGTAGATCCTTCATGGACAGTGTCGGTAGACCTGAACTGAGAACTTTATATGATCACTTCACATGGTAGGAATTCTGCAGAGGTCCTTTTCTCCCAAGCTGTGCAAGTTTTCCTTGCTTTCAGGATATTCCCTTAGTGTGGGTCTGCATTTGCACAGAAACCCTTAGAAGAGCAGCCTCAACATCACCACTTAAGGGTAACAGGCAGACTGGCTGACAGAGATGGAATTTACCTTTCCCATGCTGCTGTGTTGTGGCCTCTTTGTAGTCTGGTCTTTTTAAGGGCAGGTGGCTCCATGGATTTGTGAGGATGCAGACTATTGTTGGAAGCAAATATCAGGTTCCTTTTCAGCTTTTTATTCCAGTTTCATGTTTGGCCAAATGCATGGAGGTTTCTGCCTTGTTTCTAATCATCAGTTTGTATGCTTTACTTGACAGACTTTTTTTTTAAATTCTCTGTACCACACTCTAAGGGTGTTATTAAAATGTCAGGCAACAAACTAACCAATAGTTCCACAGAATTTCTAGAGCTCTGGTTATTGAGCAGGAAGAAGGTAGCATGCAAATTGGTAACAAATGAAAATGGGAAAGAACATAGCAATAAACCCACGGCAAAGTTAGGCCCCATTGCTAAAAACTAAGGTTTAGACTGTCTAAAAATTAAGTTAACATGGTGCTAAGGGAGTATATCCATGTCCCATGGGAAGAATCCCATTCACTTTCATCCATTCACACCCATGGAAAAGAAATGCATTCAAGAGCAAGGGTGAAAGGGGTTGGGTTGCCAGTAAAATTAGTTTTGCCAGATATTATTTTCAATATAGTTCCACATTACCTGAAAGTCTGGCATATTTTGCTAAGAGAACCTGGCTGCATATTTCTTGGCTGTAACACTAATGCCTTTGTATTAGAAATGATCCTGAACTAAAAGTCCTGATTAATCCTTCTGAATTCTGAAGTGTTCACAGTTGATCTCCAGATGTTCAGGCTTGCATTCATACTGGGTTTGTGCTTTTTATAGGCTGTTTCTGACCAGTTATTCATTAACAAAAATGCAGGAATCCAGTCTCGTCTGAGCTGACCTGAAAACACCTATTAACACAAAAGAGCTCGAGTAATGACTTATTTTTAGCCTCTTGTATTCTGAGCATACCCCCACTTGTCACAGTTTAAGGCCATGTGCCATTTTCTTCCATTATTTGTGTATCAGTAGTCTTGCTAACTGGACGGGTGCAGGTTTTCTGCAGTGGGATGTTACAGCTGTCAGCCAAAGCAAGTATGAATTAGAAATTCTACTCATGGATTATCTGGCTACTTTTGCAGCTGTCAGCATTGTTGCTTTAAGACAATAGTGGTAGGAATGTGCCTGCCTCGCTTTGTTTAAAAAAGTGTCGCATTGCTTCAAGGAACCATGTTTGCTGCTTATTAAGAACATTTAATGAGATAACCTAGCTTTGCTCATGGACAAGATAGTTACACCAAGCTTCTGGGAGAACATGTATCACAATATTTTACTTTAGTTACTGTTTTTGTCATGGAATGGGTTAAAATGCAAAAAAGCTAACTGTAGAATTCAGAAGTGAACATCAGTCCCTCCAATATGAGGATGTAACCTCACCTCTGAGTGGGAGTTCTGCTGTTTAATTGGTGTAAAGCTTCTGGGGGGAAAAAAAGCTGTCATTTATTTGGGAGTCTCAGAAAACTACAGTATAACGAAAGGCACTGTAAAAGGGCAGTAAGAGCAAAAGACCTCCACAAAAAGAGAACAGAAAAGTTTCTAATTAGAAGGCAATGAGAGAATAACTGTAATCCAATTAACTGTACATAAGAAGCAGGTTATACTAATCTGTAAATCCATATCTCTCCAATTTAACAGCAAGAATGTTGTGGGGGACCATATCAAAGGCCTTACAGAAGTCCAGGTAGATGACATCCATAGCTCTTCCCTTGTTCACTGATGTAGTCACTCCATCGTAGAAGGCCACTAGATTAGTCAGGCATGATTTGCCCTTGGTGAAGCCATGTTGGCTGTCTCTAATCTATACATATATATATATCCTCCATTCTTTACTTAAGGAATAATAAGGCTCCTTTATAGGGAACAAACACAAAGGGAGAAGATGCACTGTAATGATGAGGCCTTTCTTTCTCCAGAAGGAGAATGTAAAGAAGCTGTGGCATTATTCTGTCTAAAGAGCTTTTTCTTGCCACTTTAGCCTCTAGTAGAGTCTGTCGCATTCTTCATTAATAAAATCCATTATCAGCATGATTTCTCAGGCTTGCAGGCAAAATGAAAAACATTGAGAATTTCATCTAAACCTGACTGAAAGCAGTAGATTATTGAACTACCTTTGATTTTAATGAGCATTTAAATCTCTGGTATAACACTGTTGGCAACTTCAACAATCAATTCCCCAGCTGTATAAGAAAGCCTCTGCCAGTCAGATAAATTAAGAGCTTCATAAACTCATGCAGTTCAACATCAGATGTCATGATGTTGACTATCTAGATGTGACTAGAGTCACACATCTGAGACTGCTGTACCTTCAGGCTATTCATTTAAATCCATTTAGTTTATTTTCTCTGTGAAAATCTTTACATATAAGCTGCAAGTCCAGCCTGAATCAGACCAGATAAGGATACAAAGTGCTTTTATTACTGGTCAGCATAAAGGCTGAAATATTTTGTTCCTTCTTCACCACACAGGAAATCATTTATTACCTGAGTAGATCACAGGCACTCTGAAATGAAATACACAGAGAGTGCAATGAAGACATGTTTCTGCAGACTTCATTGATGATGTGCACTTAAACTCTAAACCAGCATTTCCGGGGTTCTCCGTAGTCACAGGCTGACCACCATCAGAAAGACAGAATTAGCTTTTAAGTCCATTCACAGCCAGATAATCCTTTTGGTGCAATTTTGGACTTGACTTGTGAATGGCAGCAAATCCCATGGGGGAAGGGGAAACACAGAGCTGAGCTTAAATAGAGTTAAAGAGACATTAATGCCTATTGGTGCACTCTGGGCCCAGACAATTGAGAAACAGTTGCAAATCCTGCTCTAAGCTCTCTATCTGTAGACAGTTTAGGATTCCTTCCTTACAAGACTCATTGATTTGTGTGTGTATATCAAAGTTGTAAGATACACTCCAAGCAAGGCCTTGACCCACTTGATGAAGAAGTAATTCTAACTGCAAACTGACCTAAATGTAACACTTTCCATAGCAATATGTAAAGTAGCATGTATGATTGGCTGAGGATCTGGCTAATTGGAGATATTTGCCATATTTATGGCAGAAGTGGGTTTCTTCTCACTTTTACCATTTTAAACTACACTGTTATAAGCCTTCGTAATTTCATTTGAAACTACCTCTTTCATTTAATTTAATTTAAATAAAACACAAGCTTTTAAGAAAAAACCATTTTTTCTTTGTAACACAGAGCATCTTCATTTGCATCCTGACCTTTTCTGCTTGTTCTTCTTTGAAGAATCTTGATTCATTTAAAAAATGAAAGCAAAAACCAGAAGAAAGCTGCTTTCACATTAATTCACACATAGGCTGATTTCCAGGCAGTCATTCCAAGATGCATGATGACTGTTGCACCAGCACGCTGTGAGAATCAGAATCATTTGTTCAGAGAAGGAGAGCATGTAGCCCAAGTACAAGAAGTGCTATATAAAACCAAATTTTACTCTGTTTTATAAACACTCCTGAATATTCATGACTTTTTTAAAATGGAAAAATAAAACCTGCGGGCATAAAATTTGAGCTGAAGGCAGGTGAAGAAATCAAGTAGTACAAGTCCCTGTACTGCAGTGGACTAAACTGGACTGAAATTGATTTGATTACTCTGAGAACAGCAAACCGTCAAAACGTAGTGATGCTATTGCTTTCGTAATACTAGATATGAACCCAACTCATGGCCTTGAACATATACTTGAGATTTCAAGGTATTAAAACCCCATATCTGATATGTCCCTAAAAATGTGTAGAGGATATAATTTGTTTCCTCAAGATTGGTCATTATGACCAGAAGCTGCAGAACAATTTTTTGTTTTGAAAAAACCAAAAGAATTTCAAGGTACAGCAACCACTCCTGGCAACAGCTGTGATCTGTTGATGGTTTGGTTGTCAAAAGATCTTGCGCTGTAATTCTGGCTTTGCTTTTTTTCCTTGTGAATAATAATAATAATAATAGCAGTTGCTTCAGAGATGTTCTGGAAGGCTTAGGGTAAGTGGCCACTACAAACTATTTGTGTTCTTTATAGTGAAGACAGAATGATTGGGATTTTAACTTAGATTAGCAGCTCAAGTTCATGTTCACAGATAAGACTGAAGTTCTATGACCTACTCAAAAGGTAGTAGTACGTCATAGAACACTAGTTGGTGTGGGTGAAACCCAACGAAGAGAACGGCTGATTTTCAAGTATAAGCATGCATCGCCTAATGTTTAACATAGGTGAAATGGTATGTCCTGGAGCACTGGATAAAATGGCATAGTTAAGCTTCACTGAGTGGAGCTAAGCTAAGGGGGCGGGCAGGTGACATAGGGTATCTCTAGCATTTCAGTTCAGGTCAGGAGTGCACTCTTGAAGGAAAATTCCCAATCATCTCCACTTCCAGCACTTGGATCATGTTGCAAAGCACCAGGACACAAAAGAAAAGCTTTCATTTCCTGCATCCTCATAGCTTTGGATTCTAAAAACTGAATTATCCAAAACCTGAGTACTCTGAAAGGAGTCCTGCTTTCCTCTAGAACTGCCTTGGCATTTGCAGCACAGTACTCTTTTGCACTTCAAGAGCTTGAGAACATTTGGTAAGAAAGTTAAACACACCTCAGCATCTCTTGCTGTATTAGCTGTGAGCTGCTGGCAGTGTTCAGTATGATGTGCTCTGTTGCTGCTAAAACCAGAGGTGCTCAGAGAATGGATTAGAAAGCGACAGTCAGTAACTTATAGCAGGCACTGATTTCTGAGTTACAAAATGTGTCAATATTAATAGAATTAATATTTGCTCACAACCCACCAAACAGCAAAGATTGCACAAGGCAGTACTTGAAGTGAAAGGAAGAATTGTCTCCCAGCTCAGCAGGAGCTAGGCTGCTGCCAGGCTTAGGAGATGGGACAAAAGCAGGGGTTGCTGGATCAGTGGAATGTGGGAGCTGGGACCAGCTGCCTTTCACAGAAGTAAAATCTTGCTTCTGGCTTCTTCCTCAGTTCTTGCTTCGGGACTCAGGTGTGTATCTTTAGGATTGTGTGGTTGAAATGACAAGTGATAAGAATCATCTGGGCATGCTAGGGAGCATATATATGGTAAAGAGGTTGGTTCAGTTGTGGACAGCTGTGAGTTACAGCTGGTAATACTGTAGATAGGGACATCTTGAAATGTACTCACAAAAGCTTTAGCATGGGAAAAAAAACAAGGGAATTGTGAACTGAAGAAATGCATCACTTTGGGACAGAGAAAGCCTTGAAGTAATGCAGATGTGGGTAGCTGACATTGGAACTGTCGTCTGTTTTGTAAGGGGTGTTGAAGGCAAAGGGGCCTAGGAAAGCCCCTAGTGCCAGATGCCTGTTGATGTGTGTGACTCAAGGGTAAATGTCCCTTTTACCTATATTACTGTAGACCAACCTCGTAGTTTCTGATCTGCAGTGGTATTTAGAAAAATGACCAGGAGTAGAAGTCTGTGTGGACACCTTGTCTATAGGCTGTATACCAACCTTCAGTCAGGGGAAATCAGCATAGCTATGTGAAAACATTAACCTTACTCCTGTGCGTACTGTCTCAAGGAATAGGGAACACAAGCAGCATGGGAAGTGTGTTTATACAAATGCTTGTTATGAATGGAAAACAACTCTTAACACTTCTGTCCTGTCCTAATGGATAGCATACTATGACTATCTTAATGTTCTCTCCTTTGAGGACCTAATTACTTGTGTATAACATATTCATTTGAGGACTTAATTTGCTCTTAGATTCCGATGATGGGAGCAACATTTCTGAAGGCACCTTCCAGAGAGACTTAGGTTTCAACCTTCCCAAGATGCTGGCATAATTATGTTTTTCTGCCCATAAAAATGGAAGGGACTTTTACGGGTTTCTGCAGTTAATCTGTGCAGCTATTGTGAAATGTCCATATATGAGGATATTTTCTGGGGTGATTCTTCTCCAGGGTCCTTGCAGATGCTTCTAACTAGGCAAAGTGACTGGGCCCAAACGTCTTCATTTCAATTCAGTGGCAAGCCTCCTGGTTCTCAGAAGTGTGAGAGTTTAGGCTTGACTTGTTCAAACTCTTATTTTTTGTTCCAGTAATGTTGACACAAGCCCTGTAGCCTGTCTAGCAACAGGGACAGAGCAGAAATAACAAACAGTTTCTGCTTTTAAAGAGACTCACACATCCAACAAAGGAAAAACAATCAATGACAATTTAGATGTTTCTGACTGAACAAGATGTCTTTAAATTAAGTCTTGCTACTTCTCATGCGAGGCTGGAAAATAAGAACACTCTGACTTCCTAATTTAGCCACTAAACAGCAGAGAAAGAACTTTTATTGGGTTGTTTGGCCAGGTGATAGGCCTTATACTTCCACCAGGGTTCTTTCTCAGGGAAGCATTTTTCTTCAGGGTATCTGTCACAGTGAACAAACTACCTTTAGGGGAGCCTAAGGACTGAGGAGAAAACTAAAATACTCAATTGGTGACCTTGTAATTAAGCAGCAGTTGATGATAATTCTGAGATTGTTATCTTGGTTCAAGGAACTCATTAGTTTTATAACTAATTGCTGGTGCAAGGGACAGAGCACAGTCACACAGCTGGAGACATAGAGAGGGTAGAACTGGGGCAGCCTGGTTTTAGATAAGCGTCAACTGAGTCACTGTTAAGCATAATCAGATCTAATTGCAAGTAATCACTGAAAAAGATAGTCTCATCCTCTTTCTTCCTATCCATACCATATTCTCACTTGCATAAATTGTAGGGACTGCTCAGCCCCAGTTGATTTATTTCAGCATACTGATCAGATGAATCAAGAAGGGTCAGAACTTCTTGGCACAGGGCTAGATATTCCCAGGACAAAGACTGGAATATTTGTAGAATCATAGAATAGTTTGGGTTGGAAGGGACTTTTAAAGGTCATCTAGTCCAACTCCCCCTGCAATGAACAGGGTCATCTTTAGCTAGATAGGTTGTGCAGAGCCCCGTCCAACCTGACCTTGAATGTTTCCAGGGATGGGGCATCCACCACCTCTCTGGGCAACCTGTGCCAGTGTTTCACCACCCTCAGCGTAAAACATTTCTTCCTTATATCTAGTCTAAATCTACCCTCTTTTAGTTTAAAACCATTCCCCCTTGTCCTGTCGCAACTGGCCCCGCTAAAAAGTTTGTCCCCATCTTTCTCATAAGCCTCCTTTAAGTATTGAAGGGCTGCGATAAGGTTTCCTCAAAGCCTTTTCCTCTCCAGGCTGAATAAGCCCAACCCTCTCAGCCTTTCTTCGTAGGAGAGGTGTTCCATCCCCCTGATCATTTTTGTGGCCCTCCTCTGGACCCGCTCCAACAGGTCCATGTCTTTCCTGTGCTGAGGGCTCCAGAGCTGGACGCAGTACTGCAGGTGGGGTCTCACCAGAGCAGAGTAGAGGGGCAGAATCCCCTCCCTCGACCTGCTGGCCACGCTGCTTTTGATGCAGCCCAGGATACGGTTGGCCTTCTGGGCTGGGAGCGCACATTGCTGGCTCATGTCCAGCTTTTCATCCACCAGTACCCCCAAGTCCTTCTCGGCAGGACTGTTCTCAATCCCTTTGTCCCCCAGCCTGTATTGATACTGAGGGTTGCCCCGACCCAGGTGCAGGACCCTGCATTTGGCCTTGCTGAACCTCATGAGGTTCACACAGGCCCACTTCTTGAGCTTGTCCAGGTCCCTCTGGATGGCATCCCCGTCCCTCAGGTGTGTCAACCCACCACTCGGCTTGGTGTCATCTGCAAACTTGCTGAGGGTGCAGTTGATCCCACTGTCTATGTCACTGATGAAGATATTAAACAGCACTGGTCCCAATACAGACCCCTTCAGGACCCCTTTACTCTGCCTTCATACTGATGTAGTAAGACCCGCTTCTTAGTGCAAGTAATTCTAGGATTGCAACAAACTGTGCTATTGATCTTTGCTTATTTTACCAAGGGCAGGGGCTACTGTTATCTGCTTATTTAGAAAGGAAAGATCCCAAACATTTATTTAATTACCGCTTGCCAGAGAGAATTCCAGTGCCTCTGGGGCCGCTCTGTGACATCGTTCTTCACAGGATGCTTCCAGGTAGAATTGGAACACAACTCAATTATGTTTAACAATGATGAGGTAGTGAAGTGTGTAGTAAATATTATTGTTTCATTAGCAGCTCTGCATTTAATTTAGATACGTATTTCTGCACAAATGAGAAAATGTTGCACTCATTAATGATAGCACTACCCCATGTAATAATTATGGTTTCTACCCCAAGCCAGACACTCTGACAGCGTGGGCCCACCCTGCAAAGCACTCAACCCCTGAGGCAGGGAGAGGAAGACTGAATGAAACGGATGTATTGGGAGCACATCTCAGACAGCCTTTAGGTGTTTGGTGGTAGAAGGAACTATCTTTTCTGATTCTGTCTTTGGCATGGGTCACAGCACTTGCAGGCAGTTTGTAGCCAGACTTCTGCCTGCTCTCTCTTCCTCCTCATCCACAGACAATGGGATGACCAAGCAAGACC
Source organism: Pygoscelis adeliae (assembly GCF_000699105.1). Taxonomy (NCBI): domain Eukaryota; kingdom Metazoa; phylum Chordata; class Aves; order Sphenisciformes; family Spheniscidae; genus Pygoscelis; species Pygoscelis adeliae. Next base: position 1,799,853 of record NW_008824372.1, on the reverse strand, counting down.
AGTGACTGTTGAGCCAGAACTCCGTATTGGAAGGAGACCGTTACCTTTCAGACTGCAATGCCTTTTCTTTTTCTGTCCTTAGATCAGTCTGGTAGCTGCTTCTTCACAGCTGATAAACTCCCTCTCAAAGCTGTTGTATCAGGCATCTGAAAACATCACACCAGTTACCTGAGTGCTGGCTTTTATAGCAATCATTGTTTTATCAGAAGAAAATCTAAATTCTTTTCGTGCACTGCTCTTTCTGCTTTGATAACAACACGCTATTTGCAATTGTAGGGTGGTTGAAACAAGGAATTTCTGAGAGCAGAAAGATTTTTGCATACAGTTTGTATCTTACAGAAGCTAGACAAAAGAAGCAGCCTAAATCCCTAAACAGGGTAGATCACAATAAGGAGAAATTATTTGTGATAAGTCACTGCTGCATCCCAGCTACTTCTACACTGACAACTCCAAAGAACTATTCACATTGCTTTCAGGGATGTTCCTGGGATCTTAGAGCCTGGCACAACATGAGGAGTGATCTTCATAATGGTTTTTGAGTGAACTGGTTGACTTTTAGCCTTCCCTAACATTGGCATAGCTCCCTGGAAGTCACCAGACAGCCACAGGAGGACACATGGTGTGCCCTGCTGTGGCTTGGAAATGATGACCAAGACTGACTGACTGCATTGTCATGTGCCACACTGTTATTTATGTGCAGTAGCCATGCTCCTGTGCATGGTGCTGTACCAACATGTAAAACAGTATTACTCAGAAAATGTTAGCTGTAACACTTTATACAAGATTAATTTCTCTACGAGAGGTAGCTGTGATCTTTGTTTGTGTCTAATTTATGTCCCTAGTTTACCAGCTTGTTCTTCTATCAGTCATGGCTCTTTGACACAGAAAGGAAAATGTCAGCTTTGCAGTTACTTTGTTATGTGAAATCCACCACTAAGCAATAAAACAGTACTTTCCACTTTCTTCTCCGATGGGTCAAATGCCTGTTTCTTTTAGGTTTTAATTAAAAGTTCCCTTATTAATCAAGTTGTTAATATGTACTGCTGTTGAAAATTGTAGAGCAGAGGATGGTGGGCATAGGAATTCACTTGTGTGTATGGAGATTACAAAACAATTTGCCACTGGCAATCTTAGCACCTCATAGCACACAGTTTGTCATATGGTACTGTCTTAGACCAGTGGTCCATCAAATCCAATATCTTGCCTCCAGCATTGCACAAGATGTGCTGGTGTACTTTATTTACTCTGTTCAAAAACATTAATGCTCTTCAACAAAAATGTCTTAGGAGAGAAATGAAAACAGCCATAGTGGAAATACATGAGAACATACATTTCCTTCCCACTCACATGGAATTGTCTAGTCAACAGACTTACCAAAAACTCCTCTTCATCCCAATGCCTATCCTTGGACCATATCCAGCCTGATAAGCAGACTGTGGGCCCAAAGACTGAGCATATTTCGAAGGTGAACATGCCGTGAATATCCTGGCAGTGGGCTTCTCTCTTCCAGTTTTATCCTGTAAGTGATGGTAGCTGTAGTGAAGTAATATAGGGAGAGAAGTGACTTCTTAACGGGGCTGGAAGATGAAGTTGGGCTTTATATATCAAAGTCTTACTCTTACAATACTTGTATACTCACACAGTGAAATAGGAAATGGTGGAACTATACGCTATCCACTTACATTGTGTGACTTGCTTTTTCAGCAGGGCTTCATCCAATCTTTTTTTGCTTGGGTGTCTCATTACAGCTGCTGGTTCCATATGCACTAGTATTAGGAACTAAAAGCCTTAAAAAATCTCTTGGACCTGCTACTCATTTGAGCCACAAAAGGGGAGCTGCCAAGTTGCTCTCATAAATATAAAAAACTTAAATCTCGTATGGAAATAAGAGCCGCGGTGATTAAGAATTGATTTGCAAAGCAAGGATTACGAACTTGTTTGTTTTCTCACACCTGCTCTCCACTTCAGCAGTACAACAAAGCAAGGCGTATCTAATGCACCTTTTCCCTAATTGTATAATGCACTCAAGGGAATATGATCAACTGAGGCTTTTAAGATCACACCACCATTTGCCCAATTATACCTAATGACAACACATTGTTCCAGCAAAATGTGTCTTTATTCCTTGGTAGGTTCCATTTCCTTTCAGCCTTTTACGTATTGATCCAGCAATACCTCATATAGAACAAACTTTTGTTGGCAAATCTTGTTTATAAGACCAGAAAAATCTTTTATGTCATCTTCTCAATGTCTGACCAAGTCAGTGAGAGAAAAAGCTTGTTGTATGCAGCATGACAAATTTTAGCTATCTTTGTAAAACAAAACAATAAACAGAATGTCTGTATGGTTTGGGCTATACAGATAATTCATGTTCTGTGTTCACTATTTCTTTGTGTACTTACTGCTTTGATTTCATAAAGCATCTTCAACTATGTGAAGAAGGCGCCTGCACTACATAGCACTTAAATGATAGTTTTAATCTTGGACTCCAAATAGTTATATACTCACTTCATTACAGAAAATGAGATGTTTGCTGAGCAAAGCTGCACCATCATGAAGCTTGAGGCATATTTACTTCACTTTTTTTGTGGGGGTGGAAGGTCTTGAAGAAAGCTGGTGAAATGATGTATCCCTAAATAAAACATTTTTGTGTCTGTCTTCTCTGAGCATTCTTGACTACAAGTACAGGCTGATGAGTAAGGGCAGGGTTGGATTCTGACTGCTCTCACAAATTGACTCCCTAGTTATTTTTACTAGTTGTAAATTGCAACAGAAGAAATACATTTTTACAAATGCAGAACTGTTTTATAACTTAATAGTTGTCATGCTAGCTCACTACCATCATTCAGCACTTTCTAGTGGGGTTAACCTCAACCCACTGCTCTGGTCTCCAGACCCTTGCCTAAATGAAAATAATGCATCCTTGCCCTTTCCAAAAGTAATCCTGATTTTTGCCCAACCCTTCTTGCCATGTGGTTCCATTGCCAAGAGAATAGTTTCATTATTGGCCAGCACACTACTTCTGTTTTCAGTAGTTCCCCCCAATGGAATATGACCATTCCTGCGTCACCCATGTGTTGCCCCTCCTGTCCCTTTTCTCAGCTCTCCCCATAGGATAGCTGGAGCTGGTTCTATTGACTTGAGTGATTTTATTAGGTCTCTTCTTCAATTAAATGAACTTCAAGACTGAACAACACATCCAGCCAATAGGTCTTACAGTCAGATAACTTATTTCTCAGAGCCTGTACTGGTATAATTGAGATCAGCATCTGGCCTATTGGGACTTACGGCTGCTCAGAATGAGCTCTGGTAGGAACTGGTTTTGGAGGAGTGAGTAGCAGTTCTGACTGTGTCGTGCATGCGTTAATTCCTAACTATTTCACCTCAAGCAGCCCAGCACACATGCCACTTTATCAGGTTTTGAATGTACTCTGCAGCATAGGCTGGCACATGCAAATGTCTCGCAAGCCTTGCTGAAGATCCTGTAGGATGTCATTGACAGAGTGGATTAATGTCAAACAGCAATCCCCTTCAGTCAAAATCTCTCTTTGCTACTTATATACTGAGCTAATAGAAAGAAATAATTACATTGGAGAAGAGTTATTTTATTTAATGACACTTCATCTCCTCCAGCACAAATAGAAATCATAGATTTTATTGCTACTTTCGGCTTGTAACTGTGTTTACATTTTCTCATTTCTTATTACACACATGGATCTAGAACAAAAGGCCTGATGAACCTAAATTTCTCAGGATGTGGCTGTTAAATAAGTAATCGTACACTACTCAATTCAGTCTTTAAAATTTGCAGCCTCATCATTATTGTTGTCCTTCCTTCCAGCATTTCTCCTGAAGTGCTCCCTGTACAGTGGGCTCCTTCTTGTAAGAACATTAAATTTTCTTCTCACAAAAGTTCTTACCAGTAAATTGAGCTGGGGGAGTATATATGGGCTTCGTACTTCCCTTGTGAAGCCTGAAAGCACTGAGTCTCTGAGAAACGCAACTAAGTACACTGTGCTCACCTGCTTGAATCCGTTTTGTCTCCTCCACAAACTTCATTTTCTGCATGCATCCTCAGAAAGATGGCAAACTGGCAAGTTTTACTTACACTGAAAAATGGAAACATGTTTTTTCTCTCCCAGTGTCTAGGAACTGGGAATTTAGCACTCATTGTCACAAAGAGAGAAACTCATTATGCCACCAAATCATTCTTCCCAAGCTGTCCGTCTGAGTATTGATCCATTGTTCCTGAGTAAGTAAACCCTGTGGTTGATCATAATTATTCTGGGACATCTCATTCCAGTGACTGGATCAATAATGTCTTTCATGGCCTCCTGCTCTGTGTTCCTGTCATGCCTTGGCACCTCTGCATCACCTGCTGTTCATCAGGAGCCAAATGAAATAATTTGCTGCGGTAGTGAGAATGCTGTCAGACTCTTCACACTCATTTAGGTCTCAGCCAGGACACAACATGAAGCCTTGGATGTACAGCACTTGTAATGAATGTCAGTATTAACTTCACACTGTCCCACACATTGAGGCTGGAAGATTTCCCCTCAATGTCATGTTAAGTCAGGCGTGATGCCTACAGGATTCTTGTCATGAAGCTGCCTTTGAGCAGAAACAGGGATATTTATCCAAGTTCCCCTTTTCATCCAGAGGCTCAGAGTAAACCTGTCAGGGGGCAGCGAGGCCAGGGGCTCACTGAGGGATGGAGAACCAGGAGGTGGTTCAAGGCCAGCATGGCAGGGGCCTCACTGACCAAGGCTCACACTGCAGTACCCTAGTGCAGCAAGCAGAGCAGGCCTGAGGATGGCAGCCAGGGTGAACCAGATCATCAGGGCAGTTTGTGGTGATAAGGTCAAGCCAGGAAGTCAATCCACAGGTCAGGGTCAGGATCAGGTCCAGTGATGGTAACCAGAGTTAGACACAGTCCAGTGATTGCCAGGCAGGTCCGTAGTGACAAGGCAGGTTTGAGGTGAAGCTGGGAAGTCAATCCATGGTCAGGATCCAGATCAATGGGGCACAGCTATGAAAGAGCGAGAAACTGGTACACTTTCAACGTAGCTCAGGCAGGGACTGAAGGCCCAACAAGCATGAGCCGAAACGGGGCTCCTGGGTCTGTGGGCAGGGATATGGGTGGAAGCTGCAGGTGAGGCTGTTCAGGGCCGTTAAGGCCTATTAGTGCACTTGGGACCCTGACAAAACCTTTCAGTTATATTCAAAGCAATCACTTTTGCAGCCTGTTCTTCTGCTGAATTTCCTTGATCTTTTCTACCGCTGTTGCTGCAGGATATGTTTTGCAGAAGAGCCTTGGCCCTCAGTGTTCCCAGCTGCACAGGGATAATGGAAGAATCTGCATGCCCAGCCTTGTGGTGTGCCAGGGAGCTTCAGGTCGACACTTCCATCTACTAATGTTCTTGGTGTCCTTCCTGCTTCAGCTCTTTCTGTCCTCTGAGAACAGCCTTGAATCCCAATCTGAGAGCAGACCCTGATGCAAATCCAAGAGTCCCTCTGCCACCAGCTAGTCTCCCAAGTCTTCCTCCATTCTCCTGATCTTCTGGCTGTAGTACCAGGCTAACCCAGCAGCTTGGCCCAGGGCTGCTATGTCTCCCTTTTGTCCCACTCCTTTCTTCTTGCTCTTCTTTCTTATAGCTATTGTTTCTGCTTTTTTCTCATCTTTTCTTTGATTATTGGCCTGAATCTAATGTCTTCCCTTACTGTAAGTTAAAATCTTTCTTCGATTATTTGTGATTGATGTTTTTCTCTTGAGTGTGAGGGCCCTGCAGGCACTTAACGGCCCTGAACAGCCTGACCTGGGCCCTCCACCCAAACCCCATGCCTGTGGGCACAGGGGCTCCGTTTAGGCAGGCCTGGTGTACTGGCCTTCAGCTCAGTTACACCTGTGTTCAGTTAGCCATAGACCTCCTTGATCTAGACCCTGATCTGACTGGCTTCTCAGCCTGCCATGTTGCCATGGCCCTGCCTGGCAATCACTGGACCTGGCCTTGACTTGCGGATAGACTTCCTAGCTTGACCTTGGACCTGCCTCATCACTACAAATTTGTCTGGTGATCTGGACTCTTGGTAGAACCTGGACACAACTTCTGCGCCTCTCCTGTTCATCTTGCTCAGGTACTATGGGGTGGGCCCTGGCCTTTGGAGGCCTCTGCCCTGCCGACTGTGTTACTGTGTTCAGCTCCTGGCTCTCCATCCTTTAGTGAGCAGCCAGCCCTTGCTGCTCCCTGACAGTGACTTAGTGAAGCTTTTACGCTTTTTACCCTTTTTCTGCCTTCTCCTGTTATAAAACACGCTGCTTAGGGATGGGAAGAGATCTGAGCAGTAAGACAATTTTAAAGCTGCAGTTGCAAAACAGAGTGGTGCTCTGGCACCGACTTACCCAGAGACTTAGACATTTGCTAATCTAATTATTTCCGAATCTTTCTGATAGACGGGGCCAGTTGCGTGTTTGTTATGCACAAACCTTGGTAATTAAAAAATTGTCAAACAAGGGGTGTGGGTTTTCTTTGGGGCTTCTTAGGTTTCTCAGGGATGTGGTTTCTTCTTTTTATTTTTACACTACTTTAGTGATGCAAATTCCATCTCTTGTTTAGATGTTGTTATAGAGAAGCCAACTTTATTTGCTATAAATTTCTGTTAGATCTAGTATAACTATATCCCCATGAAAGTTTATATTAGATAACTGCTGATGCCTCCCACCAGCTTCAATCCTTTTAGCACACTTACACATCTGGAGACTAAGAAATATTTGGATCTGCCATAGAAGTGTAAACTTATAAGTCTGTAATGGTAGTGCAGAAGAAAGCTTTATAGAAAGTATTACAAATAAAATTTAAAAATGCATCCTGCCCCATACTCTCTTAGTCATTGTCACTTGAAAGAAAAGCTGCATTCTTAGATCATAGCATGGAGCATGAAAGAAAAAGGCCACAATAAGATTTTGTTCTGAGGGAAGTATGTCTGGTAGAAATTTGATCTGCCAGCACTTTTTCTGATCATATGTGAGCGCCAATGAGAAAGAAGCCTGCATCCTGGATTTTTTGTCTGCATTGGTTTAATGCATGCGTGTGGGATTTCTGGTCTCATTAAAAAAGAGGCCCTGCAGTTTTTTGGTGTCCATCCCTTCCAACTCATGATCTCAAACACAACTATAGCTAGCTGCTTCTGTAATTCTTCGGGGAGGAGTGAAGTTTAACTTCAGAGAATGGAAATACCAGTGACAATCTGCTAAGGAAATATACAGCACAGTGACCCATTCAACTTACACCCAAACAGCTATTGTTCTAAGTATATTTCCCCTGCATACATACATGTTCTTATAGCATTCATTAGCTTTCTTATTAATGTGGGCTGGACTGTGGCAGACAAGGTATCAGCAGCACCTCATTATAGGCAGTTTTCTGCCTGCTTTCCAGTCTGCCCAGGTACTCAGCGTGGACTTCAGGGAACAGGTCTCTTGCACGATAATCCTGCCTGCAGAGTGCTAGCACTCAAATTGCAGCACACTCCTTAAGCTCTGACCGATTTCTGTGAAATAAAATGGCAAGGGCGGAAGCCTGTGTTTCTCTTCCTCCAAAATAAACCATTATGGCAATCTCCTGTTGCTCAGTGATCATCTTGCTAGAGATAGTGTCAGTTTGGTGCATGCAGCTCTTCCCAGGAACAGTGACAAGACTAGGTAGGAGTCAGCCAGCTATCAAAGACTGACAAAGCCTGCCATAAAGCAATAGACAGCCATCTCTTACTTTCCCATGGGGTGGGGATTCACAGAGAACTTGGGTATGTTGGATTTTTGTCAGATGCTCCCTCAATGACACAATCCCACAACCCCTTTCCTACATCAGACTGATGCTTTCTATCCCATCTGAGTGTTTTCTTTTCTCTTGAGTTAAGTAAAGGCAAACTGTTCCAGTGCAGTAGCATTGGGAATGCTCTTTAACAGCTCCTTAATAATGTTGGTCCCTACAGGGTATATTTCATATCTGACCCATTAGGCATTTTTGTATTTCTAATGTTGATACAAAAATATTTGAATATTTTATCTTTTCCAAAGTGTCAGTCACATCTGCTGTCGGCCCTGGGATATGTAGCTCATAGGATTGTCCCAGGAAATAAAGTCATGTTCTGTCCCTAGGTGAAAAACTGTTGGAGATGGGAAACAAAATGTTCCTCCAAAACCATCTGGAGGTTCTGGTTTTCCAGAGTCAAGCTTAACTCACATAAGGCAATAGGCGAGACATTACTACATTTGAATGTAGAACCGAGGTTTATTACAGTTCAAGGCAGTTCGAAAGAAGCAGTTTGGTTTGCACTTAATTTTATCCAGTGAGTATTTTTTATGACTAGCTCAAAACCCTATCCATCGTATGATGGGGGCAGAATTCTAGTTACAAAATGCTTTTGTCCTGTTTTGTGCTTTGCTCTATTACATGAACAATTTTAATTCTATTTCCTTACATCTATTCCATAGTTACACTACAAATCTAGGGTAAGACATCCTTCATATAAATTCAACCATAGAATATAAAGTCAAATGGGATTGTTGTGATCCCTTTTTCTTACTTCCTGCATAAAGTAGGCCTTCTTCATCTTTGATTCAGGTTCTGTAAATCTTGTTACAATGCCATGCCCATTACAAGCTGATGGTTCTTGCATCTAATGTGTAACATAGGGTGTACCTGGTCATTCTCTTACTGTAATAATGGTATGACAGCTTAGAGAGCTGTTAAGACTCATGATTTTCCCTGCTTATATGAACTGGGCAGGTGTCAAAATTAAAATCACGTTCTAGTCACCCAGATAGGCTAGTCTCTTGCTATTACATTTCTAGTTACTATGTTCATCTTCCAGTTTTCTTCCTATGCCCAAAAGGATTGTATGGAAAGGAATTTGCGTCTACACAGAAAGTGGACTGAGATTCAAAGAGGAAATGCCAAATAATGTACCCTTCCTAATTTGCATAATGCAAATATTTGAAAAGTGTGGGAAATACTAAATTAGCAGGAGGTTTACTGGAGGAGTGCAAGATAATGTTAGACTGCAAGCAGTGACAATGAACAATAACTTAGAGAGGCTGGGAGTAACACATTGATAAGTAAGGATTACCTGGGTAATTAAAAGCAACTTAATTACCTAGTTTTTAAAATCTTATGCCTCCTAGAGTTTCAGGCAGCCTCTTCATGTTTTGTCTGCCTGGATGGGATACTCGGATGCCATATTTTTAGAATAGAAAAACCTACTCGTAACAGTAAAGTTATGTGACTTGATTTCCCACTTCATCAAACCTGTGCTTTTCATGAGCCATGTGCAAGCAATTCAGAGGCTGCGGCTCATCTGCAATGGGCCAGTAACAAACAGAACATGCAAGGATGTAGCTGCTTTGCACTGGGGGCATTGAGCATCAGCTCAATGACATGAGAATTTAAAATCAGGCCATATGCACCAGCAAAGCTTAAAGGCGATGGCAGTTGGTGTAACGTAACTGTTCTTATTGACCTGTTTGTGTTGACATGTACAGATAATTTCCGTTGAATGCTTTCCATTTAGATTTGATCTTGTTGGGTTCCCTTCAAGTGATAGTGCATAAGGTGTGATAAACAACACTGGTCGCGGGGGAAAGTGTAAGGCTCTGAGTATGGGCAGGCAAGTGAGTGACCAAAAGAGGCTAAGGTATGTACTATGCTGGCTGTTCAGTGAGTACATGCTTTTTCTGTAGTTTGTTCCTCTCCCACTGAGAGACCCATTGCCTGTATGTGCTACAGGGCAAATAAATGCGTGCAGGCTTCTAGAACAGTGTGCTTGACCCTGTGAGTTGACTGCCTGACTCAGTTCATGGTCCTTTACACAGCACAACTGAATTGGCCCCACAGGGCCTGGTTTTCCTTCCAGTTATGTAGACTTTGCAGTTGAATTTGATCCGCTTTGACTAGGCTTGCACCCAAGTACTGAAGCGGGAATTGGAGTCTGATGCAGTGTCTACATGACAGACCTCTATGCAGCTCTGCTTGTGCACGGTGTGAAGAAAGCTCATCTCTGCCTGGCCTTGCAGCACCAACAGAAACCTCTGGAGCTCTAGTAGTGTACCATATTTTATTCAGGTTTATGGTAGCTTTTTAAATAAATTTAAACAAAACTACAAGAAGTTCTCTTAGCTGTATTACAAATTAGTAGTCTTCCTATGCTAATAAATTATTTCTAATGAACACAGAGCAAAAATTTTAAGGTATACTTTAAAAAAATTGCAAGTGGATTTGTATTATGTGACTTACCTGCAAGTCAAGAATTATGCAAATATTATAATTAGTTCTGAGAAATATAATGAATATGTATGATTATTCCAAGAAATTATAATGAATATGTATGTTGAAGAGCCATGTAAGGGATGGTTGATGCAACATACGGTGTGCATGCTAGGCAGAGATATCCCCCATACACCGGGCTGAATAAAGTAATGCCCGCTCTTTAATACACCCAGTGTTAAGGAGTTTTATTCCTGATTTTCAGTGACACCATGACCTCATTCCTATCTGTAGAATGTAATTTTAATTCTGGATTAAAATATCCCAAATTCAGATGTTTCCATCCAGATCTGAACTCTATAACCTGAATTCATCACTGTATTGGGTTTGCGTGGCAAGGTTTTGGTAGCGGGGGGGCTACAGGTGTGGCTTCTGTGAGAAGCTGCTAGAAGTTTCTCCTGTGTCTGATAGAGCCAATGCCAGCTGGCTCCAAGACGGACCCGCTGCTGGCCAAGGCCGAGCCCATCAGCGACAGTGCTAGCGCCTCTGGGATAACACATTTAAGAAGGGGGGGAAAAACTGCGCAACTGCAGCCGGAGAGAGGAGTGAGAATATGTGAGAGAAACAGCTCTGCAGACACCGAGGTCAGTGAAGAAGGAGGGGGAGGAGGTGTTCCAGGCTCCAGAGCAGAGATTCCCCTGCAGCCCGTGGTGAAGACCACGGCGAGGCAGGCTGTCCCCCTGCAGCCCGTGGAGGTCCACAGTGGAGCAGATATCCACCTGCAGCC
>NW_008824372.1:1785300-1788646 GCF_000699105.1 Pygoscelis adeliae | reverse complement strand
CAGTCTGTTCCTGAAGGACTGCCCTGTGTGGAAGGGACCCATGCTGGAGCAGTTCGTGAAGAACTGCACCCCATGGAAGGGACCCATGCTGGAGCAGTTCGTGAAGAACTGCAGCCCGTGGGAAGGACTCACGCTGGAGAAGTTCATGGAGGACTGTCTCCCGTGGGAGGGACCCCATGCTGGAGCAGGGGAAGAGTGTGAGGAGTCCTCCCCCTGAGGAAGAAAGAGTGGCAAAGAGAACATGTGATGAACTGACCGCAACCCCCATTCCCCGTCCCCCTGCGCTGCCTGGGGGGAAGCAGTAGAGAAAATCGGGAGTAAAGTTGAGCCTGGGAAGAAGGGAGGGGTGGGGGAAAGGTGGTGTAAGGTTTAGTTTTATTTCTCATTACCATCCTCTGATTTGATTGGTAATAAATTAATTTTCTCCAAGTTGAGTCTGTTTTTCCCATGACGGTAATTGGTGAATGATCTCTCCCTGTCCTTATCTCAACCCATGAGCCTTTCGTTGTATTTTCTCTCCCCTCTCCAGCTGAGGAGGGCAGTGATGGGGCGGCTTTGGTGGGCACCAGCGCCCAGCCAGGGTCAACCCACCACAATCACAAAGTCCAGCATCAGTTGCTCACCTCAGACCATCTTTCAGTTCACTGATACTCTACACTTCAAGGCACACAGTGTGCAGAATGCTCTCAAGCCAGCCTCATTTCCCGGTTCTCTCTCATACACACAGTTAAAATGGAAGACAGAAAAAAAGAGCAGAAAACAAGGACTTCCTCCATTCTTGCATTTCTTTTTTTCCCAGCCTGATTTGTGCTTCTAGGCAGATTGTGAATATTCAGCTCACACAGTACAGCCAAAGCAGAGCCTACACCCAGCAGCCTCTTGAAAACGAAGAGAATATGCTCTATACAAGTCTGTACTTCACAGTCTGTTCCCTGAACCAGCTCATGTGGCCTGAATAACTCAAAGGCCTGCAGTTTCCACATTTCAGCTGTATCCCAGTGGTAGCTGCAGTTTAGTGGATAAAAAGTTCTTGGGTATTTCAGCTGAAGTTTGCAAAGAACTTTGTGGGGAAAAAATGATGCAGAAATGTATTCGTGAATTAATAGTAGTCAGGTTTGTTTATTGATTTCTAACTGACCCGAATCTCTCCATGTTTCCTGAATCCATCTTAGCACTAAATTGGGTTGAATAAAACCCCATTTTTACTAACCCGCCCTTGTCTGTGTCTGTAATTCAGTGTTACAAGCTTAGCTCCTTACATAGCCTTTACGTGAACATGAAGTGTGAGGCAGAAAAAAAACATTTAGACGGCAAGAGCAGCTGCTAACATGACATTGCAAACAGGCAATGAAAGTCCCCGTGGTCCCAGACAAGGATGAACACAATCACTCTGAATGATGCAGTTCTGTGGATATGTTTACAAGAGTTCTTTACAGACTAATGAGTTGTGAGTTAACATTTGATTAATTGTCACTGGTCATGATGTAGCTGAGTACTGCATCAGAGGAGCAGTATGAACTCTAGGGACAGAAGCATGAACAGTGCCTACCCACTCCTTTCCCCTAGAGAGAGAGACAACTTGATTAACTACTCTGAGCCAGATGCTGTGATTTATTCCACCTGAAGATCTGGCCCATGTGGAACCCCGTAACCTCTGCTATGATACAGTTGTGTTGTGTGTGTCCCCCCCCCTCCAAATGAGTGACCTGCTCTCAAAGGTTTCATTAGTCCACCACCTCCTCAGTTCAGGCATTCTTCCCATTTTGTCTAACAGAAGGATTAAACCATTTCTCTCTTGATTCTCAGACATGAGTGCAACGCAACAATGTTTGAGTTAAAAATGCAAAACCAAGGTAAAGTGCAGTAGCAGTGTGAAATAAAAATGGTGGAAATGTCCAGAATGGCTATAGATCAGATAGTATCTTGGTTTTTTACAGGAAATACTTGCATCCGCTTCAAGTCCAGGGTACAGTTCTGTAGTAAGCAATAAAGGACCAATATGAAATTCTAGCCCAGACACTAGATATGAAACATAGGTTTCAGCCCTAATTTGAGTGTGCGCTTTTCCTGGAAGTTGTCAGTATGTGCAGTTCTGGTCTGACCTTTTTTTTCTTTTTTTTTTTTTTATGTGTGTGTCTTCATAATACCCATTGTGTGCAATAAGTGTCTTTCTGCTGCAGATTAGTCATGCCAGAAAGAGCTATGGAGCTTGCCTATCTGTTTCCAGAGGTCTGTCATGTAGACATACCCTGGGCAGCTATATCCCAACACTTTGATTCTTCTTTGTTCTTCAAAGAAATAAAACTCAATTTTGTCAACAGTTAAAAAAATGGTTCTGTATCACCCAGTTGAACGATGGAAGCTCTAAGCTAACAGGAAAAACGAAGAGGCGTCACGTGACATAAGGGTGTTGTGAATTCTATATATGTTGGCATTGTTCTTGATGATCTTCAGGGGCATAGATTGAAAAGTGAAGTATACCCTTGGAAGTGATCTGTCCAGAAATGACAGTGATGGATGTTTCATGTTTGGTCAAAGAAGGCTTTGGATTTTGAGTAGTCTTACATGCTGTAGTCGATCACTTCAGAAGAAGAGCTAGAGGGAATTTCCCCAGCAACTCCTTAAGAGGTCTACTGGTCTATATAAAGGCTGTTTGCAGCAGAAGGAAGTTGTCGTTCACCCATGTAATTAGGTTTGAGCCTGCTAGAAGAGGATTTCCAGCACACCCAACCTGCAAACTTGCCTGTGGTTAAAAATCATGATTATAAGCTCTGCAATACGTCTACGGACACTAAAACCGACAACAGAGAAATGTGATATTTTTCCCTCTTTATAACTTCTGCTTCCTCAGTGAGGATTTCTTTGTGTGGGAGACCTCCAGCATGCTTGGGTTTTGGGCAGGCTCCTGCCCAGGCTCCCAACTTGCAGAAAAGCACCTAGATACGTGAGTCCACTCATTTTCCTACTGCACCTCCCTGACTGACAGAACAGAGAAAGGACAGAGGAAAGCTGTATCTGCAAAGTGTTCCCGGTTATGATCCTCGCCCGGCTGCCTTAGCTTCGACAGTCCAGAGGTCGTCTAAGTATTCGCAAAAGTGGCATAATTTGCCTGCGTATTTCTCCTTCCTTCCTACGTGAGGTCCCCGAAGAGTTGCTCCCGGCGCATCGCGCAGCAGGGATCAGGAGCCTGCGTGCCCAGCGGGGTCACGGAGAAGAGCGGGCACAGGGAGAACCCTGGCAGATTCCCGTAGGCAGATCCTCCTCGGCTCCGGCCTCCAAGGAGCTGACCGCGGAGGCAGCGAGGGAAACGCTCGGGCGTGGCCCACGCCGCGGCCCCGCGCCCATC
>NW_008824372.1:1778969-1785182 GCF_000699105.1 Pygoscelis adeliae | reverse complement strand
GGGGCGGAGCCGCTGGGGCGGGACGGGCGGGCTTGCCCTCCTCAGCCGGGGCCTGAAACGCCTGTGCGCAAAAACTTGGGCTGTTTCCTGAGCGGGTTCGGTGACCTGGTGAAACGGGCGGTAATGATAACCTCCGTGTGCGCACCCTGCCCTGTTTTCAGGCTATGTAGTATGCAGCATACACATGCGTACGTCTGCACTCTGGGTTTGATTACTGGACACATCCTGGACTTACGTAGTGGAAGTACGCATCCGCTGGCTGTACAGGTGTTACCAGCTCATTGTGAATGTGAATTGCTGGGTCTGAAATATCAAAAGGGCCCTCAGGTGTGTTATATATTTTGGGAGCACACATAGAATTTATTCTGCCTGAACACCAGCAGTGTGCAAGTCAGGCCAACATCACAGCCTTTGTATGTTGCTCCAAGGCTTGGCTTTCTCATGTGTATCATGACACCTGAGGACCACACACTTGCTGGTGACAGCTCTGCAGCACTGCTACCGTGAGCTCTTCAGCCAGTAGCTACTGCATCGTGGTGTGGTCCAGCCTGTCAGCTCCTGCAGGGTGAAACCACTGGGCGGCAGGGGCAGGAGGGCAAGAGGAGCTGCTGGACTGCAGGGCCCAGCGAGGTAGTGGGGAGCTGTGCCCCATGCCGCCCTCGGCACTCGGCCAGCCCTCGCCCCCTCACCCCCGTGTGTGCAGAGGAGCTCTGGGAGGGAAGAGCCAGTGGGTACTGCTGTGCACAGGACCCCAGGACGGCCACAGACTTGGAGCAATGCTGGACTGGGCATGAGCTGATGAGGTAGGCCCCTTTGTCAGCCCAGTTGCAGTGGGATGACAAGAGCAGGAGGTGGCACTGCTGGGTAAAAAAAGTAGATTTCACATGGTCGGTTTGTTATGCTCACACTCTTCTTGCAGCAGCTATGCCTTACCAAGGGGAAAAAACTGTCCAGGGTTTCATTCTAGTTCTCTGAAGACCCCTGGGAATCAGTGGCAATCCATTCACGAAATAAGGAAATGTACAGGCATACACAGCAAGGTGTAGTTCAGAACAGCTCTGGGGCCCAGACCCAGCTGGAAAGCAGCTTGGCAGAGAAGGACCTGGGGGTCCTGGTGGACACCAAGTTGAACATGAGCCAGCAACATCCCCTTGCCGCAATGAAGGCTAATGGTATCCTGGGCTGCATTAGGCAAAGCGTTGCCAGCAGGTCGAGGGAGGGCAGCCTTCCCCTCTACTTGGCACTGGTGAGGCCACACCTGGAGTGCTGTGTCCAGTGCTGGGCTCCCCAGTGCAAGAGAGACATAGACATACTGGAGAGAGTCCAACAAAGGGCCACGAAGATGATGAAGGGACTGGAGTACCTCACAGCTAAGGATGAGGCTGAGAGAGATGGGACTGTTCAGCCTGGAGAAGAGAAGGCTCGGGGGGATCTCATCAATGTGTATAACTACCTGAAGGGAGGGTACAAAGAAGATGGAGCCAGGCTCTTCCCAGTGGTGCCCAGTGACTGGACCAGAGGCAGCGGGCACAAACTGAAACACAGGAGGTTCTCTCAAACATCAGGAAACACTTTTTCACTCTGCGGGTGACTGAGCACTGGCACAGGTTGCCCAGGGAGGTTGTAGTGTCTCCATCCTTGGCGATATTCAAAAGCCGCCTGGACTCGGTCCTGGGCAGCTGGCTCCAGGTGTCCCTGCCTGAGCAGGGGGGTTGGACCAGATGACCTCCAGAGGTCCCTTCCAACCTCAGCCATTCTGTGATTCTGTGAAACACACTTTTTACAATTTTAGGTACAGAAAGGGTCTGATACTGATGAGTGCTGAGACCTTTCTGCTTCAATAAGAAGCACTAAAACTTGGCACCTACAGAACCAGACCTAAAAAAAGGAGGTTCATTCAGACTACAAATGCCTTTGCCCTGTTCAGCTGAGAGTCTTGGCTGTTGCCAGCCTGTGCTATACACATTTTGGCCTGGGTCAGGCTCTGAGTGGGAGGGGGAATGACTTTCCATGAAAGCTGCTGTGGTATTGATTCCTGAGCTGAGCACTGAAGGGCTGAAGAACCCCAGCAAAGTGCTGAAATGACAAGGAGCTGAGGGAGTTCAGCACAACCTGAATCAGGCTCTCAGTAGCAGAAAGTCACTTGGCAGTGTCCTTCCTTGCCTTTGCTACTGTGAAATGCTTGAACAAATGTAAACAGTTTGCAAAGCAAGAAAATAATGTCTTATTTGTAAGCCAAAGCAAATAATAAAAGGAGAGTCTGTCCCAGAGATACTGCATTTTGTCTTCTCCGGCAAACGCCACAGAACACCATCAGTTTGGAATTAGCACATTTCCCTTCTGGTTCCCCTGCTATGGACTGGGACAGGATACCAGGGGAGGGGGAATGGTGGGAGTAGCACAGGAGCTGTTGTGCTGGTGAAACAGAGATTGGGAGCTAGACCCAGCCACTGAAAAGAAAAAGGGAGACAAATTTTAGGCCCTACCAAAATCTCCTGTTTTATCTTTCATCCTAAGAGTGCCTTTCCAAATCCTGCACCCAGTGGTCACAGGTTCTCAAAAGCTCTTTCGTTTTGTCCCTATTTTATCTTGGCCAGGCACTGATTTGCCTAATTCTAGTTGAGCTGCCATCTAATCAGTGTTGCATGTTAATCCCACAATATTACCTCCTTCTTTCAGGAGGTAAGAAGGAGGATACTGTAGCCAACACCCTGCTGTGAAAAAAACCTGATGTAGATGCAGAGTAGCTTGCTTTCTTGCAGTATATGTTGAACAGAGCCTTTCACACTTAAAGAGTCACACCCAAGCTGTTTAACCAGATTCATGCAAGAGTCACTACAGGTTGTTCAGGAGCACAGCTCTCACTGGGGCTGAAGCAGCAGTCAGAGAAAGGGCTCATGGTATTCTGTAAAACAGCATGAAGCACAAATTTTAGCCTAGCTGCTCGAGCCTAACTTCTAATCTTACAGCAATGCCATCATTTCATTAATGTGTAGAAGTAGCAGGTAAGATCTTTGTTTCATGGTCTTAGTGTGAATTAATGTACCAGCCCTATCTCAGTTTGAGGCAGATCAACCTGAACTGGAAAATGTGGTGCTGGCAAATTTGGATTTATCAGACTTGTTACATTGCACTGTGCTGAAAATGATGGCAATGCAGTAACTGTATTATTTGCAGGTCAGCTGTCCTTGCCGTGTGGGTAGCCATGGCAATAAAGAGTGGAGGTGACTGCAGGACAGAAGATGGTAACCTGTGTACATTGTTCATGGTCTCAGTCATTAGCTGAGAAAGTCCTGTTACATTTAGCAGCTTCCACACTATGTGCAGAGATTGTGATTGGATACCAAGGGAAAAAGTACAGCACAAACATTAATTATGCTCAGTTGCTTTTTTTCAAGCTGAACAGAGCAGATAGCAGCTAGGCTGGGGATTCCCATTTGAGCAGGCTCCTTTATCTTCTGCCACTTGCTTGCAGGTACAAGGAATTCACCAAGGAGAAGTCTGGGAAGACAAACCTGCCAAGGTGCCAGCATTGCCTCCCTGACATGCCAGTCTGCATACCTGCCATTGCTCCAGAAGACTGAAAAATGAGGTGACGAGTCTTTAAACCAGACAAAGATTAACAGGAAAAACCACTCTTGCCCTCTCCTACGTAGTGTTGGAAGGATGGAGCAGTCTTTCTCTTAGTGCTACCAGCAGAGCCTTCATCCCAAAAAGGAAGTCAGGAAGAAATATGGTCCAACCCCATAGACCCCCATTGGTCTTTTGGTACCAGGACTGTTACAGGGAAAACATTGCCTGAAAGTATGCAAGAGCAGTACATTTCCTCCATGTCTTAGAGGATAGGGAACGTTACTAATTTTCATTGCTTTTTATGATGGGTATTAATCCCTTCAGAGCATCCCTTCCTTGTTATTAGCCCAATACTTGGGCTTTTATCACCTGTTTCCCCAAACAATGCTACCTACATACTCCAGAGCCATTGCCTTGTACCAAATGTGTTTTGCTGTTCTCCTTCCTTCCCCATCCCTTGAAACGTGCCAACCCTGTTACACACTGCCTGAGCTCTGCTTGTGGGAAAGTGGTTTGGGACATTTGCAGGCCATCTTTGCCTTGTGAAGTGGTCGCTCACATATCCCCAGGCCCTGTTTGGTTGGTGTCAATATCTATGGGAGTCTTGCCTTTACTTTGCTTAGCTACTGAATCTGGAGATGGCTCCAAACAGGGCCTTTTGGGGCAACAAAAGGACTTTTTAAAATTGATGAGTAGAGCTTAAGATTTGGCTATTCCAGCATCAGAACTTACTAATACTGGTGGTTTCATTCGCAATAGCTACAATGTTTGCTTGCTGAGCATCAGACAGAGAGTGGATCTGTATTTTTAATCATTGATATTAGTGATTTTACTTTCAGTGTAGGAGCTTTGATGTAGGTCCTGATTGCTCACAGGAGGCAGAGCACTTTGAAAATCAAAGTGCATTACTTTTCACCATATTGTTACATTACACCATTATCTAGAGAATGAGGTGAGCCATTCAGGAAACTGTTTGTAAAGCTACTGGCCTGACAAAATTGAGCAGCGCTTCACCAGCATTAAGAATGGAGGGTAAGCATGCACACATTAAGAGAAGGTTTCCTTTGTCTCCTCCCCTCCCTCATTCCTACTGATCTGGAAAAGAATGTGATAATGCAGAAATGAACTGTCCTCCTTATTCTGTGGGGCCAATAGTGATTTGAGCCTAACAGTCCATTGGTTTATTGTTATAATTCTATTGAAGCCAGAGAAACACACCAGCAGAGAAAGTAGCCCAGTAACTCATTGCTCTATCATCATCCTCTAATGGAAAGGACGCAGAAAAACTTTCTTGAAAAATTCCACAAGTTTTCTTAAGTACTTAGCTGGTTATTTGATATCCTCTCTGCTTTTTTAGTGAATGGCAAGTGGATGATACTTTGCACATCCATAAGCCACAGGCATCAGTGTTTGTGAAAGGCTCAAACTTTCCTTCAGCTCAACATCATCTGTTTTAATACAGCATCTCCATCTGCAGAGGGGGTTGATCATATTTATCTAGCTCAAGAGCAATGATATGAGGCTGACTTGCTTGGAAATGCCACATGGAAAAGGCTACATTTTTATTACTATTTGCATTAATTACTTTTATTAACTTCCTCGGCTGGATTGGAGCACTTACAAGAGACAGAGCACTTTGCAAATGAAAGTACATTATTTTTCATCATATTATTGCATTACACCATTATCTAGAGAGTAAAGTGCACCCTTCAAGTTATAACAAGCTGTAATTTCATTAAAGGCTCCCTAGGATTTCTGGACCACAAGAGCAAAGCTGCAGCAATTTAGTCACAGGAGCCAGAAAATCAAATTACAACCCCTTTAATACCCAACTGGGGATATGCTATTGCTCTGATATACCACAGGTTGGATTAAGTGTTTCTGATACACTGAAACTGGATGGTTTGTAACTTTTAAGGACATTTCAAGCCATAGTAACCATTCAGAGCCAACCTTGGCATCACTGTCCTTTCCTGCTCCTTTGACATAGAGGTCAGGGCCAAGAGTCTGTTTGGCAATGAAAGGTGTGTTTTTTCCTGCTCCTTGGGAGACTGTGCTCTACTTTGTGAGCCATGAGGAACAAAAGTGAAGAAGTACCTAGAGAAAATGTTTTCTGCAACTGAAGGTAGCTGCTGACTTCAAGACCTATGGAAGCAAGCCACTTGCTGGCAGAGTTTATGTGAAGTCTGCTTACAACACAGTGAAAGAATCTCATTGCTCTACAAGGAATGCTTTACATTTTGCAGCACTCTGCTTTGCTTTCTTGCTAGTGGTGCAGCTGGGTGCATCTCACTCTCACTATGGTCTGTGGATGACTTCTGTGCGCTGATGGGTGTGGGATGCAATGCTCAGCTCAGTCGGAAACAGAGAAATGTTATGATACCTGGAGCGTGGTTTGAACTCATTGCTGTAACATAAGCAGCTGGCTCACTGGTACAGTAATATGGCATGGCTCTATCTGCATATCAGCATTAGAATAATTCCTGTCTGGGATTTTGTAAGTTGTTCATACATGTACCTGGGACTAAGTGAGCCCCTGATCAGGAACCACTCTTGGAGAATTTCAAAGCAAAGCACTGTTACCATTCTTGAACTTCTGGGATTTAGCCTGAAAAGATTCCCATTGAAGCACTTAACTTC
>NW_008824372.1:1772895-1778948 GCF_000699105.1 Pygoscelis adeliae | reverse complement strand
CTAGCCTTTTGTGATTTGGAAGTTTTAATAAAAATGACTCCATTGTGTTGGCCCTGGAGGGAAGGGGGGCCCAAGAAAGCTGGTTAATATTCAAGGATCACCTCCTCCAAGCTCAAGAGAGTTCCATCCCAATGAATATGAAGTCAAGCAAAAATGCCAGGAGGCCTATGTGGATGAACAAAGAGCTCCTAGCCAAACTCAAACACAGAAAGGAAGCATACAGAGCGGCTGGAAGCAAGAACAGGTAACCTGGGAGGAATACAGAAACATTGTCTGAGCATCCAGGGACGAAGTTAGGAAAGCTAAAGCCCAAATGGAATTTAATGTGGCTAGGGATGTTAAAGACAACAAGAGGGGCTTCTGTAAGTACACAGGAGACAAAAGGAAGACTAGGGAAAATGTGGTCCCATTGTTCAATGAAACAAGGGTCCTGGTTACACAGGACCTGGAAAAGGCTCAAGTACTGAATGCCTAATTGCCTCAGTCTTTAGTAGCAAGACCGACCTTTAGGAATCCCAGGTCCGAGAGACCAGGGGGAAAGGCTGGAACAAGGAAGATGTACCCTTGGTGGAAGAAGATCAGGTCAGGGAATACTTAAGCAAACTGGACCATAAGTCCATGGGCCCTGATAGGATGCACCCAGGAGTGCTGAGGAAGCTGGCGGATGTCATTGCAAGGCCACTCTCGATAATCTTTGATCAATCATGGTGACTGAGAGTAGTGCCTGAAGGCTGGAGGAAAGCAAATGTCACTCCTATTTTCAAGAAGGGCAAGGAGGAGGGTCCAGGCAATTACAAGCTGGTCAGCCTCACCTCGATCCCTGGCAATGTGATGGAGCAGCTAATCCTGCAAACCATTTTCAGGCACGGTAAGGACAAGAAAATCATCAGGAGTAGTCATCATGGCTTCATCAAGGGGAAGTCATGCTTGACCGCCTTGATAAACTTGTACAATGAAATGACTGGCCTGGTAGACAAGAGAAGGGCAGTGGATATTGTCTACCTGGACTTCAGTAAGGCCTTTGACACTGTCTCCCATAAGATCCTTGTAGACATGCTGTAGATGTATGGGCTGGGTAAGCAGTCAGTGATGTGGATTGATAACTGACTGAATGGCCAGGCCCGGAAGGTGGTGATCAGCCTCACGAAGGCTAGTTGGAGGCCAGTAACTAGCAGTGTACCCTAGGGGTCAATACTGGGTCCAGTCCTGTTTAACATCTGCATTAATGATCTGGATGATCTCCATCCTTGGAGATATTAAAAAATTATCTGGACATGGTCCTGAACAGCTGGCTGTAGGTGGCCCTGCTTGAGCAGGGAGTTGGACCAGATGACCTCCAGAGGTCCCTTCCAACTGCAACCATTCTGTGATTCTGTGTTATTAAGGAAATTTCTTTAATTCCAGCCACTGGCTTTTGAGAAAAACAAGCTTTACGTTTTACCCCTCTTAAATTGCTTCCAGTGGTCATTATTTTATTAGGGCACTTCCTGTTTTAACTTCTATCTCTGTTATGCTGCAGCTCATGAGACTTTTCTTCTGCTGTAAAGCAACATGATTTCACTGGACTTTTGTTTAACAGATGCCTTGCAGGCTTTTTTTAATGACACTAACTGGGACTTTGTTTATCATGTGGGTATCACACGCCTCCTAGATGTTAGCCATTGCTAAACACAAGAGGGGAAATAGGATGTGAATCTTGTAAACTAGTATTTTCCAGTAGAGATACCCCTTTGATCTTTAATTACTTTACCACACATACAGAACATCTTTAAGAAGTCTAATTAATTTTTGATTCCTTCAGCTTCTTCAAACTTCTGCGACCCTTTCTAAGTGAACAGTCTGAGTGTTGCAGTTTCTGTCTCAGCAGAATTACTGGCCAGTATAGAAAAAGTCCCCAGATTTCTCATGCAGACACTGAGCCAGACAAAATCAGTCACAACCACCTCCTCTGCATCAGCCCAGTACATAACAGAGCCGGCAGGATACAGAGCGCTTTCTGGGAGGTCCTAGAACTTTGTGGAGCAAATTCTTAGTTACATCCATCAGTAGACAGTTTTTCATCTCTCTCAAGTTACTTCTGTTGAAGTAATGAGTGAAAGGCTCAACTGATACCTGTAAAATACTTTGGCTTCATGCTCTGCCAGCGTAAGTGTCTCCAAAAGCTGCAAAGGCAAGGTAAACTGTGAAGGGTTCATCTGGGTTTTGGCTGGTGAAGGTGAATACTGAAGGGAGTCTGCAGAAAGATGCAGCACTCATTTCATCCTGTCTCCTGGGAGGGATGCTCATTCCGTGTCCAGCCTCATTTTTTTTTTCTCTCCAAGGGAGGGTCTTCCCGTTAGGCAGTCTTTGCTTCAGAAATCCAGCCTCTGCCTTGGTAATTTAGAGGTAATAAATCTAAGAAATAATGAAGAAGCCATAATTATGCACCATAGGGTGCGCATACAGCACATGCTAGCAGGATTTATGAGCCAGAGTGTTTGGAGACCTTAAATGTTACGTAAGGGGGAGATGCCTTTTTTGGCTCCCCTCTCCACAGTGCCTTCTACACATGCAAAGCCACATGGAAATCAGACTTCATTTACAGCATTTGCAGCATGCCCTGCAGTCTCTCAAGCATGAAAAACAAGATGTTGCCCAGCTATGCTCCATTCTTTTCTGCAGGGTTTTCTGCTTCATTAACAAGAAGTTTCAAAGCAAGGAGTGTTTCTTCTGCTCTGTGCCTTTTCCCCACATGTAGCATTGCAGCATTATCACTACTGTGCCTGTCCTCAGCACAGGCCCTCCATGGGAGGGCAAGGCAATAGAGGTTCAGTGGACCTCTGGGGGGGAAAATGTGTCCCACACAACATATTAGCCGGCCCAAACACAGGGGTGTTTCACAGCGTCACCTCACTAATGCTGTCAGTTCCCCAGCAGTACAGCCTGCCGCATGGCAGGGGATGCACTGTGTCACATGCTGGAGCATGGGCTCTCCCCAAACTCCTCACAGATAAACAACCCATCTCTAATTATTTTTCCTCGTTGGTCCCAATTTTGTTACATCTGTAGCCAAATTTGGTGTTTCTGACACTGTTACGTAGGTAATTTTGGCCTGATAAGATATTATTGATACAGTTACCTAGATGAAGATGGCCTTGCATCCCATCTCCCTTCTGACCCTATGGTCCATGCTGGTTATATTTAATTTCCATTATATGCTTTTTGGACAGAATTATCTTACTTTAGCCTTGATAAAGGCTTGATACCTACTACTAATTAAACACCGTCTGCATACCAGAGCAATGACATAACCCAGTTAGTGCTCACACCATAGTTCTGCCCTTGCACAGTTTTCATTGCACCTCTGGTCCCCATCAGAGGTCTTAGATAGCTTTGAAGCCTAATATTCCAGTGGACACTCTTACTCACAATAGCATTGAGAAGTCATCACTCATAAACTGATTGGCATTATTGATTTGGTCCTGCAGTTTCAAAGCGATGTAGTAGTTTTGGTTACTTAACCCATGGTGCATAACAGGCCTTTGTGTTAGAAAATTCTGTAAACCAAGTTCATAAAGGCTGTTTTATATTGCAAACCCCAAAATAGAGCCATCCAGAATCCCTAATAGCATTTGGAATTATACCAGATAAGCACATGGACTAACAGGATCCTTGTTGCAGTGTACCTGACATTGCATCCTTGAAAGCAAACAAAACTCCCTTCCCTGAAACTTGAGTTGCATAGGTATGAATTAGAGGTATAAATACTAGCTGCAAAATTCAATCCCAAGCAGTTTGAATCCAGTTTGCCCATAGCATTTGGTATCGGACATGTTAGACAAGTTCACTGTGTGGCTTCAAAGTCCACGTCTGACTTAGAGTCCTAACTTCCTGGTGGTCTTTCCTAGGATTCAGTACTGCCCTAAACACTGATCTGAGATGACTCAGTCTCTACCTGAACTGGTATTTGGGTCTTGCTGTGTCACAGCTTCCAGTGGAATAGTCTCGGAGAACTTTATCTCCTATATTATCCAGTCTTTCCAGATTTACCCGATTAACAGGTGTCATTTTGCCATGAAAGCGCTGACATCACATGTGTATTTGTGAAAATCCTCTTAGTGAACTCCTGAGCCCTGTCCTGCTTTCTATACTTCCAAGTTGATGGCCTGTTTTCAGTTAAGCCCTGCAGGCTAACTCTTTTTTTCCCCTTCCCCTTTTTTTAATGGTGAACTTTGCAGTTCAGCACTTTTTATTCCTGCCATGATAGCAAAAGCAATGTTGTTATGACTGCTGACATTTTTGTCAGAGCATGCCGATGAAGGTTAAAAGATATGCCAAAGCAGCTGCCATTGTGTTTGCAAGCAAGACTCAACGTTCTGCTTTATTTCTTATTTTCAAAGAACGGATACAGTTTCTTCCTGCTCTTGGACAACTGCTGCTGTGGCTAGAATTTGCCAGAGAGCAATAACTTATTTAACCTCAACAGCTTTAATATTATTCTCTTGTCTTTCAGTATGCATTACCTCATTGCATATTTCAAATGTACATGCCTAATTTTGTGCTTGCATAGATGAGTTACTTGAATTATTCTTTATGCATGCAATATTATGCATGAAACTACTTTCACTGCATGCGTAAAAGAGGTTTGTGCCCATGCAACTGTACATACCCATCACCATATGAGCCCCTAGAGCACAGACACTGGTCTGTGACCAGTCACCTGTCTAATAACAGAAAAGAAAAATGTAAAGATTGCTGCATCCAGGAGGCAAAGTCCAATTGAAATAATAGCAGGTAAGTCAGAGAAAAAGAACATACTTGCCAATTTTCAGGGCCTCGTTCTTACCTGGTTTTCTTTCTCATGTGAAAGACAGGAATTCAAGCCATAAGTGCTTCCTCCTGCCATTTGGACAAGGCACCGAGTCTGACTTGACTCACAGGGAAGTGTCAGATGCTCAGTCATCCAGCATCTATTTTCCTAGACACCTCCAGTCCAAGTACCGCTGCTTTCCTTACTCAGCTTAGCAAACCTGACAAGATCACAGCCCAGAGTAGTCTGGCTGTGAAAGAGAAGCCGCTGAAGTCATTAGGAGCTCATTTATTTTCTGAAGATACCTACCTGTGTCTTACTTTTTTTTTCAGTGTTTTTCACTGGCAGCTGCCAAACAAGGGAATAAGGGAGGAAAGAGGGAGTAAGAGGAACTCAGATATTGTGGTGTCAGCCAAGTAAAAATTTTGGGATGATTGCACTACTTACTACAACAGAATAGTAGTGGTAGAGTAGAGTAGAGTAGTGTGTGGTCAAAGCCTGTAGGAAGAAACCTCATAGCCCAGCCCCATCTGTCATCATATCAGTTGCAGTGTTTCTCCCAGGGCCATCTCCCTGGATTTTTATCATCCTCCAGCTGATGGTGCACCTTTTTCTTCAGGCTCTCCTTGGAAAGCCTTAACCAAGAGAGCAGCCTAGACTTACAGTCTGTGTCCTTTAGCGTCTCTTTCCATTTGCAACCTCTGGCACAGTTCAGATCTTACAGTTTTGGCCAAGGCTTGTGTTTATTTATTTTTTCCCCCTGTGTTTTTGGCAAGGCCATTCTCTTCACATAAGTGGCTGTGATGCTATTTCAGTGTGTGATTGAAATTGCATGTTTCAGTGTATAAATCAGCTAGATGAGGAAGAAAATGTGTACAGGGAGATTACTGCTGTGGCACTATCATATGATAGGCATATGAAATGAGAGTGTGACAGAGAGCACATCTTCCAGAGCTTTAGATCTCAGCCCCTAAGGATGGCAAAGTGCTCATGCTCATGCTTCGAGGGTTACAGCAAATTCTGTGTTTCAACAATCAAATTTCATTGAATCATAGGATGGTTTGGGTTGGAAGGAACCCTTAAAGATCATCTAAGTCCAACCCCCCTGCCATGGGCAGGGACATCTTTCACTAGATCAGGTTGCTCAAAGCCCCATCCAGCCTGACCTCGAAAACTTCCAGTGATGGGGCATCCACAACTTCTCTGGGAAACCTGTTCCAGTGTCTCACCACCCTCGCAGTAAGAAATTTCTTTTACCCTTACT
>NW_008824372.1:1768429-1772855 GCF_000699105.1 Pygoscelis adeliae | reverse complement strand
TCCCTACATAAAATTTTGTATTAGTCATCTCTGTGTGAGCAGGGTAGCCCTTCAGTGGACTGGTTAAAGCACATGAGCTTTCATACTGTGTAGCACCCAAGGAAGTAGTGTGGCTAACATTTACATATAGTCGTACTGACTAGCGACTATAGGAACTGTATAGGAAGAGAAGCTCTGGCACCTGGCCCATGAGCACACACTGCCAGAAGGAAGGTGCTGGGAGCTTGGGTGCACCCACACAAGGCTTAGGCAGCTGAAGGGCAGCTGTCTTACAACTCCCATCACCCATGGGGCATGTGACATCAGGATCTTCTCTGGGCCCTGGTCCAACTTGTCTGTGAGCCACTTGAGGCTACAAGGACAGATGGTAGCAGACCAAATGGGGCATACTCTACTGAGCTCGCCCATACTGCAGGGGATGTGGTCTAAGCTTTGAGATGCTGGGGTCAGTCACTCTACAAATCTGGGAGTTAAACAACTTGAAAACTTCCTGTCTAACACTGAAGCCAGAAGGTTCACTGCAAGTGGTGGCCAAACAGGCCCATGCTCAGCCTACGTTGAACTGCCTGGCATCCAAACCCTGTAAAGTAACCCCTTGCAAAACATTGGAAATTGTTTGTAACCCATTAAAAAAATTCCTTTTTTCTCCTCTCTTTTCCCAGTATCATTCTGAACCCTAACCCCAGACATCTGTTGGTACATGTCAAAGTAATAATTCCCTCATTGTGAGAGCACTGCAAAACTGAACTATATCACATGGATATTGGGAAACATCTGTAAGGTAGCCATGTCTTCTGACGCTATGCAAGAAAGAATGAAATTGCCGTGTGAATGTAAAGGGAATCAGATTTCAGGAGGATGGCAGTCACAAACAAACTTATGGTTGTTGCTATAAGGCCTCCCTGAGAGCTGATGCTGAATTAAAAGGTACATTTTTTCCAGGTCAGATCAGCAAAGATTTTTCACCATTCAAACCAGAACTGCCCTCCTGAGCTTGTGTTCCTC
The DNA here is from genome assembly GCF_000699105.1 of Pygoscelis adeliae. Classification (NCBI taxonomy): domain Eukaryota; kingdom Metazoa; phylum Chordata; class Aves; order Sphenisciformes; family Spheniscidae; genus Pygoscelis; species Pygoscelis adeliae. Next base: position 1,771,850 of record NW_008824372.1, on the reverse strand, counting down.
TCTGTAACAAACTCCCAGGGTAGCTCATGTCCTTTATTCACCATTTCTGGCAGCATAGCTGATGCCTGCTGGTGCTTCTGAAATGGTATCCCAGCAGTCAGGCAGGGTTAGTTTCTATAGTGACTGGAGATTAAAGAACCAAGCTTTAATCTGAATGTAATTTATCAGTCCACATTCAATTCACCTGGTTATTTCATGTCCATCTTCAAGTCTGCTACTTGGTTTCTTCCCAGCAACTCCCTATTGAAAGAGCAAAAATTATACAAGGACAGGACCAAAAAAAAACCCCCCATCTAGAGGCACAATGGTTCATATCTACAAGGCTGGGGACTCCCATCTTACTGAAGGGCCTGGCTAACAAACCGTCATAAGAACTGACCAGGGTAGTGTAGGTAATGTTTTGAGGAAGGCATGGAAAGGTAAATCTAATCAGTCCACAAGCTGTTTTTTTTTTCCCCACAGGAAACAAAATCAATTAATAGAAGCACAAAGAGACCCTCCCCAGTTTCAGCCCCATGCAAGCTATTTGCACTGGTGTTTTAGCCCAGCTTTCATCTTCCTACATTCTATTTAGACCTACAGTCTGTCACAGGACTTTCCTGTGCAAATGAGCATTAAGAGCTGCGCTGAATGCCACCAGCTCAGGAAAATAACTGCTGTGCTTATTTTGCATTCACTTTGCATTGGCACAAGCCACTGTGTTGGACAGAGACCAGTGAGGCCCAAAATGTTTTCTCCTGTGCAAGCAGTGAACTGATTTTAAGTTGGCATATTGATCACCTGAAACTCTAGAGCTTTATTACAGTGATAGCTCAGATAAGTGTCCAAAACAGAAGCCCCTGTAATAAGTGTTGGCTCCTGTCCGTAGATACATGTAGGTCTACAGATCTGGATTGCGCATGCACAAAAACATTGTGCTGTCTGGCTTTCAAAGGTACTGAGCTCCTTTGGCTTCAGTTGTTCTGAAAAAACGGAGAAGATGCTACAAAAGCTATGATAGAAAAGCCATTCCCTGAATATGTATTTGTAGATTTGCAATGTTCCCCTCTTAGAATTAGTGAATATAAAATATTTTTTGAAAATGAATTATACAGTACAAGATCAAATATGTAGAAATATATTGCAGAAAGTCCTATTAGAAGGTATATAAAGAAGGAATATAATTAATAAGCCAAAACATCAACACCTAGTACCTGCAGAGAGGGATAATTGTACTCTAATTTTTTCCTTGGCTACTTGGTTCATCACTTACGTGTGTTGTCCAAAACCACACATTTCCTGTGAACTTTTGAATCTGATATTCTTAATCATGTTGTAGTTATTAGATTTATGTGTTTAAAGCCAGATTTAATGTCGGCTGGAGACCTAACACTAACAATTTGTTACTTACTTGGATACTTGTTATTAATAAATAAGAAAAAATTGAATTAATAAATATTTTGAAGATAAATGCCACCATGTATGCTGTTTGTTTACATTGTAGATGCTCTGAAGTTAGCCAGTGGGATTCAGCTGGTCAGGTTCACTTGCTGCTTTTGGTCTGTTTCGCTTTTTGTTCTCATGTGCTGACATGAGATCCCAGCGCTTGGTTGTTCAGCTTTGAAAAGGAGGAGAGGTGAAAAATGGTTTAAAGAGAAATTTTAAAAGACGTCTTACTAGTTCTGCAAAATGTTTTTTTAGGAGATAGATAGGGGAAGGAACAAAGTTCTCATCAGCTTTAAATAAAATGTCCTCGTTTCCTAGATCCTGCAAATCGTGCAACACCCAGCCAGACCTTAGATGACCAATTGTTTATGAAAAGGCATAAGGCTTGTTTGACTACCGAAGCATCCGAGAAGGAAGGCGGTAAGGAGGGAGAGGCCCTTGACAGATGATACATCCATCACGCTCCTCACTCCTCAGCAGAGCTCTGTGTCAGTGGTGCGTATTCGCTTTAGCAGGCAAAGCTTCACCATCTCTTATTTCTTGCCTTTAGATTTTCTTGGCATGTCAGGATGCATGTCCTCCCTGCACACCCTGTGACTGTAACTTCAAGTGGCAGTGCTTGAATTCATACAGCTCTTGCCTTCCCTGTATACCCCAACGTGTCATAGCCAGGCTCTGCTCTAGCTTCAGGACACACTGGAACGTGACCTGGGGGAGGGACAGGGGGAGAAGAGGAAAGATAGCTGGGGGTGGTGAGGGAGGGATTTGAGTGGGAAAGATATTGGCTGGTGTTCATTAATTCTTGAGCTTTACGTGAAAAAATGTAAGAAGTAGTGAGCACTGGTTTGAAATAAAAGTCAAGTTGTATAAATTCCAACTTTTTGGCGACTAAATACATTAATTGCATCAGACAAATACAGATCAAGGCAGAATTTTCATTGAATCAGCTTCCAGAAAGGGTGCAGCCTTCTAAAAATACACAAGCACAGTCGTCCTCGATAACATTGCTGTTCAGATGAAGAGAGATGGTCAGGTCAACTGAAGCAGTGTCTTTGAGATCCTGGTCTTTGGTGTCTTCTCAGAGCACTTCATCTAACTCACTGTTAGATGAAAATGATGGTGGAAAACGAGAAGCAGCTGATCAAGGAGCCCTTCTGAAATATGTACAATACAGTTTGACTATTCTGGAAGTTTCTGTATCATCATCACAACCCTAAGCAACTATTCCGTATGGCAAACTAGAGGCCACAAACCAATTTGCAACCTGATGCCATCTATGACTCCTTCCTAGAGCATGATGTTACATAGAGAACCTCAGTGACTGCCACCCATCAGGGACTTCAAATGGGAGTTCAGGTAACCACGTTGTCAGGGTTGGAGGAGCAATGAAACACCTGCACCGAGATACCTGGGACAGTAGCTACTGCTCAAGGCAAACAGCCACACAGTGGAGCTCAGACACGGCAAAGCTGTTCCGTACAAGGCCCCTCTCGGGCAACAGCTACAGCAGCAGGGCCTGCAGGGCTCAGTGGTGCCTTGTGCGTACGGGAGAAGAAACGTACAGGGAGAAAACATTTCGAAAAGGCGCTAGGAGAGGAGGGGGGCAGAAGACCTGCTGTCTACAGTTCTGGATGCTGGAAAGGTGCTTAGGAATTACAAGCAGTACAACTGTTTATTTGCACCATGGTGGTCATTAACGCCGGACTGTGCGCACCGCTCTGCGGCCAGCCGGCACGTCTACGCGTGTCAAGAACAGACCTCCAGTCTGGTGGAGCAGCCGGCCCAGGCAGGCTCCCCTGGGGCCCCGGAGCCTTCCTGGAGGCCGTGTCCGGTGGAGGGGACAGCTCCTCCGGGGCTCCCGGCTCCTGCCAAGGGGCGCAAGAGTAACCTCGGCGTTTCCCCGGGGAGGGCCTCGCTGAGCGGGGGCCACGAAGCTGCCCATGGCGGAATGCGGCCCGCGGCCCGCTCGCTAACGGGCGCCTCCCTGCAGGCCGCA
>NW_008824372.1:1756715-1767324 GCF_000699105.1 Pygoscelis adeliae | reverse complement strand
AAGGCGTGAAGCCCTCGCAGCCGCCCGGCGCCAGCCGGGAGGCGGCGGGGCCCGGTACGTGCGTGCAGAGGTGTCTGCCGAGGCGCTGCTGGTGCGCGGGCTCTTTGTTTTGGAGGAGTCGGCTGCGTCCGACCTTACTGATTTTTAAGATAGCTAAAGTTTGGGAGTATTCTAGACCTATTCCCCCGCACTTTAGCTGTCTTTTATGAGATAATTAAGATACTAATTATTTAATTGTGCTGACATGTAAGTGAGCTCAAATTTTGCCGTTCTAAAAACGGGTTTTCAGAGACAGGCCTTTAAGGTAGAGAACTTCAGATGTAAAGCAGTGGCTTCTGAGCTTTGCAAGTACCAAAAGTCACGAGGCTTAGAACCAAAACTATCTGTCAGCTTAACTTGTGTGTACAGCTGCTGTCATTGATGACACCAGAAATACCTAGTGTGCGTTAGTAACAAATACTGTGGCCAACAAAGTGTGTATAGTGGGTTGGGGCATCACTTTCACTAGACGATTCGGTCAGTGAGGAAACTTAAGGAGGCTTCTTGGTGGGCAGAAGGTGTAAAGGTATGAACTGAAGGTACAAAGATCTGAGTGGAAGTGTAGAGGAGGAGGAGAGTAATGTAATTACTGCTGCATCAGAAACGGTGTCCGTCGGCCACAAACCTTAAAATCAAATGTTTCTGCAAGGTGGAAGCCCTTAGTAACACACATCTGAAGTAGTAATGCCCTGAATCTGAGCCAGTGCAAGAGGGTCCTCCTGAGTTTGGGGAGCAAGTGGCGCTGTCCTTGCTGCTCTCTGCTGGTCCTGTCTGAAGCAGGATTAATGTGTTGGGGATAACTTCGTGTTTAGTCAACAGGATGATGCTCCTCTCGGGGTAGATTCTTCTTCCATCTGGAAATGTCCGGAGGTGAGGAAAGCCATGTGTACTAGCTGTGAGGATTGTTCCTCTCTTGGTGCTGGGGGACTCTCTCCCCTCTCTTGTCTGGGGACAGTGGGACCCTCCAGCTTACAGGATTTGCACTGCTCAGCGACCTCCACAGCCTCACAGGATTCCTGTGCCAAATGGACAAGTTTATTGGAGCTTTGTATCTGCTGTGTCCAGTTCAGCTGCCTGATAAACCCATGCAACCAATCTGGAAGTCATTCAAAATATGGAAGCAAACTGAAGATGGAGGAAGATCTACTTTGTGTAGATTTTGCGTTAGAAATAAATTGGGACTTCAGGTTTTCATTCCATTTAAAAAAAAAAAAAGTGTCTTTGCCATTAAAAAGTTTGGGGTTCCCCCCCACGTACCACATAAAAGTTGCTGGGTTTTATTTTTTAAGCAGGTCTCTGGCATGCTTTGGGCGCTTTCACATCTTATTTAATCATAGCTAAAGATCCAATAATTAAAAGCTGTATCTAATTCAGATACAAAATAGAAATCACTGGAAGACTACAGTTGTTTTTTTTTCGTGTGTTTAAAGAGATACTTTCTTTAGGAAATGGGTTATATCTAGCAAGTCAGCTCCTCTTCTGGTCTGGTGAATGGTTTGGTGCCTGTTGGTAAGCTGCTGGTGTTTGTATTGAGCGGGCTGCTGCGGCTTGCACTGGAGTTAGGCAAACCTTGTGTTAGTATCTCGTCTGGTCTTTGAGATAATTGTTTTTGAACCATTCAGAAATAATTGGCGTGATAATATCTTGGGCTGGGTTTCTAGGAATTTTTGCTTAGAGGTCTGGGGGAGGAGTCTTCTCTCCCCACTGACTTCTCCAGCGTGTTTTCCTGATGTGGTGTGTTCTCCTCAGCCGGTTTCATAGCTGTTATCTTCTAATGAAAGCTGGGCTTTGGGAACTGGAATCACTGAGTTTAAGCTATTGCTCAGGCAAGCTGGCTGAGTGGCTTCCCCTTGATGGACCGGAAGTCTCCTCGCCTCTAAAATACGGCTAATGGTTCTCCCTTATGTCTGTCCTCTAAGGCATTGTGAAAGCTGATTACTGCAGTGTGCTTGGATACTGCTTGATGAAATGGTACTTACAGAGAAGATAGTACCCTCTTGATGAGGATATGAGTTTCTTTAGAACTAATAGGGTACTCATGTTAACTCTCTAGGGCAAGAGAGAGGGTAGTATTTCAGTATTAACAGTGAGATTTGTTAAAGTGGTTTGTGGGCAACCAGCTCTAGGTGGCCCTGCTTGAGCAGGGGGGTCGGACCAGGTGACATCCAGAGGTCCCTTCCAACCTCAGCCATTCTGTGATTCTGTGAAGTCGGCACAATGTTCAATAGTGGATAGACTGGCATCTTTAGAAAAAGTGAAGATAACGTGAATGAAATGCAATGTGAAGGTGGCAGGCTAGACGTGATTTGTCAGCACTGCTAGAAAGTGAGTGGTCTGCTACGATTTAAATACTTAAATTAAAATTCTTAAAACCCCTAAACAGTCGAGACACTGGATGTTGTCACAGCACAGTGAGCTGATTCTTTAAGCTTGAATGTAAGCTCCAAATTCTTAAAATTGTTCCTCCAGCCAAGCATGTTAAAATGGTCACAAAAGGAAAAGGAAAGAAGAAGGAAACAAGTGATTGTATGAAGTTAAAGGTCTTTTTTGCAAAATGGAATCTCTTCATACTTTCAGAGCATTTTATGATAATGCAAAACTAGCTGACCTTTTGTACCAAAAGTAAAGAACTTATATCACAATAACATTGAACAGCTACCTTTTGGAACCTAGATCTGCCATACTACATGAAGTGCAAACACAGCATAGAAGGTCTCTGCCCCAAAGAGTTTGTTTTATTAACTTAAATCCAAATTAGATAAGTTCAGAAGTACGCCAACACTCTTAAATGTTTATGCCATGCAGGAACTCCCCTAGTATGTACCTTATATCCATGCTGTGTTGGACTTCCATCACTCTCTGTATTGGTCCTCGTTTTGGACAGCAGCTTAATTCTTTAGTCTGACATGGGTCACACAAGCATTCCTGTGTGAAAATATGCAGTGAACACCAAGGCATCTAATGAACTGGGAAGTTTTGTCTGAAACAAGGCACTCTGCGGTGTGGCGTTGTGTTTTATGCTCTATTATGATCAAACATTATCTGAATGCTTAGAGAATTTTCCTTCTTGAGATAATGTATTAGGTTAAAGTGCTCAGAATATGAGGTAACTTCAGAAGCCGCTTCTGATTTTAAATACGTCAAAGCTAGCAGAAACCTAATATTTCAAATAAGAGTTAATTCTTTTCTCTGAAGGAGACTGAATCTGTGGTACTGTTTTGTTGCTTATCAGATGTTAATGGTGTTTCTTACTATGCTTGTTAATTTTGACAGGTCTTTCACTTGTACAAAGAAGCTTTGTTGCCAAGATTTACTCTGAAAATGACCTACACTACTGACTGCAGCTGTCTGCAAATGTAGAAGCCGATAAATGGTATCTCCTTCCCTCCCTTGACTTTCCTGTTTCCTGTGGAATATATACTTATAAGTATTTTTAAAATTAGACCTCTGTTGAAGACATTTGGATTATAACTGTGAGCATATCTATGCAAAGAGACGAGCCAGCCTGAGCAATTTTGAGGTATGTATGCCTACTATGACTTATAACAAATGGGAAGAAAAGACCATCTGATTATAGGGCAAAGAGAACTCTAGGTGTATATTTTCTAGATTCAGATTGATCTGCACCATTGTTCATGGTTTTAGCAATGGAATATACATATGCACAGTGAGACTGTACGAGCACCAGAATATCCAGCTGGCATCGTGTGGAGGTGACCTTGTTTGAACCTGCTGTAGGAATGTTCAAAAGATTCCTTTCAGAAGAGCTTGTGTTGTATGACCTGAGCCTTCACTGCTTGCCCATTCAGTTCTTAAATGCCACAAAGGTCTGTAGAGATTTTCTTCTTCCAAGCATTTGACGGGCATTAAGTAGTCATTGAAATGCACCTGGGAGGCAGTGGTAGTTTCTCTGTTTGGTTAGATGAAGCATTCAGATGAAGTTAGAAGGTACCTGCCTTGAATTGGAAAGCATCTTCAACGAAGGCTAGAAAATAAGTAGGTCTTGCTTGCATTCCTATGCACAGGTCATAGTGCAGTGGTCTTTTTGCTCACTGAAAGCAGCAGTCTCATAGGGCAACCTGCCTGTAATGTACAAGACTAGCAGAGCTGGGTGGGCTTTGCTTTGTGACTGTCCCACCTTTGGGTGGACACCAGCTGGGACACCAGCTTTGTCCCACCCAGGTAACAGAAGATGGAGAACCTTAGTTGTTTGAGACGCACAGAAATTCACCAGCTTCCACAGCTGTATTTTACCTTAAGGCTTTTAGCTGTACTTTCCTATTGAATTCTAAACCTGGAATGAGGAAGTCAGCTAATTTCCTCTGTACGGGCTTAGAAGAGGCCAGTGTGCACTGATAACATCTGTTGACTCTCCTTTCGTAAACCACTTGGACATGGTTATCTTTTCTGTGATGTAGATGTTCAGGCTAACGCTCCAGGGCAGTGGCAGTCTTATCAGTTAATGGTGGGTTACAGCGAAAGGTAGCCAAACACATCTCTGTCTTCCAGGAGAGACTGATTATTCGTTTAGTCTTTTTTTTTATTCCAAAAAGGAAAACTAATGTGCTGAAAGTAGGTATCTTGACTGAATCATTCAGCATGCTACATTGCTGTACAGTATGTATTTAGCAGACACACTTTTCTTAAGAGCTTTTATTCATGAGCTCCAATGATTCAGGCTGAGATGATACTGGAGGGACACAGATCTAACCTACACCTACCTGTCTGGCTTAATAGCCTGATGTTGTTCCTATAACAGGAAGGCAAAATGGACTGTGTCTGCAATGCTAGTGTAAACTGTAATTGGCAGTGAAGTGCTGTGGTTGAGAAGAGGATCCTTATCTGTACTGCAGGTACTCCTCCCGCCATTCCCCTACAAGCAGAGCTAGGATCAAGGGGTGATAGGTTGGTAAATTTCTCTGTTATGAGTGGGCAGAACTTAGCATGGGAAACTTTAAATGTATTCCTTCGTCTAACCTGGGCATTGTTATTTGGCTGTGGTAGTATACTAAAATAGCATTGGGCAGAAAAGTATTTTTATTTCCTGTGAACTGCTTTCATGAAAACTGGAGAAATGCACCAGAACCTCAGGAGTGAAATGGTTTGCTGAGCTGCCCGTTACGATCTTAGTGTGTGTTTTAGATAGTGTACCAGGGACTTGGGTTCTGTAACCCAACTAGGTGCCTTTTTTAGTTGTATATAAGTAAGTTACGGTCTCTGTAATTCCATCAACTAAAATCAGTGCGCATTGCCCAAAAAAGCTGCTGGTCTGTGAAAATCGAACAATTGCTGCAGTAGCTCTGAAAACCTGTAAGAATATGTAGATTTCATGTGTCCCTAAGCAAGGAATTAATCTTTATTTCCTTATCTGTAAGATGAGGTTGATCTACCTTTGTAAAACATTCCATTTCATGAAAAGCATCGTTTCAGTGTTGTTTGCAATAGCTGCAGTTTCATTATTCAAACTCATGTGACTAAAAGTGAATACTAATGTGTGGAGTGGCAAAGAATTTTAGTATAAGGGTTTTCTTGATATAAAGAAATGTTCTGAAAGGTGAAATTGTGTACATTGGAGAACGTTGCCCTAAAAGTGCCTTACAAGGTGTCTAAAAAGTTTCAAAGAATGTTAAAGGGCACTGAGATGTTGAGACGGATGGTAGTGCCATTGATTCAACTTGTGTGATGGGTTACGATAAGTTTGCAGGTGCCTACTTGCAGTTTCTTCAGAGAGAAATTTGGCAAATTTCAGTCTTTTTTCAGATTTGTGTGAGCTGGTTGGTCTCCCTTAACAAATTCCTTGGTGGCCTCTCTTTGTCCTGGAGTTGTTGGCTGTTATTTTCTGGGAAGCTAGTTGCCATGGTGATTATCCTGTTAGCAAATAAATGTGTTTTTCATGATCTCCAGGTATACTAGTTTGGAGCAAAAAGACTGTAGCCTTTCCCGGGATTGATAGAAGTACTACACCCATAGAGACTCAGTGTTTGTAAATCATTGCCTGTGGGAGAGCACTGAACAAGCATCTTATGCTTTAGTGGGTCATAGTAGTAAGGTGTAATATCACTTGTCTGCAAGGTTACCTCTGTTACTATGAGTCTGAGGCCGAATAATGGTTAAAATTGGAGAAATGAAAAAAGAGCGACTTTTGGTCAGGATCTGTTATGACTGAACTTGTCCGATTCAGGCCTGCTGACTGACTAGTAAAGTGAAAGTGCTGTTTGTGGAAAACAGTCCCTTAAAGGTGTATGGTGCTGTGATCCTTCACCGTGTTGGCTTTCAGTTGGTATAACCTCTAGCTCTGGTCTTCAGCGTTCCTGTTGGAGCTGAGATGCTATTTGTGTTGCACCACTGTTTGTTTTCAGCTCCTTAAAGCTGGGGCAGTGAGATGTGGTCCCAGCTGCGCCTGCCTGTGCCAGTGCTGTGGCATGGGAGCTGCAGCTTGCTGTGAAACCCCTGCACATCTGTCTCCTCATACTCCTCCAGAAGTAGGTCACAGAAGTGGGATATGCCTGTGTCGTTGCTAGGGGAAAGCAGAGGTTGATGTGGCTCAGTGACCGTTGATTAACATTAAATTCTTTGCTGGGGAAGAGCATGAACTGGATATGTAAACCTTTTCTTAATGGGAAGAGCTTGGTTAGTTCGCATTGAATACCTATGAGAAGTTTGACTGCTTGGTCTGCAGAGTGTCCTCAGGTAGAGAAGTGAGAGCTTGGTTGCTTGTGGTGGGAATGGGGAGGCTGCAACAGTTGCTGCTTTGCTGGTCTGCAGAGCAGTTTCCATGCTGGTCACGCTTTGCTGCGGGTGTTGGTTTTCAGATGCTTTGTTGTGCTGAAAGAGTAAGTTTTGGTTCTGGTTTACCAAAGTCCTTTAAATGCCTCAGTTGCAATTTCACTTTGCGGGAGAAGAAAAAAAATCCAAAGTGGTTTTTGGTTTAGTGTTGGTTTAACTCCTTGATGAGTGTCTCAAGTTTTCATCTCTAAAAAGAGCCTGTGCTAGTTGAGACAGTCTAAGAAATTTTTTTTTAAAAAAAAAAGCAAAATTTATGTGTGTCACAGATGACACTCCCAGAGTCACTTGAGTTTTTAGGATCAGCTCAGATTTAAACCCGGTGCCCAAAAGATGCCAGTTGTAACTACTAAACTCTACTAGCTTCTGAACTCCTCTGGCTTCCTAAAGAAAAGCGCCCATTGAGGGTTCTTTTGTTCTGGCATCTGTCACTTGCTGGGAATGCATCCATATTCATGGTGCCTTCCAATAACTACTGACTTCAGTCCTCCTCTGCTGAAAACAGGCTCCCTCTACTCTTCTCTGAGGTGCTGTGTGTATTCTCTAGTGAGCTTGCCCAAGGAAGCCTTCAAGTATTAATATAAACAGCAAATCCAACAAATTGCTGTTTAGAGAACAGTCAGATACATTTTTTGGTTGCTGCTAAAATGAGAAATTGTTCTAACTTTTTTTCCTGGCTCCCCCTGCTCTGGTTCCTAAGCTAGTCTTTCTTTTTAAAACTTAGATCACTTTAAAGAGCAGAGTTAGGGAATTGATCAGACAACTAGCAGAACAGAGGGGATGGCAACCTTCAGTGCAGGATGCCAAGGGAAGCAACAGCATTTTTGCTTGTTGGCTGCTGCCAGTTTGGGCTAATCTGACTGTGCTCTAAGTTACCCTTCATCTGTAAATAGTTTAAAAAGAAACTCCAGGTAATTGGGTACTTTTAGGTCATTAATGGACTAGCATCTTTAATTGTGATGACACAGTTAATACTTGTCTGTATGGTTTAATGATAAAACATCACAACTGTGGATATTCAGGTATACAAGGAAATATTTTAATTTTGCAGAAGTGTAAACTTTTAATGAAGTATGCTTTTTATCCAGGAAGTAAAGTCTGTCTTCAGCTTTTTTTTAGATGGTTTTGCTGAAATAAAAGGTCAGACTGCAAACTTCCACCCAAAGGGAGACAAATAACCTATAATCCAATTACTTAAGCCATTTCTCATTATTTTTGTGTGTGTGTTTGTGGAGATAATGGTAAATCAGCTGAAGGCTGTCTGGAGTTGAGTATGAAGCTGTACCAACAGTGAATTTTGGCCTGGTTTCCTCAGGCAGTCTCTGGCAATCACAAAATAAAACAATACACTTGCACAGAGAATCGCTATAGGCACTGACAGTTGTGAAACTTAAAGGAGGATCTTTACCCCTTTAAATTTGCACTTAACTTTAAAAAAAAAAATGCTTATGTTTTAGCAAACTCCAGGAACTGGCGGTGACCCACTATTGCTGACCCACCTTTTTTGTGCAAGGTTATTAAGGAAGTGCTAGAATAGCATGGGTTTTCTGTTCTGTGGTCATGCTATATGAGGCTTTGAAAAGATAAGCACGTGTTTCAAAAAGAAAAGAACTGTCACTATCTCTAACCTTGTTCAGTTGCTTTGAGGATGGCAGCTTTTAGATTGAGAACCACTGTGCTCTGCTGACATCTGAGCCTCCACTCTTCATTCATGAGAAAGTCCAACAGGTGTATGTGATCCACGTAGGAGCTGTAGCCCCACTTAGTCCCTCATTAGAAGACAACCAGCAATAATTTGTTGAACAGTCCTAGTTCAATGTTAGCTTCTTACTAGCTCTTGCAGATAATGGTAAGAGACGGGATTATTATTGGATAGCACCATTTGTGGGCTGGCAGAGTAATTTCATCTGCTTGTGGTGGGTAATATAATTGGACTGTTCCAATACCTGAGCTAGTCTATATAGTTGTCTAGAACAGTGCAGTTCATATTGTGGTTATAACATGCATATCTATATGTTAAGCAGTACTAAAAAAAGCTACTTGATTTCAAGGACCACTATAGAAACTCAGTACTGTCTTACATCCTGAGAAGTGTATTTTTGTCCTGTTAGAAAAGATAAAAGAGGATAGTTGGTTGGAGTGATGTTTCTCCATTTGGAGTAGTTCCCCAGATAGGGATCTGTGTTACTGATGAGATGGCATAAGAAAACTCATGATTTGGAGGCATCCTTATATTACAGTTTATTTCTTTTCTCACGTATTCATGTTGATTCACTGCCTGAGATATTTTGTCTCCATGCTTTGCATCAGGATTGTGATCAAGTATAGCTGTTGGTTCTGTTCTCCGTGACTGGATGATTTCAAGAGTGGATACCTGCAGTGTTCAGTGAGGCTGTGCTTTAAAATAGCAGTTGATGTGGCTGTCTCATGAAACAACGTTCTCTACTCCATGCCTTTGGCACTTAATGTCATGATTCATCATCAGGTTCTGCTGATTTTTAATGCCTGAAGTAGCACTCTAAAAGAAATTGGTAAAATGTTCTGTAGCAAGGTTCATAATAAATTGCAGCTGAACTTAATGCATGACCTTTGGTGGCAGTGGAGAGTAATTGATAGGTATTTACCAACAATTTGGTGTGAAAAATAGTATTTGCTGAAACTGGGACTTCCTGAACAGATTTGATCTTAAGGTTCAAAATAACTTCTTTCAAAACAGAAATGCCAGAGAAAGGAACCTATTGTGCAATAAAGGCAAATATTACTAATTTATCTTGTGACCAGCTGCAATATTGGTGTGAAAAAGATGTGCATTTTTTACTCTGATGGATGGAAGTTCATTTCTTGGGGTTTTGAAATTAGTTACTGATTTATTTTTTTTTTAGTTTTATTGGAATTCCTGTAAACAGCTGCTTTCGTGGCCTTTCAGTACCCATCATGTAGCTGCTTCTGTGCTGCTCAAATTATCTTTGTTGTCTTTTTTTTGTTGGGGACGCCACTACAGACATGTTTATTGTTTGCCACCAGTGCAGCACCTTTACAATTCTGGTGTAGGTATGGCTCTCTTACAATGGCAATTGCTAAGGAAGAGCCAACCTGAGATCAGACTACTTAGCTGCAAAACTTCCATCTAACATCTCCAGAGACCTTGGAGGAGGCAAAGGTGGCAATGAAAGCAAAGTTTAAAGCCACAACATCTAAAGGAAGGCTGACACTCTAAAATCTGCAACTGCCCATGCTTGGGAGAGAAATTGAGACTGTGGTGAGCAGGCTGGCTCCTTCCTCCCAGTTCCAGGTTTAGGAATTTTCTGGCCCCAGTGTGAAAGAGCTAATTTGTTTGATCTTCATTACCTTCTTTTTTTTCCTCTTTTCAGTTTTACCTTTTTTAATCAGTTCAGGAGATGTTCACCTATAAATGCGTTCAAATATTCGTGACTATTAATCAAAGTCCATCTGAAAAAAGTGATGGAAGGAAAGCTTTCTGAGATTTAAAGCTGAAACAATGTAGGAAACATTAATGTCAATCTTCTGAGAGCTTTAAGAAATTAATTGATAATTGAACTACAGAGGAAAGTCATTAAAGTTTGGCTTGGGAAATAGAATCATAGAATAGTTTGGGTTGGAAGGGACCTCTAAGGGTCATCTAGTCCAACCCCCCTGCCGTGGGCAGGGACATCTGCAACTAGGTCAGGTTGCTCAGAGCCCCGTCCAGCCTGACCTGGAATGTTTCCAAGGATGGGGCATCCACCACCTCTCTGGGCAACCTGTGCCAGTGCTTCACCACCCTCAG
>NW_008824372.1:1746682-1756466 GCF_000699105.1 Pygoscelis adeliae | reverse complement strand
CGTGTCTTTCTTGTGCTGAGGGCTCCAGAGCTGGACGCAGTACTCCAGGCGGGGTCTCACCAGAGCAGAGTAGAGGGGCAGAATCCCCTCCCTTGACCTGCTGGCCACGCTGCTTTTGATGCAGCCCAGGATACGCTTGGCCTTCTGGGCTGGGAGCGCACATTGCTGGCTCATGTCCAGCTTTTCATCCACCAGTACCCCCAAGTCCTTCTCGGCAGGACTGTTCTCAATCCCTTCATCCCCCAGCCTGTATTGATACTGAGGGTTGCCCCGACCCAGGTGCAGGACCCTGCATTTGGCCTCGCTGAACCTCATGAGGTTTACACAGGCCCACTTCTTGAGCTTGTCCAGGTCCCTCTGGATGGCATCCCCGTCCCTCAGGTGTGTCAACCTACCACTCGGCTTGGTGTCATCTGCAAACTTGCTGAGGGTGCAGTCAATCCCACTGTCTATGTCACTGATGAAGATATTAAACAGTACTGGTCCCAATATGGACCCCTGCGGGACGCCACTTGTCACCAATCTCCATCTGGACATTGAGCCGTTGACCACTACCCTCTGGATGCGACCATCTAACCAGTTCCTCACCCACCGGACAGTCCACCCATCAAATCCATACCTCTCCAGTTTAGAGAGAAGGATGCTTAATAGGATTGGGAATAGGCTAGAATACGGGAGGCTTGCAATAAAAATGTAAATCAAGGGGAAACTTTGAAAGTGCACCACAACTGCATAACCAAACATTACCTTATTTTGTCTTCATGTTCAAGTGCTCACCAATTCAATCTTGGTAAGCATTCACTTAAGTAAACCTCAGGCATTTTATGAGTAAATGGGCAGACTAATAAGGATTTGTAAGGGTTAAATTATTCTAGCTGTGGAAAAAATTAATTCCTATTCTATAAGAAAAGTCACTGATGGATTTCTTCTAGATGATAAGTGTTTTTCCTGAAGTTGCTGCTAAAACTATACTTTTGATAACTTCTGAAATCAGGAAGACATCTAGATACGTAGTTGCAAGAAAAGAACGGCTGGCTTTCTTGGTAAGGAACATGGGTTCAGGCTCTTTGGGAGACAGTGATCGATGTTGCCTCTCCAGACCTCCTGTAGTAAATTTTTGCCCCTTACTGGGGCCTGTCAAGCAGAATGTTTTCTGGAGCTTTAGGTCCTTTGATCTTGCTGCCCATTTGTGTTTATTGGTATAATTTTCTTGATCTCCAGGACATGGGGAAAAGCCTGAGTAAATAATAGGTGAGGAACAGGTATAGCAGGTTCTAGGCCAAAGATGTCAGAATTAGTAACAGACTTCTCTATTCCAAGAGCTCTTCAATTACGTAACTGCCATAGCTATGTATTGATGCTGTTTTTTTAAAAAAAAAAGTTTGGTAATAGAATTTGAGTAGTGGGAGAAGTCTCTAAAGATACAAAACTCTTGCATATTAATCACTTGCGTGTAAAAAATTCATTAAAACCCTTTGCGTGAACTCTTTTGTTCTGTATGTCTAATATGAGAGGGAAATCTGAAATGATAGCCTAGTAGAAATTGTTGTCTAAGAGTGAGTAATTAGAGTGGTGGAAGGGCTGGGTGTTCTGGGTGTTTTACAAAAAAACCCTGTAGCTGTTTGGCCTGGTCAGTTAAATACGGCTTTTGAAAAGTATCTGGTGATTGCTTTCTTCATGTTGGTCTCTACTGGGAAGATGAGTCTTCAAGTATCCCAGATCCCTGTGACAGTGGGAAGGTCCAGAGCAAGACAGACTCCTCCTTGGTGAAGGAAGACCAGGTTAGGAAACACTTAAAACAAGTTCACGGGCATAAGCAAGTCCATGATACCTGATGGGATGCACCCCTGAGCACTGAGGGAGCTGGTTGATGTCACTGCAAGGCCACTCAGTTGTCTTGCAAAGGCTGTGGTGATCAGGGAAGGTGCCTGAGGACTGGAAGAAAGCAAGTGCCACCTCTGTCTTCCAGAAGGAATCTTTTAAGAAAGAGGATCCAGAGAACTGTGGATGGGTCAGCTTGCCTCCATGTCAGGGAAGGTGATGGAACAAATAATGCTGGAAACCATTTCCAAGCATGTTAAGGACAAGGAGGTGACCGGAAGTAGTCAGCATGGCTTTAGGAAGGGGAAATCACACCTGACCAGCCTGATAGCTGCCTGTGTGGAGATGATTGGATGGTGGATGAGGGGAAAGCAGTGAATGTTGTTTACTTCAACTTGAGTAAGGTAATTCCCCCAGTTCAGCCAGTTTCCCATCCACCTCAGTGTCTGCATACCTAGCCTGTACTTCCTCAGTTTGTCTATGAAGTTTGTGGTCAGAGCGGCATGAAGTCCTGGTGGAGGCCAGTCACTAGTGGAGAACTGCAAGGGTTGATACTGGGTCCAATACTGTTTAACCTCTTCATTAATGGCCTAGATGATGGGGCCAGGTGCACTGTGAGCAAGTTTACAGATGGTGCAAGATGAGAAGTTGATATACCGGGTGATTGTGCTGCCATTCAGAGGTACCTGGATAGGCTTGAGAAATAGGCAGACAGGAACCTAATGAAGTTCAACAAAGGGAAATGTGAAGTCCTGCACCTGGGGAGGAACCACCCCATGTAGCAGGTGGTATACCCTGTATGGGCCACCCTATATATCTGTATACATGCTGGGGGTCCAACCGGCTGGAAAGCAGGTCTGCAGAAGGCAACCTGGGAGTTCTGGTGGACACCCAAGTTGAGCAACGGTTCTGTAAGGAGCCATTAACATGGGTCTTGCTTGGTTTTGGTTCTGGTTGTAAGCCTGCATCTCCTCAGTGGTAGGTAAACTTCAGCCTCATTTGAAACAAATCTGCTCCCTTTTTGTGCTGCTCTGGGTAAGGATTTTGTGGATTTTTTTTCACGTGGACTCTGCCATGAATGTGGGAGGAAACATTCTGATTTTGGCTGAGGCTTTAAATGTATGACTACTTGATTCCCATTGGCAAGCAAGTCGTCAAGCCCAATTTCTTTATAGCAAAATTGCCGAGTTAACTACTGTCTTTGTGCAGTTGGATGTGGAGGTGGATATTGAAGAGCTAGCATATTTGTGTGTGTGGCTGCTTAGCTGTGCTGTGTTTGTGCAATTTGTGTGTGTTCTCTCTAAAAGGGCATAATTAGATCTATTAGAAGAAAAGGACCATAGATGGGCATCGGTATTTTTATTGCTTAAGTCCAAAAAGTGTAGGCCTTTACTCCTTTTAAAAGCCTTCTCAAGACTAGTCAGCTAAAGTTGAATGTATCTGACCTTGCAGTGAAATATTCATTATGTTCGTGCCAAGAAAGGTGATTAAAAGTAAATGTGGAACAGTGATCATACTTCTGGTATATGAAAACTTGCACTAAAAAGCTCCTATATTAGTGCATAAGCAATAAAATAAACCTCAGCGTGCTTGGGCTGCACGTGTTCATGTTCAGCGAAGGAAGGAGGGAAGTCACAACTCCCATGTGGTAACAGTTGCATCTACAGCTGACACTGACTCCCTTTCCAAATGCGTGCTGTTGTGCTGTAATGAGGAGTTGCGGCTACATTGGGTTCCTTCCTCAGCACTAAAGCAGCCTGGCAGCATGCCCATGTACTTCAGGACAGGTAGTTGTGACTCTGCTTGGACCACATTCCTGAGGCACAAGGGCTAGTTTGCCACTATTTCTACTTGGTAGGATACATATGTACTCAGTTATATTGCTCCTTGTCTCAAGCTGTGCTTGAGCTACCTGAGACTTGGAGAAGTGGCTGTAACGAGTCAAGTTAAAAACACATTATGCCCATATCCTATTTCTGTTGGCAGCTGGTAACAGATTCTTAGGAATGAGTGTAGGGTAGTCTTTTACTGGAAGGACCTCCCAGCCTCTGTCAAGTGTTGGCTGAAAGACTCTAAGCAGTGTTTAATGGGCAAAATGAACATCTTGTTTGTAGCACTGCAGGGAGGGGACTTGCTAATGCTTAATTAGAAAAAAAAGAGCCATTTAAACAAACCAGCCCCAGAATAAGGTCATTACTGTTATACCAATATATTTTTTTAAGAGTTGTACTTAATTAAAAGCTCCCTGGACTAGCTCACTTGAAGAAAGATCAGGAAGGACAATTTTCTTCTGAAGAGCAGGGATGAAACTGTTGTATCATGAATATGAAAGACAGTTTGGAAGTGGTAGAGCAATGTAAGCCATCAGTTTGTTAGTGAGTCCTGTTAGCCTCTGATTGGAATTGGTCTGTCTTGCCTGCTTTGCATCATGTTTTGAGCAATACTGATGCAATGAGCTGCCAGGTTTTGCAGCCTGCAAGCAGGTTTTTCCAATGACAGTGGTCTTCAGACAGTAGAGCTTTTCAGGTATCCTTCTCAAAAGCATGGAGGGAACTATCACAAGATGCATATAGCTGCTTTGAGTCCAAGTTTTATGTCTGTAGAGAGTGGTTAAGGTACACTGTTTAGAGCAGACGTGTTAAAGATCTGGGCTGCAGTACGGGGATGGTTATCAGTGTTTTGGATTAGCAGATGTTTCCCCATTTTGGGACTGAATGTGGTTTGAGTTAGTCTTTGTAAACCGTTTAAAGTCAAACTTCTATTTTGTAACTCATTTGATGCTAAATACCGGTGGAAGGCTTTCATATACATAATACCAAGAGCACGTGAATCAACGGGAAAAGCATTGTGATTTTGCTGAGCCAAATGAAAACTTCTTTTGATCTGTCTTTTAGTCTCAGTAAGTTGAGTCAACACTTCTGAAAGATTGGAGAATTAATATTGGTTTTGAGTCATCAGGGGGAGTATTTTACCACTCTGTGCCAGGTTAGTTCTACTTTCTTCTTTCACGAGTCATTGTAAACATGATACTTTCCAAAATTCAGGGCTAAAAGCACATGTTAAAATCGCACATAGTGTGGGTTGGTGGTAGATGATATCTTTCTTTACAAGCCTGCTAATTTAACTTGCTTTAACCCTCTTACAACTGCAAGCCTGGAATAAACCTTTCTTTTAGAACTAGAGGTGCTAAATCTTGCCAGCTGAGGTGCTGGCATTGTCATGGATGAATCTCCTAGGAGTTAAAATGAGAGGCCATCTCTTTTTTTTTTTTTTTTTTTAATGACTAGCATGCTTAAAAGTCTCTCTGTAATGCCTGAAACAGCTGTAGTGTAACCTTTTGTCTTCCCTTGGAAGTGGAATGAAAATACCTGTATTTCCACTTTGTGGTTCACTTGTTCCTGACATTTGAGTCAGCTTTGACACATTGAAAGTGGCAGCATCTCCTGGCAGACAGGCAATGAGGATAAGAGCAGCTTTGATCTCTTTCCCCCCCGCCCTGTTCCTCTCCTGAGAAGGTCCTGCCAAAATGTTTGGCATGGCCTAGCAATGTTGCATTTTTCCAGAGGCTGGAGAATCTGATCCAGATAATGCAAATGTTAATACCAAAAGTGGATAATAGGAGTGCAGCTGACCACAGAAACATTTGAGATGCTTCAAGGAGTTAAATCTGCTCCAGTGAAAGATTTCGTTGAAGAGGGGGAAGCTAAAAGAAACTGAATTACTCCCTTTTCACCTTTGCACGTATAGAATTCATTTGGTACTTGAAGACAGGCTTTTATAGTTGCTGTACTACTCTGAGTAGTACTGAGCCTATACTGAGGCTCAGTATAGGCTCCTGCCTGTGAAGGAAGTACCTCCATAGCTGGTCTTAACCACATTAATGAAACAATTGCATCTGCTGCAGTGAAACTGGGACGTATTTCTGCTGCTATATATCTCTGCAATAGTGAAAACTGATAAAGCAGCTTAAAATGGTTTCTTCAAACAGCGAACTGTGGCTTGTTTTGACAAATAGGACTCGGCGCTTAAAGTTTGCATTTTTAAATGAGACAGACACTTAACGAGTGTATATTGCTGTAGCAGTTTTTCCTTGTCATGGTCCACATAAGCCTGGAGCTTTCTCCATCTCTGAGTTGAGAGGGGAGCAGATTGTGCCAATGGCCATGTTTTCTCTCTGTTCCTTATGCATTTTCCCAAAACATCACATATCTTAATTTATCTTCACCCTCTTGCCATCCTCTAGGTTGTGGGGCTTTTAGCTTCCTTTTGATTTTCCCCTTAGCCTCAGTGAGTGTGCCTGCAGGCCGCTGGGATGGACCCAGCCATTGCTGCCTGTTTTGGACTGTGCACCTGGGACTGCGTCTGTGTCATCGTTTTCTCTTCCCTGCTCAAGTCCTTGATACCACACTGCAATTGCTTATGACTTTACTGCATGCTGGAATGTAGAGAGTTTGTCGTGTTATTAAAAACCTAACAAGTAATACACAGATCTTCGTGGTTTGTCTACTCAGTTGTGAGCTCTGCCTTCAAATTCTAAGTATATGCAGGCATCTAGTGAAAAATGACTTGTTGCTGATGATAATGTTAGCCAGTACCTCTCTCTTGCAATCCTGGTCTATTTATTCCTTATTTCCATACATACAGAGCTCTTTTCTTTGTGGAAGACCCAATATTTTGAATATTTGCTTAATACTACTTCACTCTTTTCCTTTAGGGAAGGTAGTTTCTCTGTTTACAAAATGCAGTATTTGAACTGTAAAAATGAAATTATTTTTGTTTTGATGAGTCCTTGCTGAAGCTGATGTGAGTTCCCATTTCTCCAGTTGTTGTGGCCAGAGCTTCAGATAGGAGATCTTTGATAACACCATTTTGGAGTAATTGTGCCCTGTCTCTGTATTGCCTCCCTTCTTTAACCTTATCCTAAAGTCGTTATAACCAACTCTGTGGTCAGATTCTTCCCCCAGTCCCGTTTTCCACCAAAGCTGAGTTAATTTTTTGGTTTTGTTTCACATCACAGCCCCAGAAACAGCTATGCCTACAACAACTAAAATGGTGGTATGTCATGCTATGGGACTGAAAATGAACCACAGGGGGGCAAAAGAGGTTGGAAATGCTTTAAATTGCTATTTCTGTCATACTTCTTGTATTGCGAAAGGCCAGCCTCAGATCCCTACTTGAACTGTGGCTGGAGATGGTCCCTTCAGATGCCCTCCAATGAAGTACTGAATTCAGAATATGCAGTTGTCTGGTTTGTAGAACATGTAAACATGGTTACAACTTTTTTCCCCTTAGCAAAGAGCAGAGATGTTCTTGAGGAAATGCTGCAGTTTGGCTTTCCTTTCAATTTGGTTTTGAAGAAGAGTAGGTGAGGATGTGGCTTTTCTGAGACGGATCGCTAAATCAAGTGAAAGTGCCAGCTGTCGGTCATGTCTTGGCAAACTACACAGTGGTAAATTGCAGCCTTGTGTAACTTCTTCCACAGTATACATACTTGTGGTGTGCACAATGTAAAACTACTAGTTTTTGATCTGTCTTGTTAAAAAAAGTCTTGCTAGTAGGCAAGTTTCCTCTTATGTCTAGTAAAACAGACAATCTTTATAAGAATTCTTTGTATATACCCAGATCCATCAAACTTGTTTTTCTTCTGAACTTTTAAGTACATTCACAAAAAAATTTCTAGAAGATGTGTATGATGTATGTAATTGCAAATGGCAAATCAGAAGGCTCTAGTTAAATCTTTCTTTAACCTTGATTTAGCTTTCTTGAAGCACTGGTTTTATTAATTTGATGGAAAATAGCCTGTGTAGCCTTTTCCACAACTATTTTTAAAGTGCTTTTGGTAGGTTCCAGATATGGTACTGTACACCAGCTGTTCATAAGCAAATCAGAAGGTGGCAGCAGTGAGAGATCATGTAGGTATGACATTAACCTTAAGGGCAAATTTTAAGTTTGGTTCTCTGCTCCGAAAGTCTTACATAACCTAAAGGCAACTTCTTGACCTTTCTATGTTTTTTTCATCTGAAGACTAGGGAAGTTATAGTAATTCAATAAAACGTAGGAGCATTCCAAGAGTAAATTCATAGACTACTCACCTGTTATGAGGGTAATGTAAACCTATAAATACTTTATGTAGCTAATAAATTCATCGGGGTAAAGGAAGTGCTTTAAAGAAAAGCAGTGCTTTCTAGAAGGAAGAACAAGAAGCTCTGCTAAACTGTGGAACCAGTAACATTGCCCCACAGTCAGACTATTATGGAATACCAGCTCTAGATGCAGCAGCACAGTCTTGAAAGTCTTCTAATAAATTTACACGTTGCAAGCTATAGAAATATAGCTGAAATATTTTGCTTTGATTTTCATGTGATGTTTATAGCATATACCAGAAACTGAATGATTATGTATTGGTACCTCTGCATGGTTCTTCATTTTGGAGGAGTCTTGACCTCTACTTCACAGGTTTGATTCAGACAACAGCGTAAACACTGAGTTACTGGAATGTTCAAAGAGGGATGGAAAAGATTTCAGTGGCAACTGGTTGTACTGCTAAGCAGTAGAAACATTTCTGAAAACCAGTCACTCAACTTAAGCCACTGCAGTTTCCTAATAAACAAGGAAAATTACCTAATCTTTGATATTTATGTCTGTGGTCCTTACACTGTGAACTTCTAACTTTGCAGAAGAACCATTGGTCTTTATATTCACAGCAATGAATGAGCGGTACTTCTTATAGGACAGCAGTAATTTAGAGGTTGCCCATGGGTGGTGTTGAAGATGCTTGATTCTGATGTGGGTGTATTCAGGAAGATGTTTCTTAAAGTAATTAGAAGGAGAAAGGGATCTGTCGCTCGTTAGGAGAGTGTTCGGTATCTGCTCATCTGTGACTTGAGTGCAATTTTCTCTTATCTACAGGATTAATATTTGAGCTTTCAGGAACAAAAAACTGTGTGCATTAGTTTTGTTGGTCAGCAGTATTAAATATAAAGTTATAGGAAGGAACTGTTTCAACAGGATGTGGATCTGAGAAGAGGCTGATGTTGAAAAATCACCTTCTGGTATGTCTATGAACATGCTACCCTTGCACAGTAGAAGCATGTGAACCGTTAATGGATGCAGGGGTAGAACTGGTGAATACATTTTAGTGAGCCAAAGGATAAAATCATCTGCTTATGAACCCTCTGAAATGACCATTTGTTAATGTGCATGGGGAAGGTGTGGGAAAAGGTGACTCTCCCTCCCTCCTCACTTCTGCTCCAGAGAAGAAGAGGACAACTCTGAATGCCTTTTGAGTGACTTCAGGGATCTGCTCCCACCCACTTTTCCTTGCAGCATACTCACCCCTAACAAATGAGTGGATGGACTGTCTAGATCTA
This sequence comes from Pygoscelis adeliae, assembly GCF_000699105.1. Classification (NCBI taxonomy): domain Eukaryota; kingdom Metazoa; phylum Chordata; class Aves; order Sphenisciformes; family Spheniscidae; genus Pygoscelis; species Pygoscelis adeliae. The sequence goes on along the minus strand of NW_008824372.1, from coordinate 1,747,275 downwards.
TTTTAGGCTTGTGAGGATTCTCAGAGAGAGGTTGTACGTCTTGTGTTTTGTAAGGGCTCAGACATAGTGCCATTTTTGTCCTTGAATATTTTAAAAATCTTGTTAAGTTGCTCCTTGGTGATGATCATGTAATTCATACATAAACACACTGCCAGCCTCTCTGTTATTTTATTAACAGTGTGCTGGAGCGAGTTTTTGTGTTCTTTGGTATTCATACAAGTGACCTGTGTTTTAGTGTGTAAATCGTGGGACTACTAAATGACAAATTGATTTATAGTGCATGTGTCAGTTGACTTAATCCTTTTACCAAAAGGATACAGTTGGCTACCTCTATAAAATTCAGTAGCTTGGCATTCTAAGTGTGAGTTATTCTTAACTGATATCTGTACACATTGCCTTCAAAGGAATCTAAGTGTTTTGCTCCATTATAAAGCATTTTATTAAAGTACCTTCACCAGTATTACCCTCAGTGTTTTTCCCCTTCTTCAGCCAGCTGGGTTGTTCATATTTTGCATATAGGAAAACATTAGGCACAGAGGCTGACTTGCTCAAGATCTTTTAACAAGACTGACAAAGCTGGTTTAGCCCAGGAC
>NW_008824372.1:1729417-1746563 GCF_000699105.1 Pygoscelis adeliae | reverse complement strand
AGGGAGAGCAAGGATAGCAGAGATGGCATTATTCAGCTGACTTCCTTCTTGGCTTCTGGATAGCGTTGGGAATAGGTTGGAGGGTTTAGGGAAATCATTAGTCAGAAATTAGTAAAACCTATTGTTATCCTACTATGTTGTTTTTGCCCTGTAACACTGTACGGCTGGCTTAAAAAATAGGCTGTAGGTCTCTTGCTTTGCCCTGTGTCCCTTGTTCCTATTAAAGTGGCAGTTTCTCTCCATCTGGTGCGGCCTTTTTCACTGTATTGAATGGCATGGACTCCTTATCCACAGCACTGTGGATTAATTCAGTGGATCCTTGGGCGTGCCACCTGCCACTCCTTACTGTTTCATTGAAAGTAGCTGGCTTTGGGCTGTTCTCCGTTTCTAAAATCTTAGATGCAGAACCTTAACAGAAATTTGGTTTGTACATACTTGAAGCTGTTCTGGTTTTTTTGCCCCCTCATCTCCCAGCTACACTATTTAATATGCTCTTTCTGTTTTTGTCTTTCAATTTGCTCTTTCAGCCATACTCCATTTATGTTCTTGCATAGAGTACTGTCAGTGTCAGGGTTGTGGCCAGGTGGGACTCTCCCCCCCCCTCCCCCCCGATGTTTTTTCTTTTGGACTTCACTAGAATTCCAGGAAATCTCTTCTTGCGTGAATTTTGGAGGAGGAGGAGGAAGAATTCTGTCTTGAAAACTACAGGTATCCTTTCCATTAAAAATAGTATTGTCTTCTGGTCTGTGTTCTGCCATCTTACCTATGTTCTTTGTGTTTAACTACTTCTTATATGTCTCTCTTCCATTCTTGCCCTAGTTCTCCACTCTGACTTTTTAAAAATTCTTCTGTTATAATGTAATAGCTAAATATACCTGTTTCTCCAGGTATTAGGTAGTCATGCCACTATCCAATTGTTCTTTTGGGTCTTATTATTTACTCTATTACTGTTGTCTTTCTCTTTGAATGTTTTCCAAACCGCAGCCCCCTTGAATTTTACACCCGTTCCGGTTTCTCACGAGTTCCTCTTTCTGACAGGATTAGCTGTGAACACCCGGAGCTTTCTCTCCTTATTTGCTCTGCTGCTTGTTGCTGCTGAACAACGATGCTTTTAAAATACCTTAATCCTCCTGTGGATATAAATCACTTGTTAAGGTTCCCAGTTCCCATAATATGTGGTTTTCCAGTGTGTGACTATTGCCCGTCTAGTCTTTCTTGCTAAATTTGCCTTGATACAGAATTCATTTTGGGATGAGTTTCTGAAAATAAAGCTAGGCTGTTTCTTAATAAAAATAATTCTTATCCTGAATCAATTGAAAAATGTTTTTCTTTTGCCAAATAAGAGGAATGGGAAGCATCTCCTAAGATGCCTGCTAACTGTGGACTACAACTCTATGATGAGCTATTAAACTGACCTGTTTATGGAATAAAACAAATGTGAGGGTTCCTTAGCTAATTATACTTCAACACTAACGTTAAGGGTTCGAGATACTCAAATACAGAATAAATAGTAGGTATTTGAAATATTCTACAAAAAGGCAGAATCTTTTCTGTTTTCTTTTGTTGAAAATAATTTTTCTTCCCTATTTCTATAGTTCTGTGCTGTTTGTATCTGTAACAAGTACTCCAATTGCAGATAAGTCAGCTGAGCTGGGTTTCAGTGGTAACTTCAGAGTTCATTCTATTTCCAAATAACTGTGGTTTTGAAGACAATTCATTAAACTGATGCATTTAGAGTAAACTTTTACTTGAATAAAGTTTAACTAAAATCTAATGGGCCAAAGTCTTTTCAGACTTCTGATCTTGATCTTAGATACTTGACAAATTTTTGAAATTTTCATGTTACGAAGTATTTGATGAAGAAAAATGAAAGGGTTGGAAGAAACTTTTTCTCCCTATAGGCAATCTAGCTGTCTAGAGCAAAACGGCACCAGCAATACTTGATTTATTTCTACCCCTCCAAGTTCTCTCTAATATGTATGTGTAGCATTTGTGCTAAGTAAATAGCTCTGCAATAGAGCCATTACTTATGCAAAAAAAAAAAAGAGAAAGATGCTAAGATTGTGTCTGCTTTTCATAAGTACAGGAAAGTGGAGGAATTTTGATTAGCCCAGTGCAGTAGCTTTTCAAAGTTCAGAAAAAAATGGAGCTTCTGGCAGAAAATGGGAAATTTGATTTGTATGTCAGTGAAGGCTGTGATTCACAAGGGAGAAAATATAAATAGTTTTCCTGACCTTACATCTCAAAGCCCATCTGTGGGTGCTCTGGAAAGTAGACTCTGCAGTATAAAGGCTGGGAATTTATTTGAGTCAAAAACATCTGTTGACCTACAGGGTCTGATAGTGCTGTAGGGCATATCTATGAATATCAGACCCCACTGGCAGAAGCTATTGAAGTTCTTAAAAAATAACATTAAAACTAAAAAAAAAGACAGACAACTAGAATGGCTATGAAGTTATGTTAGCGGCACGTCATATGTTAACAATACTTCACACATTGTGCCTAGTTCTCCACTCATACTATTGTAGAAATGTAATTTCTTCTATGTCGATCTTTTTAAAAAATGCATTCATTCATTTTTTTCTAAGTTCTTCATATTTGCTGTCATCACTTTCTTCTTGTTCTAGCATCCCACTTCAGTGGTTCTGATTAACATTTTCTTTATCTCTGCTGTCTTCTTGGAGGTGGGAATCTGGCGTGTAATAAAATAGTCAAAATGCCCCAGTTGTGCAGAGTCTTGTAGAATTGTTCCAAGTGCTAATGTATTCTGAAGCTTGCGTTCCTGTTTTCAAGAACTAGTTGAGTAACTAATGACCTTTGGAAAATCTGGGTGATTTAGCTGTGGTTCAGAATAATATGTGAGTCTGGCTAGAGAAATGCAGTCATTGTATCTTCTCTCAGCTGTCCTCTTGCCATCCTCTGTGTTGTTCTAGCAAGCATCTGGCCTTACCTTGGGCTTGTCGCAGAAACATTGAACAGATCATCAAAATGCCCTTGAAATACTCTGTTCCCTCCTTTAGGAAAGGAGAGTAAAGCCAGGATGGTGTCCTTGGGCATGGTGTGCTTTGCCTAGGTTAGACTCAAACCTGTGAATCCTTCATGCTCGTTCTGTGTGAAGGCGGTGTCTGGATCCATTACCACGTCTCCGCGTAGACGGGTTCAGCGTGTAGGTGGTCTGCATTACGGAAGGATGCTGGGCAGGGATTATTGCTGTAGTGGACAGGGGTTGGTTTTATTGGCCTCCTGGCAGAGGTCGCTGTTATGCAGAGGCTTCCTTGTGAAATGAACTGAAAGGTGCTCGTGTTTCAAAGTGCTCACAATTCTCATGTCCTATTAGGTGAACTCCAGATAAACAAGAGCAAGCTGTTTGACCTGTGCCCAGAACATTTGAATGACTAAATAGGAGGAGAAAATAAAATCTGTGTGGACCAGTCTGACCTTGCAGGCTAGAGCCCTGAAATCTACCTGTGCTTTCAGCGCATACTGGTGGCCATAAATCCTAAGAGAAAACGTTCCTTCACAAGAACTTCTTGATTAACTCTCTAAGAATGAGTTATAACTTCAATTATATTTGTATCCCTTCAGTTATTTGAAAGAGTTTAAAATAGCCCAGCTTCCAGAGGCACTTGCATTTAAATGGGGGAAAAAAAAAAATCCATAGAAGTTGGAACCATGCTCACTTTGTTGTTTGTGTACATCTTTCCTCCCATTTCCAAGAATTGCATCTCATACCCAATTTCTTTTGCAGTTTTGTTCAGTGGAGGGACTGCTGTATGTCAGCCATGCTAAAGGGCAAGTGATGGAGGCAAGTACTAGTTTATATATTCAGTTATCTAATATTGTTTTTGCCAGTTTCTCCTTTTGAACTGTTTTGTTTCCCAGTGCTGCTGTGAAATAATTGCACAAATGAAGGACTATATTAGCATGTTCTGGGATGTAATAATGTTATAACGTCTGTTCAGTGTGACTGTATATGGAATTGTGAATTTTGTTTCTGATATATTGTATTCTTGTACGAATAAGAAATGTATGTTTTTGAACTTCATGCTATAAAGTACTCCATTTCCTCCCTCAAACAGAATATAAAGGTTGTTACAAGTGTGGGGGGAAAAAACAAGCACAAAACTTGAATGCAAATAAATGTGCTAATTAATTCTGCTGATTCACAGTCCTTCACATTTATGAGTAGTTTTTTCCCCAAAAGTAGATACTAGGACAAGTAAGTAGTTTTAAGGATCTTCATACCAGATATGCAATTTGAAAAGCTCTTTTCAGGCTCACAACAGACTCATCATACGGCAATATGAACAGACAGATGACCACAAAGCTCCCTATAGGAGCCTCTTAAAGATATGAGTCAGTGTAATTTCAGAAATCAGTCACAGAATACACAGGGGTAGTAGTGATTTGTTTGTGAGGTAACTGTAGGCTGATTTGTTTCAGGTTGGTTTGTAAATTGACATAGCGCTAATTTAAGCAGGTTAATGGTTTCCAGCAGATAATGCATGGAACTCTAGTTAGACTGAAGTGGTGTTCTTTAAGATCAGCAGTATTGCCAGTGATGATCTGGATAGAAAGTGTGCAGGACATCAAAAAGATACTGGTTAGAGAGTATATTGGGCATCCTGGATATGAAGTGCAGTTCTTCAGTGAGTCCTGACTGAAAAATGAACACTGAGGGAATTAGCTAAAATGAAAAAGGCAGTTATGGGTCAACTGTCAGGTTTGTATTTTATATGCCAAATAATTTTGGGACTCTTGCTTTTTAGCCAGTGAGGTTTGTTCACTTGAACCATTTGGTCTGTTGGATGAAAAAGAAAATCTAGTTTTGCCTTTTTTTCCCCCAAAACTTAAACTGAGTGGAGACCTACGATTCAACTTTCTGGAAAACCTGTTACATGAGAAAAAAGAAATATTAAGAAAGAGCAAGCTCAAAAGTCAAAGCATGATACTAGTCATAAAGGCACTTGAAGTCATTTAAGAAAGTGTTAAGTATGTAAAAATACAAGGTGTGTTGCACATTTTTTTGATTCTGCCGCACAATTTCTGCATGAATATGGGTAAATATATTTTTCTGGGTGTAGTTTATTACTTTGCATTTACTGTTACTGATTAAACTGGCCGATATATTTAGACTCAATGCTTACAACATGTTCAAGGTACTGACATAAAATCCTGTATGATTCCAGTGTTTTGCTTTCTGTAAGTACTGAATTTCATCTTGCCTCCAGCTGATAGCAACGGCATTTGAAAAAAAGAGAGCGTGAGGCAGCTCTTTTGATATTTTTGGATGCCAATTTGGAAAACATTTTGGAATATCTGTTTAACCCAGTGTCAGGTTTCAGATGCACAAAATTGAGAGCGCTCTAATTGTAACCTCAATGCATTATGTTTCTGCAGCTGTTTTAAGATAAAAATGAATGCTCTCAAATCCCAAACATATGTTGTATTTCAAATAAAATGTTTTTTTAAAGCACAGGCTGCTTTCTGCCAAGATTGAGGTAGACCTCTGTGATCTGGTTTCTGTATTTATAGAAGCCTAATCAAAGCTTTCTCCTGCAAGAAAACAACGATCAGCTTCTGAGCAAGTGATCTCATGGTGCTGATGTGAAACCCTTTCAAATACTGTGTCATTTCTTCCTTCCTCATTCCTTTGCTGTACTTCTCCAATAGTGTGTTGCTATATAAGTGCTCAGCTGCAATGTCGTATAACCAGCTCCTGCCTGAGCCCAGCTGATAGGTAAGGTCGAGATCTCTTGGAGAAAAGCTGCATGTTTCCTCTCTGCTAGAGACTGAGCTACACATACATGGTGCTGCTCCCTTTCAGATTGGTTGCTTAATCTACTTTTTAAAAGGCATTTTTGTTTTCTCTGAGAACTATGGACAAGACTATGCCAACTGAAACCATTTCACTTGCCTGTTCTTGCCTGAAGACAGATTTTCACATCTAGTTTCCAGTGCTATCAGCAGATGTTGGTGGTAATAAGCCATTTCTTACTATTTGGAAATGCATAACTGATTTGGAAATGTTCTGTTTTCTTGCATATATTAAATACTGTGAAGTTAGGCATTCTACAGGAAAATCAGATAGGCAGAGCAGACATTACATTTGAAGCACAAAATATCAGATCTTTGTCAAAGAACAAAATTAATTCTGCCAAAGAGAATAACATGTTCTTCAGAAGTTTAACCTCGTGTTCTGTTCGATATTATTATGGGCTTGTTCTTAATAAAACCTGGTTTCTCCTTGCTTCTCCCCCTTTTGAACAGCTTTTGTACCTTTCTTGCTTTCCTATATCCTTTGTGCTGGGCTTTTTCCCCTAGGCAATGAATGACTTGTCTCATACAAGCTTTGGCTTCTGCGTACAGCCTAGATGCAACTAATACCACATGGAGGGATGCTCGGAAAACTGATACATTTTGTTTTGTTAATGGCATGTTTTGCGCATTGGATTTTTTAACCCACTACTTTCTGCATGGATGTATAATAATGACTCTTTTGTTTAACATTAGATAAGCATGAGATCACCGTGGCACAGCTGCATGTGTAGTCACTGTTGAAGCAATTGCACACCTAATTGGCTGACAATCTTGGCATTTTTCAAACAAACACAAGCCTTTTAAAGCCAGGGGACGTATTTATGTATGAGTAGTCCAATAAATCTGTTGGGTGTCATCAATGGAGCCCTCTGGCACTGAACAGTTGTGTGATGACCCTGATCCTGGAGGCAAATCCCAAGATCAAGAGACCAAAAAACAACATGAATCAGAGCAAAAATTATCCAAAATAACCCATAATGCTTTGGAGAACATTAATGTGATTGGTCAAGGCTTGAAGCACCTTTTCCAGCATCAGCGCAGGAGGTCGTCGGTTTCTCCGCATGATGTTCAGCAAGCTCAGGCTGATCTGGAGCCTGAAATGGATCTGGAAAGCCAAAGCGTCTGTGCTGAAATTGATGGTGTCTCCACCCACCCCACAGCTCTGAACCGGGTGCTTCAGCAGATCAGAGTGCCACCTAAAATGAAGAGAGGGACAAGCCTGCACAGCAGGCGGGGCAAGGCAGACGCCCCGAAAGGAAGCCCGCAGATCAACAGGAGGTCTGCCCAAGATATTCAGTCAGGTCGGCCCAGATCGTCATCTACTACAGATGCTCCCACGAACTTGTCCGTGATGGAGATTGCTTCTTCTATCTATGTAGGTGGAGAGGAGGCCACAGCAGCAGCAGTAAGTCACTCAGATTTACCTTTGGTCTTTATCATCTCCTTGTATGTTTTCTTAAGCCTTTTGAATCTTGTTTTTTAGAAGCAAGTTTCTTTCAGCGAACACTAATGCTGCTGTGTTCAAAAACTTCTTCAGTGGTGAACCAAAGAGCTTAAAAGATGCAAGCATTAGTCATTTTCTCACATGGCAGGTGGCTTATTTTTTATGTATTTGATCAGTGAAATGAGAGCTACTTTTGAAACACATTTGGTTGGTTGGATGGCGCACCGCAGTCAAACAAGGAGTGATGGGAAGAGCAGCAGCCAGAGTAGTTCTCTGTAGCAGCTGTTATTTAGCTCCTGCAACAAACCCTTGCATTTACGTAGATGGCTTTTTTCTTCCCCTCTTGTTTTATTGTGTATTCTATAAAAGTGAGGAATTCCAGTTTGAGTGAATGACGCTGCTGATCTTTTAGGCTGTTGAGAGGCTCTGGGAACACTGGCTGTAGCCTGCGATTGAACTGCAGTGCCAGATTGACTGAATCTGATTTAGATCAGCCTGGCCACTGTGCTGATACAGGATCACTGCTGTGTTTTTTTTAGTTTGTCTAGCCTGTGTGGAAAAAGCATTCACCGAAATGAGTCTCTGTTCTGTGACATGTTCTTGCAAAGCTATGCTTATTGGCTTATTGATGATATCAAGAAGTAGTGTTTGTCTTACCATCTCTCTTCTTTCCCAGATCAATTTAGTTGAAGCACTCGTTTTTTTTTTTAAAAAAAACTAGGTTTCTGATTTAACTTGAGCTGTAACCTATATTTTCCTAAAATTCATTGCAGGCTTGTACATTGGAGGACAAACCCTTTGATAAAGATAGGAAGCATTGTGAAACTGACTTCTGGTTCATATGCTCTTAATTAAAGAGGGTCTGACCATGACTCTTGGACCAAGAGAAGCAATCCTGCTAGTGTTTGATGCTGTTGAGATAGCACGGTCCTGAAGCTTACATAGATTTTTTTCGGTATGAAAACTTGTTCTCATATACCACAGTTTCTTTGATGTTGGTTAGATGATGATGGATTGGGGCCGAATAAGATCTTCTCAGTCATGGTTGCCTCACCTTGCCTCTGTAGCAAGATAGTTCCCTTGTTGTACATTGTTTTCCTCCCGTTGAAGCCTACTTTGAAATACTCCAAGTGAAAACCTTTTCAGAGTATTCGGTGGTATAATATGCTTTCAATGTATTTCCCCGATAGTCATCCAGAAATTAGCATATCTTGTGTTTATAGGTGGTAATTGCAAAGTATTATCATAAGTTACAATATCATTCTAAGGCAGTGAGTAAAGTTTCCTCTTGGGAGAAGCATTGAAGGAGTCTGCCTGGAGCTGTATCTGAGGTTTTTGTTTCTTGTCAACAGTTAAAAGAATAGAAATAGTAATAATGTCATTAGGAGAAGCGTATGCCCTCCTAGGATGGGTTAACTTTGCAATTGAGCCATGCCAGTTGAACCATTAGGAGGCCTCAAGAAGAGACCTCTTAATAGCTTCAGGTTTGCTTACTGGGTCTCTTTTCATTGTGAGTGAACTCACGATCTTTGTTTCAGGAGAGTTTTGGGGAAGGTTGATAAGTTTTCCGAGTTTGTACCCAAATCCAGCAACTTAAGTTTATGAAGCAAGCTCTGATTTGTTGGTTTAAAACTGTAGTTCCTTTACTTCATGTATGAGCAGGGAGATTGAACAGGCCTAAGCATATTTGGTAAATAATATGGGAATATGGAAAAAGACCTGGAGTGAGATGTCCTTTCTCCCAGCTATGTCAGCTGGTCTGATGAAATGTTACCACCTTTGCCTAGATCAGTGATCTCCAAAGTGGGGTGTGTGCAAGACAGTCCATTGGAGTGTGGGAGGGAAATATTTTTTGTACCATTAATAAGAAAAATAATTTTTTGAAAGAATGTTTATTTTATATTTTTCTTTTTAATTTCTATTTTTGTGTATGTTTTATAATGTACATAATGTATTAGTTCTGTAGTACATGTATATAGTTTATAAATAAATATGCATGTATTGGCAGTCCATGCTCAAAAATTTTATACTGATAGGGGTGCGCAATTGAAGTTTGGAAACCACTGGCCTGAATGAGTTGGATCACTTGGCAGGAGTCACTGGAAAAATGAGAACTATTAATCTGACAGTAACTGCATTCTGCTACAACATCTGGTATGTGTGAGAACAAATTTAGGAGTCAAGTTTTGGTAGATAACAGCCTTTGATTACTGAGAAGCAGTAACTGTAGCTGTTCTTCCTATTGAGAAGCATGCCATATTAAGAAAGGTTTTCTGTGAACGGTGGCTCTTCTGCTACTTAACCAAGTAGCTGTCTCAGAGGTGGATGTGAGAGCAGTTCTTGTTGCTGTTTGTCATCTCCTCAGCTGGTATGTACTGTGACTTGAAGAAAAGGGGTTGTTCAGGATTTCTCCTTTCCATATTTGAGAGAAGGGAGGGGACTGGAGTCTGAAAGAGGAAAATTAAATGCATGTGAGGAAAGGCCCTCTTTGGGGGCTAAACCACCCAGAGACCTCCATGACCAGTTGTCCCTCTGTAGACTTTAGTGAATTTCCAGCTGCTTTTTAATGTTTGCATATTGCACCATTTTTCTGGCAGACAATAAAGATGTATACTACGGGTCTAAAGTGACATAACCAAGGAAATGCTGCCTTGCTTTTTCATCACACTTCGGGGAAATACACCTTTGTCTGATGTCTAATTTGGGCATTTCAGTCTGGTGGAGAAGCTTTGTACAGCATTTATAGTGTGCCTGAGCTAACCTCAAATTTAGGTTTTGCACAAGAGGATTTTCCTTTGTGGTAACGAACTGATGGATGTAGTGGGGAGAAGAGGGGGCAGACAGTGAGACTGTTGACCAGCAATCTCTGGATTGCATCTGGAGCATAGCCCTCTGGACTGTGACTATAAGGCAGGCTTCACGGTGAGATGCCTGTCAAGAGCAAGGGTCAAGAGTGGCTAAAACTCCTGATGTACCTGGACAGAAATGAATCTTTTAAAAATCTTTGGAACGTGAGACTGGAAAATCTGATATACTTGGCATTTTTAAATGTAGCTTGCTTGCTTCCAAACCACTGTTGCAAGAAAGTGGCAGCAGCAATCTCCCCTATGCATATGAACAAGAGGGAGGCAATCAGCTGTACTAGCAATGTTCACATTTTCCTTTGTAGTGGTACTTGTATCTCTGGGGTGTGTGCCTGCAGGGTGGGAACCCTTTGTCGCGGGGCTGAGGGAAGCTGTGGAAATGAAGTTCATGCACTTCAGCATAGCTTCCCCTCTCTTGCATGATCCAGAGCATGTATGGTGCTTCGGGACGTAATACCTCACCCTCCTTAACCTGAGCCCTCCAGTTCCTCTATTCTAATTTGGAATTGCTTCCTAATGCGCATTCTGAAAAATACAGGTGCACTCATAGATAGAATCCAAATAAACACTTTGGGAATGCTGCAACATTTGTTGATATGGCTCTGAGTTTTGTTGTATTTACTTTTCCATTCTTGTTCTGTGTATTTCTTAAAATCTCACTTAATTCTCTTCTAGATCACCTAAAAAAATTGAAAAACCTGATGAAAAATAGCTGCACAGAAATATAAAATGTCATCTTCTCTATAAAGTAGAATAAATAAAATCTTGCTTACTGGTTGCTTCATTCTGTAAAGGTATTTCATTCCTGTAACATGAAGGTGGAAGACTTGTCATAAGTTCACTGTCCTGGCTTTGCCTCAGTTATCATGTGTATGCTTTCTTTACTCATAAACCTGTTCCCATTTGTAGCATAGATGGTACTTAAACAATGCTTTCTAGCTAACAAGACCCTACTTGGGCAGAGGAAAAGAGCTGTTCAGCAGCATGCAGTGACTGAATGAGACACAAAATAAATAATGTGTTTCTTTAATGAGAACAGCAGTGTTTGTGAAAGATTTAAGACTTGATATCATCTATTCAAGTAAAGAGTGCTACTGCTTTTTATCAACCCATTCAGTCACTTCCAGAAATGTAGCTATCCCCAGAACTGGGGATAGCATTTGTGAAGGCCCTTGGAGTTGCAAAAACAAAGAGTCAGCAGGATTTCAAATTGCTCAGAAAAAGGAATTTTTTATTACAGTTTTTTTTATTTACAATAGTTCATATCGATGAAGAAGCCAGAGGGCCACATAACAAAACAAATTTAGGTATCATGGCAACTGTAAAACTTAATCTCTAATACCAATCTTCTTGTGAACACTTATTTTCTTAAAGTATTTTGTAGCTGTGTAAAGTTTACCCATTCTTTTGACTGCTGTTTAGTTTCAATGTTACTCTCGCATGTTTTATTTGGTGAACAAAGACTAAAATGAGAGCACAGAAATCTGTTTTTTTTTAACAGAACCAAGTAAAAAATGTAGCTAAAGTAGTTCTCAAGTTTTGTTCTTAGTTTAGTCAAGTTTTCTAAAGGAAAATGTGTGTTCCTGCTGTTCCTTTAGCATTATTGTAATTTCAGTGTTTGAGTGTTTATGCTTGATTATTGGCTTCCATTAAATACAACATTCTGCCCAGAGATATGACAAAACAGGAACTTTCTTGATTGTGCATAGTCTTATGTGGGCTCAGAAACCTTGACTGCCCTCAGACTCATCAGCCTTTTCTAAGTAAGCTAAAGGCAAAAGTCTTGAGTTGTTTAAGCTACAGTTTACTCCAGAGATTTGACATGCTTGAGTGTGCACTCAAGCTGAGGTAGTACTGATTCTGGCTGTGCACTTATTTACACATGTAAGATTACAAGATAAATATGGCCTGTTGTTTAACAGCATTAAATTCAAGATGCAATTAGATGACCCATTGCTTGCCTTATTCAGCATTCTGCAGTTGTACTTACATGTGATGTATTTTTTTTTCTTTTATGAAAAAGACTGAGATTAAGTGATTGCAAATACAGCCTTTCCCCACCCCAGTCCTGCCTGAAACTTTCTCATATCTTCATGGAAGATGGGTGTGTGCATAAATTGTAAATGTATCTCTAACCAGCTTCAGCTATGATCAAAGTTGATTAGTGTCTGAAGGAACATCTGGTTCCTGCCTAAGGATGGTGATATAAACAGATGCTCTAAATAACCAAGAGGGTAAGGGAAAATGAAAAGTGCTGTGGATTCCGAACAGTGACTTTCTCTGGTGTGTAAAATATCAAAACAAGTGAGAAAGGGAGAAAATTGGTTCATACTTTTACTGGCTGTAATGATCTGATCAAGGGACTTGGAGAAACCATGGTGGCAGCATGGAGCTGTGTCTGTCGTTCCTGTCCCAGGCAGCGAGACTGTAGTCAAGCGCAGCATCTCTCATTCCTGTGCTTTGAAAAGTGCTGAAATAAAAGCTGTGATTGTTGGAATCTAGTGGCAGTGTGGAGCTTTGCTGTTGCTCAGTTTTGTTTTCCATGGATGTCCATTTCCATAGTCTCTGCACACTACGTATCTTTGAGCTGAAGTAATTCACCACTATGAAACATTTCTCCCTCCTTTCCCTCCACATTTCCTAAATCCCGCTTCTTTGTGCTGGGTTCTCTGATAAGAAAATGGAAGCACTTGAATAATTCACCCAAAGTCTGTAGAAAGCAGTAAGCCTTTTGGCTCAAAAGACTTTGAGCAAAACTGATATAGTCAACAAGTTATTCAGCATGTTATCTCTAACTAGTGAAAGGGAGATCATCTACTGAGTACTGATTAGTACAATATCTTGGCTAATTAGTATCAGGTGACTAGCCATGAAAGCCTGGAAGACATTTGGAAGAATTTGGAATCCAGTTTGCTGTAGAGAGTTATTTGCAGCATCTCTGGGGTTAGCAATAAAAAAAAAAGTAATTCTATTCTTCCATTATTTTACAAAACTCATTGGTGCATGGTTTTATCAGGTTTTGGTGCAAGGCCAAGAAGAACTAGAAAGAAGCGGAAATAAATACTTTAATTTGAATGGATTTGTGATAGACAAAATGTCTAGTGAGTTGATCACTGCCAAAATGACCATTCTAGGTGGTTGGTTGCACTGAAGAATACGTATGCATGTGTCAGGGCCCTGAGTGCACTCCCCAGCTTCTAGAAGTTTAGCTGTCTGTGTTCAGGGTCAGCTGGCTGGTAAGAGCTGTTATGAAGAAGGTTAGGTGTAGTATCAGCAAGGGCCTGCAACTGCTCCTTTGGGAGCCGCTTTTAAGCGGACTCTTGCTCTCTCAGTTGATCAGAACCCAGACCTATGGACTGACTTCCCAGGTTAACCTTGGACCTGCTTCATTGCTGTGGACCTCTCTGGTGATCCAGATGCTTGGCTGAACCCAGTTGCCAGCCTTGGACCTGGTGTGCTCCCCTTGCCTGGATAGCAGGGGAGTCCACTCACTCACTAGGGAAGTTCTTCATCTGCTGCTGTGTGAAGGCAGTTAAGTGAGCATTACCTGCTGCTGAAGGCCATTTAAAGTACCTTGGCTTACTTTTCACTGATTTGGTTAAGGAAAGGAAAAATCTGCCAGTTCAGTTGTCGGGACTGTGATGTCCTGAACTCCCAGAGGTGTTTTGGCAGAGGATGTCTGGCCCTCGTCTCAGTCTGTGGACAGGGTCACTTGATGTGTTTAGATATTGTGGTATATTCAGATATTTTTTGGACAAAACCTGAATGCTTGCAGAAAGGGACACTAATTTTTGGATAACAGTAAATCCATTATTTGCCAAGAACTCAAAAAACTTTTCAAGAAAGAGTTTGGTTCACAAGTGACCATGAATTGGCTTGTCCCTTGGAAATTATTCATTGAGAGGGCACTACCCACAGCTTGCCCAGATCTCAACTGCTATGGAGAATGAGACCTAAAATTAGGTGGGGATGCTACTCTCAATCACTGGTAAAGAAATTATGTTGCCTGTTAAAGGTAGTAACATAACCTGCCTGTTATGTTACTACCTTTTGTCTTGTAGCAGGTAGTCTTCTATAGGAGGGGGAAAAGAGTTTGGTGGGAGAGTTGGGTTCTTTCTTTTCCTAGGAAATTTTGCCAAGTCCAGGTGACATACCCCATTTTCTCTCCCAAGAGCTGGTAACAGCACTGTCTCACAATGTGGCACAAGAATTGGAGGAGTTATTCAGGAGCTCAGTGCAACCCTACACCTCAAGAAGTGGGGATTTCTATTCCCCCTGCCAAAAAAGATAGAAAGACTAAGACTTCTGCAGTATTGCTATGAAATCTACATGATTTTGAGAGCTGTAATAGTTACATGAGCTACCCTTGACTTAACTTGTGTAGGAAACACACAGTAAAAATTGGAAAATAAAAATGCTAGATTTGTCACAAAGAAGGACAGAATGTTGTCTGTTCGATATTCTATGAAAAGCACCATGTGTGTTGCAATATTAACATAGTATCTTGCAGTTATTTCTATCTGAGACATGCTATCTTAGCTATGGCATGTGTCTGTAGGTATTAGGTTTAAAGTGTGTTGATTCTGCTTGAAGTTACAAATTAATGGTAGACAACTCGCAGGTTAAGTGCAGATGATTATACAGCTTTAAATAACATGACAGCTTTTACTGACTTTACAGTATAAAGATGTAATGCATTTAAAAATCAACTACACGTAAATTTGAAATCACTGATATGATTACTAGCAGAGCTTCTTGGTTTATGATTCAGTGAAATCAGGAAAGCATGATCAACCTTATAAAAGGCATCAGTGGTTTTGGCATTTGGGAAGCCAGCTTAGCATTCAGTCTGCCACACTGTCATAATTGACTAAATTCATGAATTGCTAAATTGCTAAAACTATAACTCTTTGTTCAACAATTTGTACTGCAAAATTAGTTACAACACAGTTCAAATGATGGAGTCAGTAAAGAGCCAGGTAAAATCTGAAATTATTAGAGCAGCTTCATCTCTTGCATTTAATTTAAGTGTGAACTCAAACTTTAAACACTGTCTTTAAGTTATAAGACGTCTGAAGTTGTTTCACACAGTGTTACTTTAACCCTAAATTTTCCTAATTTATTTCATCTCATTGAGAATTATTTAATGAAGCTTAAGAAATAGAAATAATTTATTTAAAGTATCTGGCAGATAACATTCAGTGATCAGGGTTGAGAGTCCTCTGGACCCCTGGGTTTCTACTCAACTCTCTATGGATTGTGTATGCAGCAAACCTTCACTTGATTTTTTTGTTTGTTTGCTTGATATTCAATTTCTCAAGACTTTGCCTATTTGTCTCCTTCAGCTCTTTGTGATCTTATCTTTTAAATAAGTTTGGCTTTTTTTTTTTAAATAAAACACTACCAATTTCACTTGATTTTGGTGTTTGACAGTGAAGAAACGCTGACTCACCTTGCCTCAGCAGGGAGTATTTCCTTTGAAATTCTTTAAGAATTTCATAAATACAACTTTAATTAGAAAAATATCACTGAGCTACAGCGTTGATCCATCTGTTGTGAACATACGGGCTATACAAGCTACAAGGACAGAGAAACAACGTATATGATGGAGAAGTTGTGGTTTAATAATGACAAAAACTGCGTAACATAAGAATTGCAGTCAAGCAATATAATTCTCATTTTTCTGATTCATGTCTTCCATCATCATTTGATTTGGTGGCACCTATCGCTGTCGTGATGTAGCCTATTTTTGTCTGCAGTAGATGTCTGCCATCTATTATGGAGCTCTTCTGCCCCCATCAGATATTTGGTGGCAAACTGTACAAGGCTGCTTCAAGTTCCTCCCTCCTCCTGCATTGCCCAGGCGTTCATCTCTACTGCTGTGGTTGGTACTGCTCTTGTAGCAGAAATTCCTGCTCTGCTTTCCCTTCTTTCTTTATTTTCCTCCCAGTGTTCAGATTTGTGTCATTTAGAAAAACTAATGGACATTTTGTTCCCTTTTAGTGATTTTGTTGTTGCACTATGGTACATTGAAATTAGTGGCAATGTGTTCTGTTAGTAAGACAGCATCCTGTAGCTACCACATAATGTCGCACAGTGTCTGTGGTTAAGTCTAAAATTTGCCTGTGACTGCAGAAGATTTTGCTACATGTAGCTGTAGGAAGTGAGCAGACGTGGATTGCTGAGAAATTAGCATTCAGTTATATTTTATTAGAGGCTTTTAAAAGCCTTTGCGGGTTGCTATGAAATTGTCAGTGCTTATTGGAACGGCAGGAACTTTACCTGTTGCAAATGTATTTGTGAAGCATGGATGAGCAGGAGCCCTCGTGCTTCTGTCTAGAGTTTACTACTGAAGCTTAAGACCTGTTAAACACATCCAGACTATTTCCATATCTTCTATTTTTTGTGGAGTTAAGCCCTGAGCTTCATCCTTCTGTGCGAGGTGAGGCTGCACAGTGATTTAAGTTTATGCTCGACTCTGCCTACGTAAATGCTGTTCTGAGCTTAATTAATGTTTGCGACTTGCTTGCTCAGTTGGTCCTGCTGGAAACTGCTACACTTGCTTTTTAACACTAAGTGCTGTATCTGAGATAAAGATAAGGGTTTTTTTCCTTTCTCCAAACTGTATCAGCACGGCCATGTCCATGAGGTAAGTGGCAAAAGTAAAGAAGAAATTTTGTAATTAAATTTCCTGGTATACTTAGAAACTCAGGTCACACTGGCATGGGGCAGCTGTGAAAGGTCAGGACTCCTCAGACCAGGAAAGACCTGAAGCAGATCTTGGAACCTGTGTTCTCCAGCCTGCTCTTCAGAAGTCCCCTTGTGGGAAGGAAGTTTCTCATGCCTGCCTAATGTGCACGAGTGCTGTGTGCAAGTTCTTACCAGGAAAAGAGGCTAAACGGATATGGTACTGATATTTTCTGGTCTACTTTCATCTCTATTCTGTCTGTGACTGTTAAGATTTCTGAAAGCCCTCATCTACTACCATGCTCCTATCCTATCTCCATTCCTCCCCCCC
>NW_008824372.1:1719831-1729397 GCF_000699105.1 Pygoscelis adeliae | reverse complement strand
TGTTCCAACTATATGAGCTAGACGGAAGTCTTCTTTCTTCGCATGCTGGGCACAATTTTATAATTTATATTGCATTTTTAAAAATGCCTACAGTGTCCTGTCTTTCACTCCTGATCCAGAGTTTCTGGTGTGCCACAGATTTCTCATTAGGCTTCATTCTTCCTTTTCCAGAAGCTTCCTCTTTCTCCAGCCTGCTTACTTCATGTGACAAGGTCAGTTTTCAGCTGTCTCCTGACTAGATATACCTACACTTTCCTTTTCATGCTTATAACCCCGTTACATCCCCCACACTAAACACACTATCAGGAAGCTTAGGAGGTAACTCTCCTCAAAATATTGTATTGTTAACCCAAGAGGAGTGTTTGGTTGGTTGGTTTGGATTTCCCCCCCATGTTTTATGTGTGGATGCTGCAAAGTTCTGGAGTCAAGTCTTTATTTCTTGTTTGTTCTGCAAAGCCCCTCAAACAAGGTTGGGACTCAGTGAGGTAGTCAGTTTCCTGGGTAATCGGGTCAGACTGAAGCATTGTCACTGCTGCTTACAAAGGCAATAGAGCTACCTGCTTAGTGTGTTGATACAATTTAGAAGAGGTTCTCCTACCATATGAACAAAAGCATATAAAATCTCTTCTGTATCTTTACAGCACTAGTTTGTGAAGAACAGGGTTAAGTCTGGGGCAGCTGTCAGAGTTTATCAAGGGGTGGGATAGTCCCTTTCACGTAAAAGTGGAGAACTGTGGTACTATTTTAACTTTACTTGTAAATAGGTTGATGTTGTAAGCGTTAACTCATTTTTGTACGGTTCTCCAAAGTAATGACTACTGGATGAGCCTGATTCTGTGTGGTGCTGAGATCCTCTGCTCCCAGTGGGAATTAAGGACATTGAGTGGCGTAAGGGAGAGTAAATTCTTAATAATCCTCTGCACACAAAATATTTTTAGTTCACAGTATTGTTCCGTTCTCTGTTCTCTCAATTTGTTGTTGAAAGAGAAGGGCAAAATGTTATCCCAAACCCACAGATTGGCTTTGTTCTAACACCTTATTTACATACATTTGCATGTGTAATAATCCTCCTGCATGTTGTCAGGCTTTGTATAGAAACTGAGAAATGAGATTGTCATAGCATGGAAAATAATGTAATAATTAAAGTCTTACCAAGTTACTTCACTTAGTCTTGTATTCCAAGCAGTCTAAATTTAAATATTTTTGCATAAATCTTTTCTTGTAGAGGCAGCCCACTGAGCTGAGAAATCAGGATTGTGGTGGTTTGAAAATGATTGAGCCTGCATGGGTCTCATTTTGGTTTACTATACTTTCAGAGCTTTTTGTGAGGTAATGAGTTACATGTGAAGACATGGACAAACAGAACAATATCCAGGTTCCAGAGATACAAAAGTAGCAGTGCTTTGGTGAGAAATTGTGTTTGCGTGAACTTTTATCAGTGCCATGAAGGTAATGACAATGCCCAACCATTGCACTGCACTGCAGCCGACGCCTCTGCAGTTAGTTCTGGTGATGGCTACCTGAAGGCTGATGTTTGCTTTCATAAAGAGACGGGGTTTTCTGAATGATGTCCTGCTCCCTTCCCTGCTGGCAGGAAAATGTGTGGGAATGAACAATCAACAATAAAGGCAAGCCTTACCCTGAAATCTTACCATTATTTTAGTAGAAATAAAAATGCATCAGGCACTTTCAGGCAGTAACTATGCCTGCAGTTCTGAGTGGCCAGCTTGCAGAAGGTGCAGTGCAATGACCTCAGTAGGTCTTTCCTTCGGGACAGGGGAGGAGTGCTTGATGCATCCATTTCATCTGCCTTCCTGCCCCCCCATCCATGGCCAGTTGTTATAGCCTCCTGTTTGACATCTGAAATGTTATTGGCATGCTGTATCTGGATAACGAATATACTTTAACCAGTCATTTTCTTTAGGTTAGATGAGCAATGTGCAGAGCAGAAGCGTGGCAAACAGCCAGTAGGTGATCAAAAAGGTAACAATGGGATATAGGAGGAATAAAGTCAGGATTACCTCAAAGAAACAAAACCATTAAGAGTGTTAAAGTAATGGAACGGAAAAAATGGAGGAAATCACACTCTCTTTAATTGAAAGAAGAGTAAAAGACCTATCCAATTCTACTAGATGGACTGGCATTTGTATAGACTTCCATGCTGGAATAATGAAGCCTTTTGACATTGGTAGGGTTTTATGGAAAAAATACAAAAGCAATCTTACTGAAATAGAAACCATTACAAATGTGTAACACCTTGGTTTTTTTACCAGTGAGATCCTTATATGGCTTGCTGTCATCTGGACTTACATGCCAAGCATTGGTGTTAGAGCAAGGTGGTAGTGAGGTCAGTTTATTCATTCAGGGTTTCTGTACAGTGAATTGTTTTGGAATATGTGGTAGAAGCACTTGGCTGACACCTTCTGGTATCACTAAGAAGGCAGACCAACCTGAATTAATTTAGTATCAAATTGTTTAGTGGTTTTGCAGCTTTTTGCCTCCATAGGCCCAAACATTTCCAGGTTGCCATTTGCTTGTCTCAGGGTTACAGGAATGATAGGAAAAAGGATTTGCTGTCCTGC
This sequence comes from Pygoscelis adeliae, assembly GCF_000699105.1. Taxonomy (NCBI): domain Eukaryota; kingdom Metazoa; phylum Chordata; class Aves; order Sphenisciformes; family Spheniscidae; genus Pygoscelis; species Pygoscelis adeliae. The sequence goes on along the minus strand of NW_008824372.1, from coordinate 1,726,815 downwards.
AGTGAGATCCCCGTAGGGCAGCTTTCCAAGGCACCACTCACTTCACTTCTGCTGCATCGTGATGGGACTTCCTGTGTTCTCATTCTCTTTCCAGTTTTGATGATCAGTTTTCATAAATATTTCAAATATCTTTGGATTTTGGTTAACACCTTAAGTCTATATTCTGTTACTGTCCACACTTTAAAAATGACTACATGTGCTTCTGAAATAAGTTTCCAGTCTTTAGTTTGCAGACTCCTCTATTTTCCAGTGATGATGTTGACCCCATGAGTATCAAAAACCTACTAATACTAAGCTTGCTTTTCTTAGTTACTTCTAATGACTCTTTTCAAGTAGTCACACTGGTCTACAAACTACATATTAACTTAAACAACGTAGCATATTCAACTGTGCCATCCTTTCAGAATAAGTAGCAAAGTTGTGGAAGAATAAGCAGTTTCCCTCCAACTGTAAATAGTCTTTTAAAGCAGTAATTTATTTGCCAGAAACATTTTTCACAGATTCTTTTGTCCTAAACACCATGCGACACACCTGGGACAACCACCTGTGAAAAGACAAAAGATGGAGTTTTTTTATAACATTTAAAACTGTGGAAAGTCTACTGTGGCTATAAACAGTATGTCTTAGATCTATAAAAGATCACTTAGGCTTTAACCCATTTCCCAAAAGAACAAGCAATCTTCTTAACATCATACTGTAGTGTTTGTTGTCCCATTCAACTTACATAGGTAGTAAACATTTTTGAAATTTTTTCATAACTGATCCTGAGTAAAACATTTTATAGCTTTGGCCGTAAAGGACTGTTTTTATATTGAAAATAATATTTTTCGTACACATAGATTAGGTTAGTCACAAGCCCTTCTGAATATAATATATATGATTTTACTTCCAGTACCTGCAGCTGAGTCATGTTAAAACAGCACTAATCTTGCAGAGTTACTGTAAAGGGAGAGCTTTTACTCATTTGGGAGGGTAAAGTAGGAGTTACCTGTATCCTGACAGCGAGGCGTACAAGAACCTGCATGGATTGGTGTATGAGGAGCATTTCAGGACAACAGTAATTTTATTCTCTTTCTTAAAACTATTGCTGCAAACACGTGGAGCTACAGATCTGGGCTTCCAGCAAATCTGAACGGACAGCTGTGTGCTGCATGCAAGTGTGACCAATGCAGTTCCAGCCCTTGTGACGGCAAATGCTATTCTCCTCCTCCCCCAGCAGAAAAGCACAACCTGATATTGATTCTTTGCACGAGGATAGGGTTGCGTTGTTTGCATCTTGCAACAAGATAAGATACTGCCAGGTCACTGTAATGACTTAACTGCAGATTGAGATAGGTCAGGAGTAGGCTGAGGATTGTTTCACAAGCTCAGAAATTAATCTTCAGTTGCTGAATTGCTCTGAAAGACCATGCTGTACCAAGCGCTGCTTTTCCCTGACTGGTAACAGTAACCTTTGTGAAGCACAAGAGTGGCGTTAGCCTCAAAGTCTTGTTTATGACAAAGAGGATGCACATTGTATATAAGGAGAGCCAAGAATTTAATGTTAGTATAATTGAAAGCTTAAGGGGCTAATCATTATTAGACCAGATCTAATTATTACAGAAAAATAAAAAAAAAATCATAATGCTGTTAAAATCATTATACACACACTTCTTAGTGTATAACCCCTTTCTCTGGGTTATGCTCACCCTTCCACTGCTGCTCTGTGTCCTACAGTTGGTGATTTCATTCTGGTCAGGGTGGAGGTGCATGGGTATTACAGCAGGTTGTCAACATCTGGAGTCCTTCACTGGTAGGAATTCAGTGTTCAGGTTGATGGTTTCTTCTTCCTCACCCTAGGATGTTCTTGGGGTATTTTTTTACGTGTTTGCAAACACGTTTAGAGCTTTCTCTTTCTTTGTTGGTCTGTAGCTCCATGTGCATCAAATTTACTATGTATGGTGCCTTTTCTGTATATAATACACATATAATAGACATAAACACATACTGTTTCTTTGTTCCCCCCTCCATCTTTCTGCAGCTCCACATCTACATTTCTTTGACCATTGGCGAGTTGTTTATAGCTGTGAGGTTTCCAGTGCCAAGCCTGTGCCCCATCTCTTATCAACCTCTGCCTGCACTCTTCTGTGTCGCATCCTCCATCTCCACTTGTTGCGGCCTCTCCTGTTGTGATACAGGCCTGTATTTCATTATGCTACATCAGTACTATGGAGCTATAAGTATCTCATTCCACGTAGAAAAAACACCTGCTACTGCTATCTATATAAAACTATGGTTGTACGTCACGATGATAAACACAAGTGAAGCAGATAGCCATAGACACCTGGTCAGTTGGGGAAATTGTGGTTTCTTCTTCCTCACCCTAGGATGTACTTGGGGTATTTTTTATGTGTTTGCAAACACGTTTAGAGCTTTCTCTTTCTTTGTTGGTCTGTAGCTCCATGTGCATCAAATTTACTATGTATGGTGCCTTTTCTGTATATAATACACATATAATAGACATAAACACATACTGTTTCTTTGTTCCCCCCTCCATCTTTCTGCAGCTCCACATCTACATTTCTTTGACCATTGGCGAGTTGTTTATAGCTGTGAGGTTTCCAGTGCCAAGCCTGTGCCCCATCTCTTATCAACCTCTGCCTGCACTCTTCTGTGTCGCATCCTCCATCTCCACTTGTTGCGGCCTCTCCTGTTGTGATACAGGCCTGTATTTCATTATGCTACATCAGTACTATGGAGCTATAAGTATCTCATTCCACGTAGAAAAAACACCTGCTACTGCTATCTATATAAAACTATGGTTGTACGTCACGATGATAAACACAAGTGAAGCAGATAGCCATAGACACCTGGTCAGTTGGGGAAATTGCTGTCACAGCTAAACCGAATGAAACAAAGCTGCAAGCGGGTCAAGAAAAGTTCTGACAGAGCAAGCCTCAGTCCTGAGGCATTGCAAACTCAGCACAAAGCCTGCAGCATGTTACTAGTGATGGCAATACTGTGTTATAGGGCTACACAGTGACTGTGGCAGCTCTAAAACTCTATTTTTTTGTTTAACTGTTAATTATCTGAATACTGCTTATGTTAAGAAAGAAAATAAAGGTTAGTAAGACTTTATATAATAGTTACTATTGCTGCAATGCATAACTTAATCCAGTCCCAGACAATGTATTATTCCTTAGGTTATCACATAGTTTAAACTTTATCTCAGAGGAACCAAAAATGCTAGAAATCTGTTAATACATTTATCCATCTACAAGTGCATGAGTGTTATCTATGATAATTTTCTTTAATTTTGGAAAGTAGCAGCTATTTCTAGTTTTCTTCATTATTTTTTTCTCTTCCAGAATTCAGTTCCATGGAGGAGAACAGTAGATCATCTGAGAGTTTTAAAGATTCCTTTCAAACCTGTTTTTTGTGACTTTTCTGCTGAGTATGCTTTTAACTTGGAAGTTTTCCAATCCAACTGTTTTTCTTTTCTCTCATTTTCAACTTGCAGTACTTATCTCTGTGTCTGATTTCAGAAAGATGTTTTTTTTCAGCTGAGAATTGTAGGTGTGATTCTTCTGCACAGTTCTTTTTCCAAAGGCCCACAGACACTCTTGGATCAGGGAAACTTTCCTTCCTGTAGTGCTCTAGAAGCCTGTATCCACAGATATCAGGGAAGCTCCTTGGCTCTTGACAGGTCAGGGCACAAAAATAAGGAAAGGAAGTGCCCTCTGCAAAGGATGTTTATACATCCGGAATTTAGTGGCACTGTAATTATAAATTTTGAGAAATATGTATGTTTTAGTGTAGTTTGGGTTTTTTTGAGTCAGAACAGGTCCTTGTGGCTGACACAGTAAGTGAAACACATTAACTTTCTATAATCTTGCTAATATTTTCTTGAGCAAGTGTGCAACTTGGTAATTTGAAGACTATGTCCTTGCTCTGAATATCTAATCTTATCTCAAGTTACTGGTTTTTACTGTACAGGTAACAGTAGTTTTGCTGGTAGGGACTAAAATGACAGCAAGGCTCAAGAATGCGGTGTTGTAGATTGAAATCCCTTTGCAAGCCCATAGGTTTCTCTGGTTAGATTCAGCATGGTGAACACCTTTTTCTGCCCAAGCTACTTTGTCTTCTGGAGTAACAGGAAGACACTGTTTATGATATAATTCCCTGACACTTTCCAAAGCTTTTGCTGCAGTATTATGTATTAGTGAATAATAGTAAATGCTGTAGGATGGGAAGAATCATTCACTATGATTAAGGGAGCATCAGTAGATACTAGCAGATGCGGAATTAAGAGGATATTTTCTGACAGCACAACATGAAATGGACCAAGGCAATAGAAAATGTGCTGTAGGTGAACAATCCACACTGGCTAGAAAGTAGATAGAATGACTTAATAGGCATTGTGCATCTTTAAGTTTCCTGTAATATGATACTGTGTTTTTTATCTGAGAGCATATGCTATTTGTGGTTACCTCTTTCCCCACAAATGGCTGGTTACTTGGTTGCTCAATTACAAAGCTGAAAATTCAAACTTCTGTAGGCAGAGCTGTTAAAACTCAGCCATACATCTTTTGCTGTCATCATTTGGAGTCATGATAAAGCAAGCTATGGAGACATGTATATGTTATAACTGGTAGCAGAGCTACTGGAGCTGTGTAACCAGTATCTTTGACAGGTTCATGTCTTCCAGATTAGAATACCATCCAAGATCATCCCCAAATCTCCCTTAGGACAGGAGTCAATTTCAATAAAATGGTGATCCGAGCAATTAGGAAATGTGCTGAACCAACTTTATCCACATTAACTTTGGTGACACCACCAGAGTTAAAGATAGTGCTTTTTTTGCCTGTTGTTCACTGTAGCAAACACTGCATATGATAGTTATTGTGCTAATATCAAATTCCATGGCAACTCAAAAACGTTTTAAGTCATTCCTAATTGTAGGATTGACTGCAATATGTATGTATCTTATTTATAATCATTTTTGCAAAGTTGTCATGAGTGCTTTCTGAAACTTCCTGAAACTGCTGTTCTGCGGTAATTCTAACCGTTATTTAGTTGGCAATTAATGTTAAAATAATAAAATTTGGGCATTTCCCTTGCTGTAGCCCTTATATACCTCCATTTGCTACTTTTCAAATGAAAAAAAAGGTTGTGTTGGAGATGAGATGTATCAGTGGTATAACATTTCTGCTGGGGTGCTCATAGCAAGAAGGGCTTGTGGCATCGCTGTTTGGGTTTATATGCCTAATGCAGTTTGCAGCCAGAGATCCTGAATCTAATCTAAAGAGCTAATCTAATCTCTTGGTCCCACAGTGTGCAGGAAGGAAGGAGATTTTACTGGGGTATGTTCAAATATTTTACAAAGATGGGAAGGCTATGATTTTACTGATGAGAAGTGGAGAGTTGCTGTACTCGGGCAGCAAACTGGTGCTAGCCAGGAACAGAAATATGGTCCCTGGTAAAACTTTTTCTTTTAACTTGAAGTAATTGTTACTTCCAGTTTAAAAAACAAATATCTAAGCAGTACTATGTACATGTCCCACTTTCTGCCAGCATTGAATGTATGCAGGACAGATGAGTCTTACCTGAAGTAAGACAACCTAAAATAAAGCGGACAAGGAAGCCTGAATTAGGTTTTGGTACTTTGAGTGAAGCAAAGACATGCTAATGGCAGCAGCAGCCCTTCTTGGCCTGAAAGCCAAGACGCTGGGGTAAGGGAAGTAGGCCTGTATTTTCCACTCAATCATTAACTTTATTTGTGAACTTTGTTATTTCTGTGTTGCTGTTTGAGATTTTCTTAGATGGGGGTGACATCTTTTATATACGATAGTGTTTTGGTGATTCTTAAATGTGAAGGGCTTTGATAGGAAAAGGTACTTGAGGTGGTTTGGTGGAGATGCAGGTACAGTGGTTACTGACAGCGCCTCGGTGCCTTTTCCCCTTTGTGTGGGATGGGTGTCCTTCATCACCCTACCTGCCCACACAACGGTGGCATCTTGAAAGCCAAACCCAACCAGACCGGTTTGTAAGGTGCCTTCGGTTTCTATGCAGAGCGTTTTTATGGCAGCAACACTTTAGTCAACAGAGGGAGCTGTGACTTTTCTGAAAATGGACACAGAAACAGTTCACTTGTCTGTCCTGAAAATGTAGTGGTTGGAGCTACTAAATTGGCCTTCAGAGATACCACTTATCATCCGTGCAACGGTGGAGAGAGAGAGAATTATCTTAACACAACAAGGAAATCAAATGTTTCCTGGAGAATACAAGTGATTATGAAAGTAGTTTAATTTAACCCAGAAGAAAAATATTTAAACACTTTTCTTGCATCTAATTTTGTTTTCCTAAAGCAACTTACACCCTGTCGTATGCAGAAAACTATAGGCTGACAGTAACAAATTTAGAATGTATAGGTATCTTTAAAAATACTGTATTTTATTTTGAAATATATATAAAATAAACTGAAAGGGTTGATCCTGAGAATGTGTATGCTTGAATACATGAAATTTTTATTTTCCAAACTTTCTGCAGTAAGAAAATTTCTCTACTGTTAGTAATTCCAACAGGTCCTTCTGTAAGGGGTTACCAGTAAGACATCTACCTATTCATTTAAATTTATGAAGTATTGATTTGACTTTCATGTCATAGAACCATAGAATAGTTTGGGTTGGAAGGGACCTCTAAAGGTCATCTAGTCCAACCCCCCTGCCGTGGGCAGGGACATCTGCAACTAGGTCAGGTTGCTCAGAGCCCCGTCCAGCCTGACCTGGAATGTTTCCAGGGATGGGGCATTCACCCCCTCTCTGGGCAACCTGTGCCAGTGCTTCACCACCCTCAGCGTAAAAAATGTCTTCCTCATATCTAGTCTAAATCTACCCCCCTTTAGTTTAAAGCCATTCCCCCTTGTCCTGTTGCAACCGGCCCTGCTAAAAAGTTTGCCGCCATCTTTTTTATAAGCCCCCTTTAAGTACTGATAGGCTGCAATAA
>NW_008824372.1:1711363-1719610 GCF_000699105.1 Pygoscelis adeliae | reverse complement strand
GGTTGGCCTTCTGGGCTGGGAGCGCACATTGCTGGCTCATGTCCAGCTTTTCATCCACCAGTACCCCCAAGTCCTTCTTGGCAGGACTGTTCTCAATCCCTTCATCCCCCAGCCTGAATGTGCCAACTCCATATACAGAAGCAGCATTTGATCACTTGAGCATATCAGCATTTGGTCACTTTAGTGTGTTTTCTCAGTCTGACTGAAATCTTTCTGGCTTTATAACTTTTAAAAATCTCAAATAGCTAAATGGTTGCTGGATAGGATTGTCTTGACTGTTCCTTGTTTTTAAGTCATGTGTTTTCTGCAATCAGAAGCAATCATGCTGCTGACCTGGCCAAGGTCTTTTTTTTTTTTTTTTTTACATTCTCCTTACCTAAGTTCCACTTGCAGTGTTTCTATCACAAGAGGAGCAAATTGAGTTTTTCGTCTAACTGTGTAGGGGTGCTGCTCTGAATAGAACAACGGAGGCATTTCACCACAGAGGTGGTTACACTTCACAGTGTGTGGATCAATTCACATAAAAGCAACGTGAATGTGAAGTATTAGCTGGCAGCAGTTTCTTTTGTAATCCCGTTGTCTGTGGAATGTGCCATTCATCTGGTTACAAGCCTTGCCCGTGTGGGGACAACTTCCCAGAACTGCAGACATACGGTGGGGTAATTCCAAACCAGTAGCACCGAGTGGAGCCTCCCATTAAGTTAAGGCAGTGCTGCAGTCAGGGTCCCTGCCTTTGTTTCTGCTAGGGTTGATTACACAGCACATGCTTGCTTTTATGCTCCTTTTGGCTAGACTTGTTGGCAAAGCTCTTAATAAGGCCCTAAATTCTACTGCAAGCATTTTGGACTTGTGTAAACTGGGAAAAGAGAGTACACCCTCTTGCACAAACCTTAATTGCATCATCTTTGTTTAACACAGAAGTGCTGCTACTAAAAATTTACTGTTTCAGCAGTAAACTAAGCAGATGATTGTAAACCGCCCCCTTTAAAAAAAAAAAAAAAGGGGGGGGTGTTGTCAGGGAGAAAATTTTGATTTCTTCAGGAGGACAAGGCTTCTTGAAGTCTTAAAACCATAAAGACAATACCTTGGGTGGAAATACATTAAAACTATGGAATTCTCATCTGTGGATATTATGTTGATAAATGATGCTGGAGTGTCTGTACACATAGCATAAATATAAAATATTTCCTGATTTTTTCCACCCTTCCTTCCCTTTAATTTACACAACATACTGTTTGTTGTTTATAAACACATTTTATATCTGTTTGCATATAGAAAGCTTTCTGTTACTTCACTACTCTTACTTTTCAATATTTGCTAAATATTCAGATGTAATTGATTGTCTATGTATTACTCATTTATGTATACTTATACATCTGCGTATAATTTAATGCCATTGCCTCTAGGAATTCTGATGTAGTAAGCTGTTTAGAATATCTCTTCAGAAGTTTGGTATGTCCAAATCTTTCACATTACTTCTTTAGTCTGTGGCTTTAGAAATACTGTAGATTATAGGCAGCTCTGGAAGTGTTAGCATGATGAGAGATTAATTTGAATGGTTAAAGTGTTTCATGTTCCTGAATAGAGAGAGAAGAATTCACCGATTAATCTATTACACAGGAATGAATTGCTGTAGGGAGGTAATACTAGGAAAAAAAGAGTTACAATAGCCCAGCAAAAGGGGACTAAGGAAAAAAGACACTTGCGTCTCTACGTAAGAGTAGGAGCCATTCATTAACTATGCAGATCATAAAAATCAGTTTGGAAATGCTGAGTGTGAGGCCTCGGCTACGGAGGCAAAGGAGAATGTTGCTGTCATCAGTTTTGCTAATCTACCAGTTCCATCTCAGTCTGATGTGGATTAAATTTCAGCCAGCTGGCTCCTTTCCCTTATCTGTGTCTCTGTCTCACCCAGACTATGAGCCATGCGGCCTGATGGGGAAGAGAGATCTGGGTGTCCATGAACAAACTGAGGCACTGTGTCTGAAGCATTGGACAGAGGAGGTACTAGGTAGTCCTTGAGACTTTTGGCACTGAGCCCTGAGGGTGGGAGGGTGATCACCCAGAGCTGCCCATATCTACTGTCAAGCAGCATGGAACCAGGAAAGTTTAGATGCAGCAGATAAAATGGCAGGATGGACCAGCCTTCCCTGGCTGCCCTTGTTCCAGCGTTTTGTTCTGACGCAGTCGTGGAAGGAGTTTGTCTCCCATGCTGCATTACTGACTGTTTGACTTGCACTTCTTTCACAAGCCGTCCAACTGGTCATTGGGTTCCCAAATGAAATACAGAAAGCCTAGGTGTATCTTTGAACACACAAAAAAGACCAGGAGACGATGGAGAGAGTGTTCTTTGGAGAAGATATTTTCAGCTCCAGGAGGATGTTGTCACAGGAATGCTGACGAGCCTGGTGGTCTCAACAGCAGTGTGTGGCAGCTTTCCAGACACAGAGACTGTTCAAGATGGTATAGATTTCCTGCAGTAGGAATTGAATGGTGTGCACAAGGCTTCTGAATATAGTCAAACTGCAGAATAAGAAGTACTGACCCAGTTCAGAGAGGAGAATGATGCAGCTGCTAGATGCAGAATCCCCTGAGCATCTGGTATGTGCCCCGCCAGCATGAGGAGGTTTTTCTAGTGTCTCAGTCTCATTGGTTTCCTTTGCTGTTGGCTCTACATGGTCATTATAAAATTGAGGCCTAGTAACTGGGTAATATACTATCTATATATTTCCAAGAAAAGTGAGCATTTTGAAAAGGAGGCCCAAGTTCTGCAGGGAATGCTTCCTCTGTACAGAACACATTTCTGCACTTTGAAACCTCTGAGTTACCACTGAGGGAGCAGAATGCTAACAAATAATGCCGTCATGTCACAGCTGGGGTTTTCAGTGCTGAAGTATGCATCTATAGATGTTACTTTTGGATGACAGTTATAAAATAAACACCTCTCTTTAATCTTTTTGTAACTTTCCCACCAAGTTCTATTTAGAGAATCGCACTGACCCTTCTCATAACCCTTCATGGCCAACTGCAAATGCCGCCTTTATCTCTAGCCTCCGAGTAATTTGATGACTTTAAAAATAGGCTAAAAAAATTTTTCCTTAACAAGGCAAATATTCTGGCCTAAGTCACCTTCATTTTTCTACAAGGCTATGCAACCATGCACAGCAGTGAAGTGTACTTTCCCAGTACATGCCATAAAGAATAATTTTGTATGGAGTCAGTGCACAACTGACTTCTAACAGCCAGGTGCACGCCGTGGCCATAGCATGCCGTGGAATCCAGGTCCCTTGATTTGTCATAGCTGGAGCACGCCATGGGATCCAGGTCCCTTGATTTGTTATAGCTGGAGCATGCCATGGGATCCTTTTGGCCATTGCGCCAGGGCTTCCTTCCCATTGAAACTAAGGTCTGAGTAGAGTGCTGGTGAGCAGTGGAGTGCTGGATAATTCAGCCTTGCCCTGATACGGAGTCAAAACTCAGCTGGGACATGCTCTGGCCCCAAGAGATGGGAGTTGTTCCTGATTCCAGTAGTTTTGCTCATAAGACCAGAGTTACTCAGAAAATATTTTCCTGTGTAGATAAGTCCATGTACTGAAAGGATCAATGCTATAGCCATTTAAATGTAATGCAAAAAGGAGCGCTCCCTTTTGGATTCATGTTGCAATTCTGTGTCTGTGTTTGCGTTGTACTGTAAAAATTGTACATGGTGTATAAGTTCTCAGAGTGAATGCTGAGGATGCAGACAAATGTTATTCAAGTATGTGGGCCCCCAGTCATTTAATAGTGGATGGATAAATTAGCAGAAAGGAAGCAAAAGCACGTCGTTTTGGAGGTGTTCAGCATCAAACCAGACACTTCCTGACTTCAGCAGCTGTTCTAAAACAGCTGGAACCTACTTTGCAGTGAAGGGTACATCTTCAGTCTTGAGTTTGACATACGGTTAAGTTCAGGTCTTGCCCGTTTGCCTTCTCTGTCAGCCCAAACATTTACTGAGAGTTAAGTACGTGGCACTGCTCAGGATGTTGCGTTCTGCTTTTGCTCAGATGAGCAATCTCCCTATCTTGTTGTGAGCATACAGGTCAAGTCACTTGTCCGGTGGTAGCCATCCAGTGCCTTTCTGTAGTTTTCCACTATATGCTCAGAAAACTTCCAGTACTTTCCTGTGAAAGAATACTGCAGTGGATCTGTTCACTGCAGCGTACGATGCTGAGATAGATGCCATCAGGTCCTAGCTGTATGCAGCACATGTGACACCCTAGTCAAATGTGTGTGCATTTGCATCATGGGTACTCAGGCTCTGGTTAGACTGAGTTTGTATCGTGCGGACTGAGCCTGCAACAGTGATGCAGTAGTAAATTTTTTTCAGATTTTATTTTTTTTCTTGCAATATCAAATCCTTTTAAATTTCCTGCTGCTTTAAAATTTCAGGATGTGCCCAACACGTGAAAGGAAACAGCAAATCACTGCCTTAATGCATTGATTTTATTTGCCTTTTTAAGGCTAAAAATACCCACACATTCATTAAAGTAACTTTCTTGTGGCTGAGCGTGAAAACACATTGGTTTGCATTGGTCTGCAAAATATGGATTATGGATGTAGTCAGAACAGAGAAATACTGCAATTACAAGTTAGCACTACATTCACAGAGCGTTCAGATGGTGGTTCTGGTGGTGGTGCAGAATGCACTTTGTGGGTTAAGTAGTAATAGTCAGTTGTGAGTACTTCTGCCATCCCAAGCAGACTTTTTTGATCTAATTCCGTGTTCTTTGAGTTGCATAATGACAGCCTATTTAAGGTTTAAGTTTTACTAGTAAATCAGGCTGCGTAGTTGGCACTGAATAACTGCTGCTGTTGTAGATGATTGGAGCAAATGAGCTGAATGCTGTTTGAACAATAAACTTTTGTTTAATTAGACTTGGAATATGAAATCTTATATGGCGGGTGGTTAGCTTAATCTCTGCCATCCAACATCATCATCCATACTGGTGACATGTCTTCTTTGGATGTCCTAAGTCATATAACATATATACAGGGAGGAGTAATTTATGTGGTTTTAAAACTAACACAGGAAAAAAGAACGTTGAAGCAGTCAAATAGAGGAAAATCTTTGATATCCGTATGAACGAATTCCTGTGTTTTCTGTAGTGAAAGATATTTGTCTACATATTATGGGCAAAGCATGCCTATAACTTTGTCTCCAACATGAAAGGAATTTCTGAATAGCATTTCATATTCACTGAGGTGTGGTTTCTTTTTCATTTCATTTTGAATAATTGCTTTTGTAAAACTGGAATTGAAGTCTTTATCCATCATGTTAAAATGTTGATCTAGTACTAAAGCAACTCCACAGTGTATGTGGCCAATATTGAGAGTACTGGGCAAAAAGGAAGGTACAATGTGTTTTGCACTCTCTACAGAAGTCTGGCTTCTATCGGTAGCGTTTTAGTTCAGACAATGCTTTTTTTAGGCTTTTTGTTGTTAAGGACTGTCAAACAATATGAAAACAAAAGACTGTAAGGAAGCATGCATTGTTCCTCTCATCTCTGTACAGAAGACAGTGCACCACATTGCAGCAGCAGGCTGGTGGTACTGAAAATAAAGCACACATGCTTTGCCTTTGAACAGAGGAAGGGCTGTATCAGCTGTTGAGATGTGGTAGTGCTCAGTGTCCCTTTGTACTAGAAGGCACCAGCAGTGTGAATGAGAAGAACTAGCTGTTAGAAAGGTGACCATGCTGCTTAGAAACATCAGTTTTTCCTACAGTGTTCAGGACTATATCTATGTTCACCATTTAACAACTCCAGCGCAACTTTTTACACCTTGTTGTCTTCCATGCCGGGCAGAACTCAGCTGACAGGGTATTCACCAGATGTGAATCACCTTAGCTGTAAAACTCAAACTTACTATTGAACCCTGTGTGTAAAGATAAACAAGGGCTGAGCACCAATGAGATCATCTGCTTGCAGAACAAATACACCTGCAAGTCAGTCACTGAATTCTATTAGTATTAACAAAAATCTAAGACAAAGAGGAGTGCTATAGGAGTTGCGCCTAGTATTTATGAAGCCTGTCTGCTGACTTGAGCCTTTTGCATGACGTGATTGTTTCTACAAAAGTTTTGTATCTTCTCACATGGTGACTGAACGGAAGACTAACCTTGTTCTCGAACCTTGGTTGCATGCGTTACAGCAGGATACGCCCTTTTCCACACAGGAGACTGAAAAATGTATTCTGGGAGGCAAATTTTACAGAAGGGTCCTTTGGGATAGGATCTGGTGATCTGAACTCCAAACCCCTTTCTAGTATGCTACTTTAACACAGACACCAAGTCTGGAAACTCAGTATGTCTTTGCTTAAGTCATATGCTATTAAACTACGTAGGGGGATGTATGTAACCATCTCAGGTAGGCTCACAACCTCATTTCTATTGCACTTATCTTTTCTATTGCTTGCTGCATGGTTGCGTTGTCTGTCATATTTAAGTGATAGTCCGTTCATGTCAGTGAATGTCTAGCTTACCTGTTGGCAGTGTCTGCAATGCTTGCAGTCATTCCAACAATGAACTACGTGCCCATACCTTGTGAGATACATCCTTCCAGCACAGGCCATGGAGCTGAATTCAGACCTTCCCCTGAATTTGCCCATTTTTCCATCCGTAAAATGGGGCCAGTAGGGGCATTTGAGAATTATGGAGCTGAAAGTGACATTTTACTGGAATTCTCAAACAGTTGGCATTTGCAAAGTTTCATGCTTGCTGAATTCAGGATGATGCTTTGAAACCAGCCTCCCCACTTCTTTCAAAGAGAATTGTGGAAAATCTCCGTCAATTTTCAGGTGTCTGACTCTCTGGATTGCACCTAAATCCAGATGTAACGCATGTGCAATGGCTTGTATGCCATTTTTTTATTTTGTGTAAGAGGAGGAACGGAGAATGAAGGATATGTCTTTAAACTTACTAAATTTATTTATTTATTTGTCTATACAAAGTAGGAAAGCATTCCTGTTTGCTGATGTGCTACAGAGTTTTATATCTCTTCAAAGTATTATTTTTTTGTTCAAATGTACTTGATGTTTTCACTTTAAGTATTGCCTTACTGCTTCGGTGGATCGTGGTGTGCATTCCAGAAACGCTCGGGGTGACGCAAAAACTCCATATGGGAGGGTCATGAGGGGTATTTTGACATCCAGAGCAGGAGCATGCAGTGGTTTTAAGTTGGAGGAATAGAAAGAAATGAGAGCAAAATTGCAGGCAGGTGGCAATTACAAAAGGGCTTGGACATAAAATCCTAAGAATTCCAAAATGAAAATGCTGAGACAGGACTACATGAGAAGTTGAGTTATTTCCAGAGATTTCGAGCTCCTCATTGTTTGGGGTTTTCGGTTTCCCTCCTCCTTTTATGAACATCCTGGCAGATGTCTGAGATGTTCATTGAGATCTGGACCTCGTCTGAACGGCACAAATTGGAAGTGCACGTGTGCTTGCTGCTGGTTTCTTGAAACCCTTTAGAGCATTGCTGCAGTTATTGTAGCGAACTAATGGAGTCCTGTAATCCCGTTTTCTGCATGAAGATAGTACTGTGTTCATCACTCACAAATACTGTAAGGGGAGAAAGAACAATTTAAGGATTCAAAAGCCACTCTTATCAAGACATTTGAAGACATGAAAGTGTTCCTGACTATTTCACCATAGATCTTTATTGCATATTTGTGGTGGGAAGAGAGAAATATTTTCTTCAAGTATTTTCTAGTGATTGCAACAGGGTGTTCTGTGCTTATTCCCACAGAAGAATTAAACCTCAGGCGCTATAATCTGCGAAGGCAAGGAGAGGGCTGCACAGGGTGGCCGGTGGAGCCTGGCCCAGTCAGTGACATTTTCCTTTGGATCTTTTTTGGCGCACAGTGTCTGTACTACCTTGGAGTTGTAGCTTGGGTGGGTTGGACCCACATTGTTCCACGTGCTGTGCAAATAACGGTAAAGGGTGATGTTTCTGTTAAAAGCACGCGTAGCTTGTTGCGTAGCACATGTAGCTACTGCCATGAGCCGTGGGGATGGGGAGCAGTGACAAGTCGCGCCTGCTGAGCCGTGCTGCGGTAGCTGCCGGGAGGGCTCTGCCCTTCAGCGCGGAGCCGGGGCCGGGCTCGCTCCCACCCGCAGAGCGGTGCGGGGCGCGGCTGGCCGCGGGTAGCGGCACCCCCCAGGCCACCCTCCCGAGCCCGCTTTGCGGGTCAGAGCCGGACCCGTGGGGG
>NW_008824372.1:1689844-1710701 GCF_000699105.1 Pygoscelis adeliae | reverse complement strand
TGGCTGCGCTTCCTCAGCTGATTGCAGCTGGCTGCTGCCCCGCTCCCTCCATGCCCCGCTGCGGACCGCTTTGTCCGAGGACCGGGGCAGACCATGGTCCAGCGCTTCAGCCTCAGGAGGCAGCTCTCTAAGGTGGGTCGCGTCTGCAGCCGCGCCGTCCACCGCGGTGTTGGATATCGGCAAAACTGGTCACCCGAGGTGGGCGAGTCCGTGTGGAGGCAGCCTCTTTTGTTCTCGTCTCTTGGAGACACAAAGGGGTTCTGTTTGCTGTTGGGTTTTCTGGTGGTTTAAGGCAGCATGTCTATTAGTAGGTAGAGGTTTTGTTCCTTGAACACTGCAGTTATCGTGTAGGTTTTGGGGGAGGCTGTGGCTTTCTTACTTGGTTTAATCTCGGGACTGAAAGAAGGGGGTATATGAAAAAGGGGAGCAGAACTAACAGTTGTGCCGATACGCAGGTGTACAAGATAGTTGCCTGTGACGGTTACTTAAACATGTGCTTTTATACTGGCTAGAATGTCTTTAGTAGTCGGGAATATGAATTGTCCCAGCGACACACCTGGAAAAACAGGAGGAAAGCCTGTCCTCCTCTCTTTGAAGTGCTCGGCAGCGCTTGCTGTTAATACAGTATTTAAGAACAAAGGAGTTGCTGTGAACAGGTTTTGCTGTTTAATAATGACAAGTGTTCTAATTCATTTCAAGCAGCTGCCTTAGAGGAGAGAATAGTTAATCCATGCAGTTTTGCAGTTTTGTCACTGAATCAATCCAATGCATGTAGTTTGAAAAACATTTGGAAAAAAATCAATCCATGAATAAAAACGAGGCTGCATAGTGCACTACAGGTAAGAACACTTCTACAGAGCTGCCAGCACAGCCCTGTTCTTGCATCTAACCATCCCTGTTGAGCAGACTTGGCTCTGGACATAAGAATTACAGTATTAAATGGACACTTAAATGGCAAGCTGAATTTTCACTTCACATTTAAGCTTCCCCCCCAGCATGCATGCATATGTGTGTGTTTGTAAAGGTTTTAAAAGGTATTCATCAAAATTTTAAAATGCTGTTATCAGCATTTAAAATAGGTCAGAATTCACATCCTGCAGACTGTCTTGGGAAAAGCTACGGCTTTGCAATAAGTTAATATCTTTCTTATTTATTTGTGATTTTTTGAGTATCTCCTCATCTTAAAGAAATTGATGTGGCCATTTCAAGGGGGTGTGAAAAAGTGAAACTTGCATCTTTTAGCAGTTTACCTTGTTCCATGTCAAGAGCTGTGCCTGCAAGCAGCAGAAATCTCCACAGGCACTACAGAGTTTAATCATCCCCTCAAAAGAGACTTGATCTGGTTAGTAATGAACTTCGTATCTAAGCTCTGTTTCTATGGGGCAGCCAGAATAGCTTTACATGAACTCCTTTGGATAACTCCATTTTAATTCTTATCAAGGCAGGCAGGGTGATTTGGAAAAATGTTTACACTGATTTTTTTACTATAGGAGAACTGTTTCCAATTTGTTTTTCTAGCTCTCTCTCCATTTTTGTGTTGTCTGACACAATTGCGTCTTGCATTGAATTAGCTCTGGTTGAGTCAAGCCTACTTTAAACAATTGTCTAGCCTTGACAGCTTCTTATCTTCTTTGTTTTAATTGTAAAAGATGCACAACTTTTACAGTATGATGAACTGAAGGAAAAAAAGAGAGCTTGGTCTGTATTTACCAAAATAAAAAGTGTAGTTGTATGAAGGAACAATCAAAACAGATTGTGTTTATCTAGGTTTGGATGTAGGATGAGAACTTCATCTCCCTGTCTCCTTGCTGCCCTTTAGAATGGGATTGGGAAGTCCCTTTGTGTTTGAGTCTTTGGGGGTGGAGGGGAAGGGGTAACAAATGGTGTTATAAAGCACTCCATCATCTACTGGAGGGAAACTATAGAAAAGACATAGAATTTTGCTAGTATATTCATCAGCCAAAATGTAATGACTGTCAGACTATATAAAATAAAGCAGTACTTTATTAACATTTCTTGTGCAAAAATCTTGATTCTTTCATGGTTGCTGACTTAGACTTCAAAGTTGGCAAACGTCTGTGTAGGACCTGGAGCTGGAGCACCTGCTCCCAGGATGTATTCACTTCTTGGGTGAAATAGGACATTGTTAAATGGTGTGCCTGTGTTACTCAGCTGCAAGGTCAAAATTCCAGTTTCTAACCATATTTAATGGTGGAGGCTTCAAATAGAATGTGACTGTGCAGATTTGAGAGCTACAAACTGAAAAATGCTGCCACCAGTGCGTCTAAAACATGAGCCAAGAAAATTTAGGACTTCATGCAGGAAGGAAAAATACGGCTTTGTGATACGAGCCTCAAATAGCTGGTTTCCCTTTCCAACGTGGCTATTTGCACTGCATGGCTTTAATCAAGTCCTTTAAGCTCTCCCAGTCTCTATCTTCCTTCTATGAATGGGGCTAATGCCTTTCTCTTATTTACGTAATGGCTGTCAAATTTTGAAATACTGTTCTGGGGAGAGCTGTATAAACACTTAACTGTATACTAACTTATGAAATGTTTGCATTTGATAACCCATTTGTATCAGGAATTTCAGCAAGTTTTACACAGACTTATCTTCAGGTGTTACTTCTTATTTCACATATACCAAATCAGTACTTAGTATTTGTGGGTTACTGCTTGGATTCTGTGTTAGTTTGCCAACTTAAATGTCTGTAACTGTTAAAAATTTGAGTCATAAATTATTGCACCTTTACTGTTAAGACTTAAAGGCAAAATATTTGATGGCTTTTGGATTGGTTCAACAATGTCTTCCCCAGGCCAAACTCAGATTGTTCACTTTGTCGTCCCCGTCCCCCCCCCCCCTTTTTTTCCCCTCCTCCCTAAGCATCCAAAGTGTTTTCCAAGTATTTTGGTTCAAACCACTCTCCATCCTTGGAGGGCCTGCAATTACTGTCACCCAAGACCTCAAGAAGTGCTGTTGCTGTTGCTGCTGTGTTTAGTTGGGGAATCCCCTCACTCTTGGAGTGATAGTACAAAACTGTATCCAACTTTTACTCAGCTTGATTTTGTCCAAATGTTTTAGCTGGGTTTATGAAAGGAAAATAATGGAGATAAACTGAACTGTATTTGAGGAAGTTTTTCTAAGTTAAAATGCATACCCTTTCTTTTAAAGGTTCTGCTCTTCCAGAAGAGATTCAGGTGAGCCAAATAGTGCTTTTATATATGGCTGAAGTTTTGACTAGAGAAGGCCAGGTTCAATTGCAGGAAAGAAAAGGCCAAGAAAAGTATTTTTTTGTGAACTTGTGATGATATTCGGTTCATTTAACCAGCATGTTAATTGTTAAAAATTTCGGACTGGACTATTTTGCTCTTAAGCACTATATGGGTTTATTAGCATCGGAACTGTCTCTGTGTTGTCACTGATGTGGATTGAGTTTATTTATGGGAGAGGAACTTCGGTGGATTATGCCGAAATAGCCTTGGAATACTTTTACTTGACCTACAAGAAGTTCCTGCTACACTGTCTAAAGGTTATAGCGGGTGAATGTGCTATTGTGCTGATAGCAGTCTGCACTCCTCCTTGTCATTGATATAGGTAAAGTTTCTTCCAGCAGTGCCTCCTCAGCTTCCTCTGGGTCACACTTCTCTTGCATCACATTTGATCTCAGGCAGAGACAACCCTGCTCTTGATGTCATACCCCAAGTGATTTGCTCCTCTACAGCTCTGTTTGTTACCCAGTGTTGATGGATCGTTTCCTTTATTCTTTATGCTGTTGACCTTGTATTTTTGTGGGTATAGGGTCATCAATGGGAGCACCTATCCACAGATAGAAATTGTTTGGTAAAGGTGAATGTAGTATAAAATAACTTTTTTAGCAATCTAAACTTACTATGAACAGACATGGACTAATACATAATATTAAAGCAATTAACCCCTTAAGACTGTCCCTTAAACAGTCACCTAAAGACATACCTGTGCAGAATCATGATGCTTGGGATTCAAGAACTGTTTGTCTCGGAACAAAAAAGGTAAATAACGGTCTTTGCTAAGTTCTGTGGATTTCCAGAGCATATTGCTTGAATTGTTCATGGCTATATCCTTCTTTTTTGTGTCTGCCTCTGTCTTGAGGAGAGAAAGTCCCTAAAGAAGCTTGTAATGCAAAATAAAATTACTCTGTCCTTTCTCAAGTCAGTAAAACAGTTACCCAGGAAGTTAAAAGTAGAGTGACTTGATACTTCTGAGCTCCGGGGCCAGTTATTGTGTGGCTATTTCCTGTCTATCAGTGTTCTACATGGAAAAAACGCATTTATTGATAAGATCTGCTATTGGACATGCTCAGCTCTTAAGAATTTTTTCCTATCTGGAGTAAGCTCGTTTTTACAGCAGCATGTTTTATTCGTAAACCCTTGCCAAACATCAAGAAATATCAGGCTGTGCTAACCAGTTTATAAGGGCAGAGCTCTCCTACTATTTCATATTCAAAGGAGAATTTACGTTTAGCAAAGATATGGTGCTGATTCCACTTTCATAGCTAAAATAGTCAAAAGGTGGATGCTTCTGTCTGTCTGGCCTACTTGATTTTTATGATATAGAGCATCAAAAATCCTAGCTATGTTCAGAGTGCATCTCTTCACTATTAAAATATATAAAATAATAGCTCTCATTGAGTTCTCAGTAAAACTGTTCATAGAGGTGATATCTGATGTAGCTTGGCTACAGTTAATAGTGGGGGAGAGTAAGAAGTAAGAGGAGGGTTTGGAAATGTGATGCATTTCAACTATTCTCATGTTGAATAGAGCAGCAGACAAACAGTTTTCCTCTGGCTCTTCAAATTCTGCACTGCTCACTGAATTTAAGTAACATAATTGTACCTATGGCTGAGCGAAGCCAGCTGGATGGTTCGACCTAATGGGACCTTCAGGGGGTAGAAGGACACATAAATACCACATCAGTTGCTCAATGGTAGATTACCTTTAGATTACCTTTTTCTCGTGGTAGATGTGATGCAGCTTGAAGCAACTTGCTGTTTGGGGGAACTGGTAGAACGTTGCTCGCCTTCACAGCAGACTTTCTGGTGTGCTGCAAGTCTGTCCCTGGCATACCTCACCATAACTCTTGCGTATGCACTCCCTCAGGTCAAGGAGGAGATTAGCTTATCATTCTTAGTGCAAAGGCAGTTGTTCAGAAATTTCCTGTTGCTCCTGATGGAAAGGTAGGTTTGCTTGTGTTGGCCTTTTTGAGTTCCCTGTTGTAGACAAGCCAACTGGAGCATCTCAGAGTATTACTCCTCACATTATTTAGTTTTGAATCTGTTCCTGTATGGATACTTTGTAAGCTACTGGGCAAAAGGCTTGTCTAAACAAAGCTGAGAAGTGGTGGGATGTAAACAAGTCTCCAAGAATTGCTGGCCATGCTGGTGTTGAAGGAGTACTGGCAGTGATTAGAAATATCATGAACTTTTCTAGGCAAGGTGGGTCCCTCAAGAAGGGAATGAGCTTCCACTGCATCATCTTGCTTGTAGGAACGTGAGGGAAAATGTTGCAGAGCTAGCACCATCTTACGAGAGGAAAAGGAGCTTCTGGCACTCTGTTTTAAGAAGTAGGAGTAACAGGTTTCATGAGGAGTTTGTCCTGTCTCAGTGTAACAGCTTCATGCCTGAATAAATGCCATGACAGTGCAGAGATAAAACAGATATGAAGCATCTTCCCACATTGGTGATTAACAGGGTATGTGAGCCTACACCTGCAGAGATATTAGAGGTGGGACTAGGGACTTCTCTTTATGAAAAAACATTACTAATGATCCAGAATTACCCATATACATGCCAGCTGGGGGTCTGGTGAATGCAATTGCATGTGATGGCTTGTTGCCAAATAGATTTATGATGTTAAAGGATGTAAACACAGACTACAGATGGAATGCAGCTTACATAAATGCATCTTTCCTTTTATTAATGAAATTCCACAGCTTGTGGCAGTTTGCTCTGCAGAATATCTACATACTTTATAATAGGTGCTTACATGGGGCCCGGTGGCAATAACAATTGGAATTTCCTATCAGCAGTGATCAAAGGAAGCATTACAAGTGTTGGCATCTTAACTCTGAATTAGTTACCTTTAGGGGTCCTTGGTAGAGATTTTGGCTTGTGTAGTATTTGCCCCTCTCTCCTCAATTCCCTGTGATAAACCAGCTGGCTTCTTCCTGAGCCAGTACTTCTTCAGAGGCAGAGAAGAGTTTGCTCTCATTTTGCAAATCTTTCCATTCTGAATGTGACAGTCAATGATAAAAATGCATATGTAAACTAGGTCCTTTTCAGAAAGGATAGAAAAGCTTTTACCCTGGAGGAAGGCCTCAGAAGTTTAGGGGAAATGAAATAAGGGGAGCAAGAGAACTTGAGTTAGTTTTCAACACTCACATGACATCCAGTTTGGGACTCCCTGTCTTGACAAAGGATGCGGCAACGACCTCCAAAATAATTCTTATCAGAGATAAATCACCGGAGGCTTCATTCAGAGGATTTTGTTTGTTCAAAGATGGGATTTGCCTGTTCTGTTGGTCAGATCTGCTCAGTTTTCCCAAAGACATCCCTCGGAGGCGGCTGTGTCTGCTGTAAGGGGAGTTGAGTGTTGCAGTCCTGTTCCTACCACACTGTAACTGCATCATAATACACTTCCGTGATGGGCACATGAGTGCCTGACTTGAATAATAACAGTTCTAGAGTCTCTTTTCACACCATGGATTTCATATTTGGGATTATATTTAAGATAAATTGACAGGTAGTAGGGCACCTCCATGAGTTATCTCTCCATTAAACTGATTTCTGCCTTTGGGGCTGTTACTCTAGCTTCCCTCAAGGTAAACGCAGTGTTTGTTTCAAGAAGAGAAAGATGCTCAGCATGGTGTGGTTCCTGGTACCTTAGGGTTATAAAAAGCCCACAATTGCATGGTCCATTTCCCACCCCTGCCCACACCCTGCTGTTGGTAGGACTGGTGCCCCTGGCTCATTGGCGCAGCTCAGCTTCGCTTCCCCCAGGCTTCGGCCATAGGTGCTGCTCTGGGAGCTGCTTCTGGGGCACGGGCGGCAGCAGCTCCGGCATAGGCAGCTGAGGACTGGGGAGGCGCCAGCCCATGGCACGGCCAGTGTGGTTGAGCTCTGTGCCACCGGCACAGCTGTGCCAGGCGTCACCTGCCTGGCAGGGCCCGTGGCAGGGGGGCAAATGCTGCCCTGGGTGTCCACAGAAATTGCTGATGGCCGGGTCTGTGCAAGAAAATACATTGATGCTGGCAGTCCTAAGGGGGTTAGCAGCTGAGACATTTCCAGGGGAAAATGGTCAAAAGCTTTCATAGCTCAGAGTAAATGATATGACAGAGCTTCCATTCAGTTTGACAATCCAAAGGGGGTCCAGAATGTCAAGGTAACCTCTCTCCGAGCCCACAAAATGCTGGTGTTCATAAGAGGCCAGGGATGTTTCTTTATTCCAAGCGCCTGCTGAGCTGCGGATGGTATGGCGGCACTCGGCGGTCCGAGAATGCAGCACTGTTGCTGCGGGACTGGTGGCTCAATAAATCTCTGTCGTAGCATCTGTCACCATCGGAGTTCGGCTAAAAAAATGAAATTCTTCTCCACAGCGGCCTCTCTGTCTCTTTGCAGACCCCTTACTAAATAAAGCGTATGTGGGAAAAGCACACAGATGACACAGTGGGCAGGCTGTGTGCGCAGCGCTGCCCCGGGTGGGACCACGGCGTGCGCAGGTGCACACTCCTCTGCGACCTCCCTGGGCCAGGCTGTTTCTTGACAAGCGTCCGCACTTCTGTGGGTGATGGTTTGGTGTTTTAAAATTTGGTTTGCTGGTGTACTAAGGGATGACAGAACACTTTTTCCCTGACTACCGAAACCGCTGTAGCTGTCACTCTTATCCCCTCGGCCCTCTGGGGTTCATAAGAACACAGGACACCTTCTTTTTCCATAAACTGTAGTTACTGGATGACCTGTTATTTCGTGTAAAAGTTCACAGTGTGTTAGCTCTTAATTAAAGAGAAGAGGACAAGCATGTTCCATGGCAATTACGAATTAGCGGAACCTTGCAAATGAAGTTTCTTGCCTGCTTTTTGTTTATTATTTTAAAATGTGGTTTCATATCTTTTGTGTCTTAGAAAATATTTGTTTTTTCAACACCTGAGTTAGATGTTACAATAAGTAAAATATTAATCCCAATGCTGCATGCTTACAGTTTAACCTTTCTTGTGTTTGGACTGATTCTTTCCGTCCCATCCTTAAACAGGTCTTCCAGGTTCTAAAACCAGTCTCCCTGCAAAATGCATGATGAGGAAAACGAGGCCAATCCCATCAAATAACTTGGTCCATACTGTTAAGTTAAATTTTAAATCAGTGGAAGTTTTTTAGTATACAATAAATGAAGTTGTACGTGCGGTTCAGACTACTCACATCGGAGGCGGTGTGTCTGAATAGCCCATCTTTTGAAGACAGAAATTAATTCAGTTGAAAACATAATCTAAGTTCCAGGACACTTTGATAGACATTGACAGGAAAACTAGAGGAGCAAGGTTTTGGGTTTTTTTAACTTAAGATGCAGTTTGGATACCACAGAGATCAACTGGTATTTGAATAGGGAATTCAGCTTAGAAAACATTCCCTTCTTGAGTTGTGAGACTATTTAAAATAGACAGGAAAAATTGCTAAGGAAATGAAGCGAGGTTCTAATCCTTCGAAGAATTGCTATGAACATTTTAGTATGCATTAAAAAAGAAAATTGTACTTAGATTTGAAAGCAGAGTAATAAAATGTTTCATCAACACGTTGTAAGCGCTATCATTTGACTTTTTTGATAGGGCATTCAAAGGGCACATACTTAGCAAGAATGGAATCCAAGATCACAGGAATGCAAACTGTAAAGTTTTACTACAAGGGTTTTATTTGTGGTTTTTTTTTTTTGAGTGCTGTTAGTAAACACTCAACTGCAGAAAAATATTTTTCCATGTTATCTGCGTACATCATACTTAACTCTCAGAAGCCTATGAGCACTGATGTCACACTTGGAAAATCCATAACTAGTAGAAGTTTCAATTCTAGAATCACTAACTACTCCCAAAATTAAATTTGAAGGAGTGCTTAAATGAGCATGGGGTAGCCTATATGCAGGCACATTTTTTTGCTTGCTCAAACATGTCTGCCTGGGGCGTGCCCTGAAACGCACTGCCTACACCATCAGTGTGGAAGGACCAGGGATCCTGTTAGTGGTGAACAAAAGCTTACAGGGGAAAGAAATATTTCTATAGTCAGAAATAAATTATTTCAGCCTGATGACATTGGCAACAGGACAATAGGAGCAGAGGAAATGAAGAGCTTCAAGTTGGTGTGGAGGAGGTGTTTCACTGGAGGCTGGATTGCGAAGCATGTGAAGTATTAGTGCAGAACTGTTGCCCACAGGTCTTCAGTATTTGGGACTACTGTTTTGTAAGGGGACTAAAGTTTCTAACAGTTTTCTCTATTTAAATAAGCTTTTAGTTGGTGTGTGTTCTTTCTTTCAGTGAAATGTAGGTTGCCTTTCTCTTTACACTAAAGACCACCACCACTACCACCCCCCCCCAAAAAAAAAAAAGGAGAGGCATTCCTCTGCTTTTTATGTACAAAGCATTAATTTCAGTAGGAGTTGGGCATATCTTGGGATCAAGCCCATTAATCTCAAAAATAATAGTGTATCGCAGAGGCGTGGAGACTCAGACCTGGAATTGAGTAGGGAAATTATGTCTTAGTCATAGTTATTATGTGGTAGGATAAAGTGCTATAAATTTAAATACTTGTCAGATTTGGAGCTATTCTCGCATTTGTTTAGTACTTCCAATATTAATGTTCTGAATAAAATAGTTGCTTAATTAAGGTAATGTATTGGCAATACTCTGATAACTTGATCTGTTCCACCCTTCAGTCTTTTCATTGGGTTACGTATGAGTTCATCTAATTTGGAATTTAATTTTTTTTCCCTAAAATGCTGTTTAATATCAGCTACAGAAGTTCAGAGGTATGCTGTAGCTTCCATACATTATGTAAAATTATCCTTTTTGTACCATAATAGAGCTGAAGAGAGAACAGTGTTGTATATAGACTGCCAGAAATAAGTAGTTGCATAAAATATGAGATCTTCAGCACTCAGAATGAGACATTTCAAAAATTAGGTAGTCCACTGAACAGGTAGAAGAGATTGTGGATTATCCAAACAATTCAGCTAAACAATAGTGAGGAAAGAATTTCTCACGGGACAAATGAGTCTTTATGCATGTTCTTTCACTTATGTCTTGCTTTTAGAGTGAGGGAGATGTCCCAGCCTAGAACATTGCTGATGCCAGAGTGAAAATCTACATCTCTTGATCCCTGCTGCACTAAGGGGATTCTTTTTGAACACATGGTTAATTCTGCAAGAGAGGAGACTGTGTTTCAGCTACTCCTGCCATTTCATACTGTCATGTCTCTAGCTCATCAGAGGTACCCCAGACACCATCTGTAACCAGCATATATATGTTCTTTATATATATCATAAGTTTGAGCAACTGGCGCATTACTCAGCTGAATACTGTTTTTCATGCCTTTTGTAGCTTTCATCTAGCCATCCAGCCCTGACTACCAAAACTGCTACCAAAGAACAAAGATATTTGAACCTTTTATGTGTAATTAAAGAATTAAAAAATAATAATAAGCTGGATGAAAAGGGCCTCCTGATTCTGTAGTATCATTCAAGCCATTTTCTTCTAGCATTTTAATAGTAAGCAGTACGCATTTGAAAGACTGTTGTAGCTATGTTTTGTTGCTGGGCCTGAAATGTTGACACTTTGAATGCTTTCTTGACACTCGAGAAACACGTGTACTATTGATCAACTTTAACTTCGCTTTTCTGATATTTTTCATAAGTGGATATATAAAAATTTGCCTGGTGAATTGGTGCTCTCTATGCAAGCTTTGGTGTCTGGGCTGTATATTGAAAACTGTTCGTGAGTACCAAGGGTCAGTAGCAAACAAGCAGTTCACACGTACCTGGGTCAGAAGTATTGGCTGTGGAGTACTCTTTGATGCATGCTGATGGCTTCAGTGCTGTGAAGGGAGAGGTGCAGAGTGTGGGGGAAGCGGGTGTGTGTGACCATCAACGGAGAACTCGCATCCAAGGTAGTTCGGCAGTTACAACGCTGGCCAACGCATCGCCCAAAAAGACAATGATTGCATTCCAGGGTTGAACCTTGGATAGCTAAGGCTCGGTATAAAACCAGACGTGGAAGGAATTCCAAGGTTTTTTTTATCATTTTTGGGTCTGTGGTATCTTGCAGATTTCAAAGGCAGCTCATCATTTAGATTGGCAGTTTGACCTGTGTCATACACTTAAATCAAACTATCACAGTATGTTGCAACCATGTACAGCCTCTAGGCAGTCTAATTAAAGCTCTAGCATTCATTAAGAGAAAACCCTAGGCGTTATTTACTGAGATTAGATTAGAATGGGGTTTGAAAAAACTGTGTGATAACTTGCAATATTGGATGTAATAGTTATCTACAGGAATTCCACACATTTCTCTTAAATCCGGATACTATACAGAATGGAATCCCTGCAAGAAGATGCGTTTTTCACATATTAAAAGAGGGTGAACTTCTTTTCATAAACATTACTTTTTTCCATAAAAGGTACATGCCAGTGGTTTGTTATATCCGGAGATAGAGCACTTTCAAGCACAGCTTAACAAGCCCGGTGATAGCATTTGAAGAAAGAAAACATTAGTTATTTCAATAAAATCTACAGACTTGCAATCCACTACATATTAACTTCACTTTCTACATTTGTCCATCTACACTGGTGCAGAAAACTTGCTGCAGGTAGCAGCCACGGTGGTATTTGTTTGCCAGGCAGAAAGTTGAAAAGAGCTGGTCTCTTGCCAGCCAGCATCACTGCAAAGCAGCAGCATTAGTGAGAGGCCTTGTAAAGTTACCTTGATGTTCTGCCTAAAGGTGGGATCTCCAGGAAGACCATTAACGTATTTCTATTACTAAACATAATTTTTTAAAAATATTACAATCCCTCAAACAAGGTGGAAACGTCCACATATTCCAGTGCAGGTGACTTGAGTTGTGCGTGACCTAGTGAAACACCCAATAGGCAGAGCTCTGTGGTTCAGGATGAAAGCTGTCGAGCGTGGTGTTCTCCGCATCCCTGTCTGGCAGGGAAGAAGCCGTTGGGTCTCCTGCTTTTGTCTGGTTCCACACTGTGGGGATTCTCATTTACGCAGGCGCTGTCAGGGGCTCAATGCATGTGGCAGTGGGTAGAAGATCGTTAACGTGAACACAGTTCGTCCTAGCTGTTAGTTTCTTTTCTGAACAGTTACAACAATAGTGTTGCTTTTAGTTAACAAAGCAGCCCTTCCGTATCTGATCTCTCACATCTTTGAAATCAAAAAGTAGGCTGTTGGTGTCGTTAGCAAATGCGTCTTTAAAAGCCAAATCAAAAGTTCAAATATCCACAGTCAGGGAGCAGTATTCAAAATGAAGTTTGCCCTTGCAGCAGAGCAGCAGTGCTCTCTTGTGCCTGGTGAGTGATGCTGTGTTCCTGATTATTCAGTGTGTGAACATCATGTGAGCTAAGGCATGATGTACCCAGCCTTCGAGGGAGAGAATGAGAATATAGGTTAAAACTGCCATATAACAGCCATCATAGATTAAAACCAGTTGGGTTTCAGGCTCACTAACAGTAGTTCTACAATAGCCAGGTTCAGAGAAGGAGTATAAAACCATCTGTTTCAAGGAATGCTTAAAAGAAGATCAAACTGATTTTTAAATGTACGTTTCTTTATATAAGCATTTAATAAAGAAATAACAGTGGGGTACATTGTGCCTTAGGGATAAAATGATTAATAGAAGCGACTTGGTATCATGCTTTGTCTGTGAATTAATTGGTTGCCATTGCTTCTTGAACATTAACCCAACTCACGAACTCTGCCAGGCGGGGCTTTGGGTTCAGCGTGCTGTGTGTGTCTCATCTCAAGCATAGGGGTTTAGGGCTGGTCAGTTAAATGCTTCCAGCTTCAGCTCTTGCAGGCTGCTCACCACTGTTGCATGGTCCAATCCCCTCTACACCTGAAAAGCCAAGTAGCTTTCACTGAGGTTTTGCCATTAGCACATTCTGGTGGTTTAGTGAGCTGATAATTAACTGAGGGTTAATGCATCAGCAGGAGGCTCTAGTCTTTGTTTCTTTAGTTTTGTGAAATGGATTCGAGCGTGGTAAGTATGCTTGGTGGTGGGGAATGAGTTTGGCTCCTCTTGCTTATATCTGGGATGCTCAGAGAACTGGTTCCCCAGATGAGAACCAGTTATCACGTTAAATACAGAGTACTCTGTAATCTCTTTGCAACCCAGTAGCATGTTGTCTTGAAGAACTATTTGGGACTATTAACAACTGACTGGTCTCTTGTATTGTTCAGAACTAGCAAACAGTGTTTCTAATCTTTTTGCCATTAATTATCCTAGATTGGTTGTCTCAGATATACTTGTGGATGCTGCAGTCACTCTTCTAATTGTGGTGAGTAAATATGGTCTTCTGTTGCTTGGTTTTTCGCTTTTCCTCTCAAATAATCAGATGGATAGATGGATTTTACAAAAGCAGCTCAATTCACGTTTGCTTAAAGCTTCTGTCCAAATACACCAATACTTTCTAGATCTAGAAGCAGGCAGATGAGACTGTGACATACACTGGCTCTGATCCTACCCTGATAGAGGGCTTTCTAGCATTGGATCAAAAGCTGCTGATTCAGCACCCTCTATTTTATCAAAGCAACGAGAAAAAAGTATCCAACTACATTGAGAGAGCTCAGCAAAAGTAATCTTTGACTCATTTATGAACCAGTGGTATAGGAATTAAAATCCTGTTCATGTCTTGGTTACAGTTCAGGCTATTGATGGGGAAGAGTTTCTTTTGCAAAGACAGGAAGAAGAGAGGTGTCTTCTTTCATGCCCCTCCGGCGTTGCTCATCAGTTAGTTCAGGCTGGAAGGCGTCTCTGGAGTTCACCTGCCCAGTGACCTGCTCAGAACAGGGCTATCTTCAGCTTTAGATTCTTTTCTCTTTTGAATCTGTGACGCGGCACATAAGCTCCCACGCTTACTAACAAGCTGCAAAATTCCAAATGAGACTGGGAATGAAGATGTTTCTATTATGTCAGACAGCTGGCGATTTCACACATTTAGGTAAAATTCCCTGTTCGTACACTCATTTTCTGAAGAATTTTCTATTTCCATTTCTGGAGTGGATTCGTATTAGTAAGTTTTGTGCTTTGGCTGTGATGGTGGTTGTATTCTGGTTTGGGAGTGCACAGAAAGCCAACTGCTGACAACTACTTTGGTAGTTAATTTTTCGAGGGAGATTTGCGTGGCACAGTGTCTTTTAATTCTGCTGACTCTCCTGGAGGAGAATGGAAGGTGCTCTTGCCGCTTCTTCCTGAGTAAGGCTCTCTTCAGAGCCACCTTACTGGCACAAAACAGAGGGAGCAAAAAGTGTCCATTCTTGGAGTGATTGCTGTTTATGAACTTACTGTGGAACTGGCTATAGCAAACTTCTGGGGTGCTCCGCTTAATGAATTACCTTCTGGTAAGAGGGGGTGTTTTCATAGTTCAGTCAGTCACTTTTCATCTTAACACCCACATCTCTTCCTCCCGCTCCACTTTCTCTTAAACTGTTGGACTCTTAATGCAAAGGACTTTTCAAAGCAGGACGCCTTGTGCAATTTAGCATTGTCATAAATAAAAAAAACCTGTAGAAGCAAGTATTGCACATCTTTTATGCATGTTTCACCTACGATGATCAGGCACGTTGCAGGTAGCTTCCCTGAGGTTTGACTGTGCAGCACCTGTGCTGGAGCTTGATCAGAGCAAGCTATGAATTATTGAGTACTGTGCTTCAGTCAGACATGAGGAAAATGAAATGCTGCTCTCTTCAGCATTAGATGCTTTAACCCAGTTTCTTACTGAGAGATACCAGTTCTTATTAGAGTGTTTTCTTATAAAGATATGTAGAATACAGTGATCCTTCAGATCCACACAGTTTTCCATAAGAAATAATTTAAACACATTTAAACTCTCCTTTTAAAGCTAGAAAGAAAACTACCTATATGTTTTGACAGTTTATAATCCTTAGGAGGTAATGTTGTATTGAGAGTCTTATTCTGTGCTGTATTAAACATCCTGACTGGATCTCTTATTGTTCAAGCAATTGCTGAAAAATTGCAAACCTTTTTACCTTTCAGGTCACTTATTCAAAACAGGCCCAGTTCACAGGGGACTGGAAGTCTGTTGCAACCTGGGCACTGCTTAGACTTGTACAAAAAACGGTATGAAAAGGTATTAGAAACCAGAGAGGTCACCCAGCACCATAAACTGATTTGGTTTACATGGAAATGGAAAATTAAATACATTAAGCATGTTTTAATTGGATGCATCTAATGAAGATGCAGAGTGGCTAATACTCTCTGTGTATGGAATTTCCTGTGTGTATGTTTTTCTTCTATTTTGATTTAGAAGCTGGCAGAGGCTTTTCTCTTCATTTTTCCTGGTGATATTTTTGGAAATCTTAATTTCAGTAAGGAGTTCTGTGGGTATTCTCAATGATCAGAAGCCCTGTAGTCCACAGGTGAAGAAACCACCCTGGCTTCCCCAGGAGACAATGGATAACCGATGTTACAGCCAGCACTGAAATCAAGTGCAGCTGCAGAAGAAGAGGGAAAGCAAAAGAAATGGCTTGATAAAGAAGCCAATAGGCATCTAGCAGAAATATGATGTGGACAGACATTACGTAGTCAAGTATGATGTCTGCCAACAGAAATTAACCTATTAAAATCTCCTGAACAAACTGGAACTGCCACAGGGATGTTGGAGTAGGTCAGTGATTATAGTCTTTGGGCAATCACAGATTTGACTGAAAATATGAACCGTGGAACTGCAGCTCACAGGTTGTGTACCTCTGCGTCTTAATGACCTTGAGCAGATGGCTTTAAATTGTTGTGCTTCAGTTTTGCTACCTCTGAGACCAACTGACCCCACTGTGGGAGATGCATATTCCCCTGCTGCTGCTTCTCTTTCCTCCAAACAGTATCCAGCTAAGAAGCTCTGTATTGGCTGCACACACTTGTGGAATTGCAAAGCTAACATAACTATAGCTCAGACATAGTCTTAGCAAGGCTTTGTATTCATAGCATTTTGACAAGTATCTACCCCCCCCTTCCCATTTCCAAGGGTAAAGAAAAAAAATTACCTAACATTTTGTGTTAAACTGCTTTTGTGCAGCAGTACCTTGACTGTTAAACATGGATTCTCCAGTGTTCTTTGTCTATACCTTCTTTGCCACGTAACTTCTAAAGCCGTCTTCTCTTTGAAGGCAATATTTATGATAAGTGACTTTTGAATGACTGTCTGCTGTAATCCACAAACAGGCAAAACCACTTCAGTACTGCTGTTTGCATTAATGCAGCCGATTGAAACAGCCCAGAACTTTGAAACAGAAAAGGTCTTATGTGGGTCGCATGTGATCCCTATCTGCATTGTGGGAGTACAGTGACATTCAGATATAGGACTTTTTCTTTTCTTCCTTTAAACCTATAAATAACATTGAAGTATTTTTTTAGCAGGGAAGAATGAGGCCACGGCACCCACATATACATTGATAGCTACACTCGCTATTATAGCTTCAAGAAAATGCCTTGCAGCATTAGTGTGTCTTACTGCTAGGTAAGGTCAGTGCTTTTCTGCTCTGCGGTATGTCCCGTTGTTTCTCCCTCTCTATCCCTCTGTCTCTCTGCTTAAAGTTAATTGTGGTTGGACATATCCTGTTTAAAAACAAAGCAAGAAACATAGTTGGAAGGGGAGAAATAATAATGGGCTTAAGGGTTTAAATCACATTGATTTTTAATGTAACCAAATGCATGCTTGAGCCCATTTTTTAATGAATCTTGACACTCAGAATAGCAGAACATAAATTTCAAGGAACATCCTTCGATATCCTAACTCCTTGACTGTTGGAAGCAGTATGAAATCATGGGAATCTGAGCTCGCTCACTGTAGTTTGAAAGTAACGCATATGTGCATTCAGCATTTCTACTGAAATTTTCTGAGCTTTTCTGCCCACCAAAAAGAAGATAGGATTCTAAGTAGTCTAGCCTGTAACAAACAAGGAGAGCTGATAAATGGGCTGCCATGCTCCATAAAGAGACTTGGTCCATACTAGCGCATGCCGACTTCTCTTTGTGTCTGGCCAATTTTGACTAAAACTAGAATAGATATCCTGTCTTCATTATGCCATGTAGACAAACTTACAGAAATTCGGGCCTATGTACCTGCAGTTGCACCAGCATTTTGCTGTGTAAGTACACTCCACACCTCTGTCCTTGCCCATAGCTCTTTTCACTTTTACCAGAATTCTTGCGTTCCACACAAATTTAATTTCTGAATGCTGCTGCTGCTCTCTGAAAACCCTGAGATTTGGGCCAAATGCTCTTCCAGGCAGGAGGTAGTACCGAACAACACGTACTCCACTGCACTTCAGGTTTCTGCTATTCTTAAAACTCCTGCTCCACCCTTACTGTCCTTTGAGGAATTTCAGTGTTATGCCGGGGGGGGCCTTTTGTTTATGTGCAGTGCTACTGTGCGTTGCTTCAGGTGTAGCAGGAGCTGGCGAGTCAGCTGGGCTGTGTATGTGAGCATGCGCTTGTGTATTTATGCATGTACATTAATGCCTAATGCTCATGCCAAACTTTTTTAAAATAGCTTTCATCGTAATCTAATACAGTGTTCGTATGAGGTCACATGATCGTGTTTTTTTGTAAGTATCTGTCCATGCTTTCAGTCTTCTAGGAAACTGAAATACACATGTTTTTGGCCCAAACCACAAATACGCAATGCATTTCAGTTTTAATTGAAGAAACTGCTATGAAGTGTCTTAGGGTGCATCGTCTTACTAGAGCCAGTCTAACCACAGAAGCATTTGCTACTAGTGGGAGCAGACCCCTTCTTCCCCCTTACTTACGCCCGTGTGCTGTTACAGCTGCCTTTGGGTTGCGTCTAGCGATTGTGCAACTGTGGGGAGTCAGGTCAGCTGGTTTATCCAGGGGAGGGCAAACCCCGCTGAGAAGGGGGGAGAAGGGAGGACAGTTTTCCCTTGGATTGGCTGCCGGAGCCAGCTTACCATGCCGTGAGCATCTGATGGGAGGGGACCGGCGGGAATGTGTGGAAGACGGGGTGTGCAGAGGAAGGGACCGGGAGCCCCCCTTTCAGTGGCAGTTTTCTGTTAGATCTGAAACACCTTAAAAAAATTGGTAGGGTGGCTACTTCAGAGGCTGAGGAAATAGAAGCATGCTGCTACATGTGGCATTTCTCGCTTGCAGAGTGCTGCTAAAAGGACAGTGGGTTATGTTCTTGGTTTGCATGATCAGCCAAACTGACCTTACAGGAATCTTTAAATAAATTGTTTATTTAAATTAGTTTGCGGTTGCTATAAAGTGTTGATCCTTTATTAATACTCAGTGACTTGTATCATACGTACATAATAGGCTTTGGAGCTTGTTGGTTTGTGCTAAGAGTAGTGATGAAGAAGAAAATACTGCTTTTCATGCCAGCAGTGAGTGAAAAAGCTAAAGACTATGCAAACAAAACACTGTGCCGTTTTAGACTTGAAATAATTGGGTCTAAAAAGGCCAGGCAAGGAGCTCTCATTGACTGCTGCAGTTCAGTCACAGTTCATGTAATGTGACTGCATCTCCCATTTATTCATAGCTTGATAAAGAGTCCCTGAAAACATGTTCTTTCTCCAGGGCAATGTTGAAGGCTTGCAGGACTCAGGAGGGACTCGGGCACTGCTGGAGCTTTGTGGCTTCGATGTTACAGGTTTCTCAAAACAAATGCCTGTTGTGTGGTCAGCTGGCAAAAATAGAAAGCTAGTTGCAGGTTTTTGGTTTCAGAAATCATCAGCTATCATTAAGCTGTTTTCCACACTGAACATAATATAAACATCTGCTTTAAAAAGAAATCCTTCCTACGTGAAGAGGTTGGCTATAGGTCTGGTCTGGTTTGGAGGGATACTCATTCTTCCTTTACAAATTTTCTTAAAGCCGTTGAGATTTGTTGATCCCTCCTAGTTCTTCACTGACTACTTAATTTCTACATATGCTTCCAGAGTTTTCTTATATAAAATACCATGAGACGGTCTTCATTCACTGTGTGGAAAAAATTTCTGTGGTGAACTATGAGGGACAGTAGGTCAACTTTAGTGTTTTATTGTCAGTCTGTACTGGTGGTTTTATTGTCCATCTGTATTGATGGAGACAGGAGAATTGTGACGATTCAGAGAGTATCCTTTTACATGAGCTTAGACCTAAGAGTTTTGTTAGATATTTAAAGTTCAGGACTGTGCTATGTTTCATATTATCTTGCTTAATATTAATAAAAGTCGGCATGCCCTGCACTTTACTGATGTGTATGCAAAAACATGCTCTCCTCTTTGAGTATTTTTAGTATTAGACTATCCAAACCCCGCAAGAGTACAAATGGTGGCTCCCCAAAAATGGTAAATGATACTAAGTGATTGTCTGTATAGGAGATTGTCTTTTGTGTATCTGAAACGTTGAACCTAGATTATAGGCATATAGATCATCTCATTTCCTCTAGAAATATGGAACTTGGTACTTCTACATTCAGAAATGTAGAAAATGGACCTTGCTGCTCCAGTCACTGGAGAGTCACTGGAAATTAGTCAGACAGATGTTTATGCCACTTGTTAAACTTTGAAATTGTATCTTTTCAGCATCTTATTGTCTGGCAAAATACACATACCTTGGGTAAGTAAAAATCATGAGTTCAAATGGATGGAATTATTGTAGATTCGTAGTATAAGCGTGAAAACCAGAGAACAGCCGTTTGCAGGCACTTCCCTGGCATTGCCTTTCTCCAGTAATCCTGCTGTTATAGGTTCATGCTACAAATAATTTTCTACAGTGTTTGGTTCTCTTTGCTGTCTTGAGAAATGACCTCAGTCTGCGTGAATTTGCGCCTGAAGAATACCCTTTACACTCGGTGAAGTAGCCGTTTGCAGCCGTTTCTTGGAATGGGTCCTGTTACTGCTGCCACAGTCCTTCTGCACTGTAGATCCTCTACTGATTGCAATGTAACTTCCTCATCAGCTTAGCTGGAAATATTCCCTCCCTCATGCCTCAATCACTAAAAAGCACTGGATGAGTGGGGGAGAGAGACTAAATAAGAATTCTTAATTATCTGCCACAATTGCATGCTTTTGTGTCTTTGGCATGCAGTCTCCTTCCCTTCTCTCCCTGTTTTGATGTTTTTCTCTGTAGCTGTTGGGCTCAGCTGCCTTCCAGAGGAGTAGTTAACTAGGCAGATGAGCCTCCCAATGTGTTTTGGAGTGATGTAGTTACTTATTTTTCTTCATCCTCTCCAGCCCAAACACCCTTCCTGCCTTCTCTTTCCCACAGCAGTATTTTGCAGTATGGTTTCTTTTCTGGTGCTCTTTGGTTACATATTCCAGATACTATTTAACAGAGCCTTGTGCCATTTACATAGTTATTTCATCTTCCAGTTAAATGAGGGCGGAAAAAAAACCCAACCCAAACCTTCAGTTCTATCAGTTTTGTATTTGTCAGTAATAAAACTGATCTGAAATGTTTAAAGAGAGATATCTTAAAATTAGTTCAAAATTAGACTTGTTAGCAAACTGAGGGGGAAGAACTTTAGGTTCTTCTACTGTTCTGATCTCAACAGAGCAGACTTACATCTAGTAATGTTTGTCGTCTTCTGTCTTTATTTAGGGAAAG
>NW_008824372.1:1674676-1689826 GCF_000699105.1 Pygoscelis adeliae | reverse complement strand
ACTCTGCTGTGATAGCCTGGGAAGATTTACTAATCTGGCATTTATTTTCTAAAGAAGCCTATATTTTTAGATGCTTTGGTATATGGTGCTGTGCACTGTCTTCCCAGCAATGTCTAGCTCAGTCTATGCCTGCACTGCATACTATAATTATGTGTAGGGGAAGTAGAAGCCCACACAAATTTGCCTTGGTCAGAGCGCTTCACACAGGTGAGTGGAATGATTATACTCATTTTGAAGTGTGAAGTTTGGTATGAAAATTCAACTTTAATTTATTCCTTATTCTGCTGTGTTGTTTCCACAGTAGTTCTTCAGGATTAGATGTACTCTCATTCTCCTGAGTAGAGTGTTGCTGTTGCTCAGGTTGATGGTTAAGTTGCTAGCTGGCATGGGCTGGATTTTTTTTTTTTTTAACCTTCTGTGTAAGCCGGGTTAGATGTATATATTGGTGAGAATAGGGTAATGGAGGGGATAAATTTTAATGCTGCTCTCAGTGCTTTTAACTAAAGAAGCTCTTGCATTTAGTTACTGTGGACAGACTAGTCTGCAAGTCCTTTTCTGCTGACGCTGATTGTCTGCGTCCATATTGTTTGCTGAGTTGCT
Organism: Pygoscelis adeliae; assembly: GCF_000699105.1. NCBI lineage: Eukaryota > Metazoa > Chordata > Aves > Sphenisciformes > Spheniscidae > Pygoscelis > Pygoscelis adeliae. Next base: position 1,689,226 of record NW_008824372.1, on the reverse strand, counting down.
TGTATAATTGGCCCTGCCGTGTCGATGCTCGTGGAGCTGGGATCATGTTCTTGCTGACAGCTGTACAGAATTGGATTACCAAAGAGATCATGCGCCCTGGCAGGAGTAGGGGAGCTTGGCTTTCCCTGCTGGGGTAGGGCAGCCCCACAGCTGAAGGCTTATTCCCACAGGCCCTGGATGCTTGGGTTTAGAAGGAAAATGCACCTCTCCTGTGGTGTAGGATAGGGAACGTGAGACTGGTTAGTGAGCCTGGGGAAAACTGGGGAGTGAAGAGACGAAAGTGCCAGTTCATCTGCTCGCATACAGTCTAGGTGTAGAAGCAAAGAAGCTCTGACCAATCTGGTGTATGATGAACAATTACTGAAATTTGTGCAGCTTTACAGTACCAGTGCTTTATTTAGCATGCTTGCGTTTTGCTGACTGTGGTGCATTAAACCTGATTGTTCAGGCTGTTCTGTGGTTTCTAGATATCATACCTGAATTCTTGTCATCTAATGGACAATTTTTAGTACACTTGGACACTTCTCAAGGATCATCCTCCTCTTACCTGCTCATGCCCTGGCCCTTCATGATCAGGTTTCATTGACAATGTTTGTTTCAAGATGTTTTTGTTGATCCAACCATCTGGAATGTGACCTTTGTATTTATTTATTTTTTAACTGTATATAATCAATGGTTTTAGCAACCTAAAGGGAAATCTGACATTATTTAACTTCAAAGTTTAGAGAGAAAAAGCATTTAAAGTATTAAGATTTGTTGAAGGGCATGTATGTGTACTATGTATACTGAAGACTTTATAAGTTTGGATGGTTCAATCTTACCAGTCAGTGCGAGGACCTGATCCTGTGTCCGTGACCTCCTCGGGGCCTCTGCTGACAGGACATCTCCCAGATGGGGGCCCCACGCTGCCACGTCCCCACATACGGCTAGAGTAGCAGATTTTCTGCGCTGGAATGATGTAAAGGCAGCATTTAGCTATTACACTGGCATTTACCACCTGAATAGTCATTTACTGTCACCTCCAGAGAAAAGGTAGCAGCACAGTTGAGATGATCTCTGTTCTTTACCACTGAAATATTACCATACAGTTGAATGGCGTAAACACGCTCCACAAGGAACTGGTTAGTACTGTCTACTAGCCTGATGACTGCTTACAGTAGAGCTTCTTCAGTTTCATAAGACTGTTTCCTTCACAGTTAATCATGCTTTGTAGACATTGATGTTGTGAGGTTGGTATAATTCATTATTGATAAATGATGATCTAGTAGCTGGATGATTTGGCACTAGATCCAAAATTGTATACTGAAGAATTTAAAATGCATCCCAAAAGTCAGAGAATCACAGAGTCACTGAAGTTGGAAGGGACTTCTGGAGATTGTCTAGTCCAACCCCCATGCCCAAGGCCAGGGCAGCTAAAGCAGGTTGCCCAGGGCCATGGCCTGGGTTTTGACTTACTCCAGGGATGGAGTCTGGGCAACCTACTGCAGTGTTTGATCACCCTTGCAGTAAAAAAACTTGTGTGTGGTTTTTTGGGTGTTGGTTGGTTGGTTAGTTTGTGGGTTTTTTTTTTTAATGTTTGAAGTGCCTCCTATGCATCCTTCATAACTTCACAGTGAATAGCTTTAGCACAGACAAATCTTTGAAGGTATTTGCTCTCCTTTCAGGACTTAAACTTTCTTTCAAATTGCAGTTGATTTCAATGCTGTAACTCAGGAATCCCATTGGACTGAGACTTTGGGGAACAGAATTTTGATGATAACATGGGTTGTAAGGAAGATGAAGAGCCCTTTGTGCCCTCATAGACTGAAAATAGTTACTGAGATAGCAGGGGAGTAGGAGCAAATACTTCAAATGAAAAAGTGCCTAACTGTATATACCTGTTCCTCCAGGAGGCCTGCAATAAAAGTAAATAACTCTTCAGTACTTCATGTATGTTCCAGATAGTATGTGAAAGAAGGCAGTTTTCTGAAGTTTCTCTAAATAGAGATGAAATGCTAAGAAGATTTGAAAATAAAAACTCAACTTGATTCTGTGAAATACAAGCAGTTTGTGCAATATGCAGGGTCTGTGTTACCGTGAGGATTGCATTTTACATGTAGCTCTTTTAAAACTGTACGTATACTTTTTAAAAAAGTCTCACTGTGCATCAGCTACTATCTGTCTAGCCACGTGTTTCAGGTTACTGAGGATTACCAGTGTAGAGTTTCTTCTGCTTCCTTCTGAGTAAACTTGGTTTCTAGATTAAATGGCTGCTCTGTTCCAGGAGGTAATTACCTGAAAGATTAAATAGCTTGTGTGTAGAGAATGGTGCTGATGTCTTGGCAGCCATGGTAGCATTTCAGCCAGAGGCTTGCTGCACAGTGCTAGAAACCTTACTTCTATTAGTTTCATTGCTGAAAAATTAGCAAACAGTATTTATATCACATTTTATAGCAAGGACAGTAAATTGCATTAGATACTTCGTTATGCCATGGAGAAGCAACACTTAATTATTCAAGTGGCTCAGTGGATATTTTGACTGAAACTCCATCTGCCAATGCAGAAATTAGATGTATTTTTAACAACATCAGACACTCTTCTGCAATTATTCAGCAGAGTTGCTTCTGAGAGGGTGTTTTCATGCACTACTTTTGACTGTCTCCTGGGTGAGGTTTGTGTGATCTCCTGTGTATACTCTTTGTTGTCTTACAACAAAGTTGAGCTGTCTTCAGCTAATCAATGACAGTTTTCATTAAAAATGTGTGGAAAAACTCCAGTCAGGAAGCAGAAAACAACTAGGTACTTTCAGAAAAGTTTTATTGTCTACTTTGAGGTCAGGTTTTTGAATGGGGAGAGTCGTGAAGCAGTTAGAGTTGGTACAATGAGAAGGCAGGACTCTGAGCCGGGCTCATCAGTACATCGCTGCTTTGTTTGTATGTGCCTCCCTTTCATGAGATGGATGATGAAGGTTGCACAGCTGGAAAATGGAGAGAGTGCTTTTGGTGGAATTTGCTATGTAACTTCAACTGTTCTCTTTTAACTCCCAAACATTAGTCCAAATAAGTTGGGTTAATGAAAAATACTCTGCTGTAACTGTTTAGTTATCTGGGGTGATTTTACTGAAAGGTCAGTGAGCGACTCCTGAAGCAGCTGTGAGCAAGATGATGTTATGGAGCTGGGGACGGCACGGACAGATGCTGCCTGGAGAGAGTGTGCATCCATCGGCTGAGGAGGATGCTGCCTTTGCCATTTGGTTTATAAGCTATTGATTAAAAGTAATGGAAGCTTAAGAATTTCTCTATGAGCTAATTCCCATAGCATCAAATTTTACTTTATGGCCAGTTCACAGTTTGTATGTTTGCTTGTTTGTGTTCTGTTCATGGCACTGTCATGCAGCCACAAAACCTTTTGGAGCAGCATGTGCCGAGGGTGTGCATGTGGAGCAGCCATGTGCTCGAGTGGAGTTTTAGAAGTGCACAGTGCCGATGGGCAGTGACTGTGGTGTCCCAGTCAGGCTGGTAGTGGCCTGGCAAGACTCTGTGCAGCTGCAAACACTGCTTACCAGCAGTTTGGAGAGGTGACCTTATCTGTGTGGGCTCATTGTGACCCAGGTGGGACTTTATCATCCATCTGAGTAGTCATCAATAGTAAATAATAGGCAGAGCCTGTATGGTGAATTGAGAGTAAGAATGAATTAATGTGTATTGGGATCAATGCATTACTAAGGTAAGCCCTAGAAATGTACCAACCTGAGTTAGACCAAAGCTTCCTTAATTAATTGTTATGAATTTTTTTAGAATGTGCTTTAAGTTGACCCAGACTGAGACATATGAAATTTTCCAATTTTAAGAAAAAAAAAAAAAGAGGTGGGCACAAGAACTTGCTTTCCAAATATTCAGCAGTATAAAAGCTTAACCCAGTTTGAGGGAAAGGAATAACATGATAACTCTGGTGCACTGTAGGATTTATCAACAATCCCTCCACTACGGTGTCTTCTGCAAAGGTTCACACTCAGTATGGATTTAGAGCATGCCACTCCTAAAACTACCCATACACTCGCTGAGCAAGAAGATGGGATGAGGTTCCCCTTAAAAACTGGTCATAGTTACTGATCAGTTGGCAGGGACTGCTGTAAGAGCAAAAGGTGTGCTCACTGGCTAAACTTGAAATGCATTTATTTCCCAAAACTGTAAACCCAAGTGAGGTAGTAGTTACATCAGAAAACCAAGCTTGTGTTTTGACATTGAGGGGAGTGGAAGGAGGAGCACAAGACTTGTCATTTTTAAGCCCATCTTTTGTTGTTATCAATTTTTTTTAAATATTTCTGCAGGTCTTGCATCTTTTTCCTGTCTTTAAACAAGGCCTTTGCTCGTGTCGCTATTGAGCAGGGCTGCTAAGCAAAAGCAGAAATCAGGTGGGTGGGAATAATTAGCAGATTGGCATTGGAGACTGAATTCTGGTGGGCACCCTTAGGACAGCTTGTGACAGAGCAGACTTCCCCTGAAACAGGATTGTCATAAACTTGTCAGACTACTACTAAGTAGATAGTTATTACAAATCCAGAGAATATACTAATGTAGATTATCCAAGTTTGTGACCTGAAAAACTGTGAGGGAAATATACAGTGTGGTGTCTCTTAGACTTAGTATCCACCTCTGCTTTCCTTGGATGAATATGGTACAGACAACCAGGCTGATTAGCAATTAACAGAACATAATCCATGTGAAAACATGCCTGGTGAATAAATTAATATCTCTTAAAAATAACTTTCTTTTTAAGGATAGATCTGTTATGAATAGATGGCGAACGCAGTTGTCTGACTGCAGAGCAGTAAGCTATGAAGGAACTTCTCTCACTTCTCCTTCCCCAGAAGAATAAATTGTCTCACCACCCAACAGTTTCCCAAAACATACAGGGTATGCTTGCTATGCTTACTCCAGGCATAAGATGAAAGCCTCATCTTGACGTGTTTTCCCCAGAGGGCTCGTTCCCACCGTCAGAATTGCTCGGGACCCGTTCTGCCCATCATGCCTTGTGAATTTGCGCTTGGCAGAGGAGGGCAGGAGGAAGGCTCCCTACCTGCTTCCCAGAAGAACCTTGCTCTCTGTCCTGCCAGGGAAGGACAGACCAGATGCTTCATGTCTTTTAGCCACGTTTCCAGTCCGGCAGCTCCTCCTACTTTCTCTGGGCATCCTAACTGTAATAGGGCACCCTAAAGCTGCGCAGGGGGCACCGGCCAGGTGACAGGGGTTACATTTGTCTCACCTGGGACTGTGCAATGCACAAGGTTTCTGCACTGTCTTCAGCAGGGCAGGTTTTGAATTTGTCTGCAGTTAGCTCCTTAACTTGTAATAGGATACTGAACATCCTCCTGTGGCAAGTTACAGAGGAAGAGATTTTGCGGTTACAACTTTCCTGGAGCTCTGGAAGACGCGTAAAGTGTGTCATTCACCCCAGCAGTCTTCCAGTTGGAAGAAAATGGGAGGTGTTTTTCTTTTCGAGACTACCTTGGGGCTTTGTTTGTTTGTTTAAAATAAACTTCCAAGACCATTGCCAGCAGATGTATTTTGCTTTTTGATTTTATTATTCTCCAGAAAACAGGGCTCTCACTTCAGATGTGTTCCCGACGGGGTCAGCGATGAAGTATTTTTAGCAGACTTGGTAACTCTTCTGCAGTGCATTCGTGCCTCGCTTGTTCAGAGCTGCAGTTGCTTTCTCAAACATGCATTTGGGGCTTCTGCCAACACACCCAGGGTACTACTGCTTCGTATTACAAGGTCCTGCTTTGTCAGGACAGAATTCAGCCTGACAGGGCTGGAGCTGGTCTCTGCTAACATAACTGTGGTACAGCATGTTCGGCCGGCGGAGGGGCGCTGGGGTTAGACTGCACGCTTCCCTTGCTGCGCACCCGGCATGGAGGGCTCGCTGCCTGCCTCCGAAACCGTACGTCTTGTGGCTTTCTCCTTTCTCGGATGTCAGCAGTATTAGGGTTGTGAATGCAGCTGGTTTGCTAGGCAGAGACCTGGCTCACCGGTGAATGCCCAAGCTCCGCATTTTAGTTAGCTGCCGCTGCTGGAGTTTGCTTTTTAAAAATCAGTCTGCGAGCTGCTGCCTGTTGTGACAGCAAAGGGGTGAAATCAAGTATCTTCTGCCCATCCTCTCATAAGTCTGGGTTAGATTTTTTTTTTCTCTGCTGTTGCTCTGTAGTAAGCAATGTTTGTGGCCCAGCTTGGGCTCAATGTTAAAATAAGGAAAACTGCTTACACTGCTGAGGTACTGTTTGTCTTTTAAGTGTTTGATCTGGTCTTGCTGTGGGGGTAAAGATTTTGTGTTGGAAGATTCCCTGTGAACACAAAGAATCTGCTGTTTGAATGGTTTAGTGATTAGAAAAGATTTCTAATACCAGAAGTCCGTGTCTTTTGGGCTTATGGTTAGAGCTTATCCAGTTATGGTAAGTGATTTCTTCCAGTGAGCTTTGAGGTCAGGCTTCCTTGTGGTAGTCCTCCACAAAGTATTCTGGAATTTGTCCCAAACAGCACAGAATGTAGAGAATTTGTCAGAAGGTGCTGTGCACAGATTTAGAGAACAGCAAGGAATGTCAACAGCAGAGGAAACGTGGCTGAGATCAACTTTTAATAATGTTTAGAATCTCTTTAGCATTTAATTATTGTGTTTTATCAGGACAGTAAGGCACTTCTAGGAAACTCCATGTTCTTCAAGACAGAAATGCACTTTTTTGAAAGTCTGCCTGCATATCCTAGTTTCACTAGAAATATTTTGGTTGACTTGAACATAGGATGCTTCATTAAGAAAACAATGGTGAATCCCATAGAGGTTTCCTTCCCTCGATCTAGAGGAAATTTCATCAGTCTGTGGATTGCTGGTAGTATTAGCATTGATTTTATCTCCCCGTTCATGCTGTGGTGCTGTGCCTAGCTAACTTTCTGCCTTATGCTCGCTCTTGTGAATGCAGGCTTTGTTGGAAGCAGGTTCTGCTTTGCTTTGGGATCTGCTGGTTGGTGGGGCGGGGGATCTTTCTCCAAGGTTACGGCAGGTCAGTCCGGGCTGCAGGGCTCCCAGCCCGGCTGCCGCATGTGCCCGGAGAGCTGGGGGAGCGGCTGCAAGTCAATGGCGCTCCGTAGGGATGAAAACGGGAGAATGACATACTGTGTTTGGCCCGCATACGCTCATTCCCAGAGGACAGAGCTGCATTGTTAGGACAAAGAAAAGTGAAAATACTAAAAGCATTCAAACTATTTTCTTTTTATTTGGGGAGACTTTTTCTTTTGTGGAGCTCTGCTAAGTGGCCAGACCAGCATGTAGGGCCACTGACAGAATTTAAAGGTGAGCTGAGAGTAGAAAGAAACTCTTGACTTATGTGGTTTTTGGTGTTTTGCAACTTACAGGGAAGGGGTTTTATATTTTTATATGAGACATTATCAAAGCTAGGCTAAGGTGCCTGGAGAACTAGTACAAAAGATAAGTGACGACTGGTCTATTTAAAAGGAGAAAATATTTTTAGTCAATCTGTTTTCAGCTTTTTTTGTGGTACATATTCCATTTCAATGACTAATACTTTGGGTTTTAAAAATTCAGCTTTCTTGTGTCATCAGTTTAGCTGCAACTATCTGGGTCTTCAATACCTCTCCAACAAAGCCAGGAAAGATCAGATTTTAGGCTATTCATATTCCTACAGTTTAAGGAAATGTGGGTTAAAGGGAAGAGTTTTTGTAGCGGAAAGGACATGTTATGTGTGTTCTTTTATAAGCTGTCAATGGAAAAAATAGCACAGTGCTACATATTTAAAAAACTTTTTTGTAGGTCATCTGCAAGAAATAATTACGCATTTGTTGTTGAAAACAATTATGAGTTGTGGGGGTTTCTTTTTTTGTAAAACAGAATAGTGGGTGTTTGGGTTTTTCTGGGTTGTTTGTTTTCTTGTGGATTTCTCTCTTTTTTTTTTTCTTCTTCTTTTTTTAATACTCCTTTGACATTCTACTTTCACCAAGGCCACCAAGAAGTATCGACCCAGGACAGTGACTTACTGTTCAGGATGATTTGTCATTGCTATTCAGGATGCTGCAACTTCCTCACATTAACCAAGCTATTAAATTAACAGGATATTATCAATTGCAAGCTTCATTGTAATCATTAACCCAGAGAACATAGCTGTTAAAATAGCCAGGGCAAACAGCGGTTCATTTTTTTTACAGAACTAGGGTCATATCCTGAACAATTTAATTGCTAGTCAAGATTTCCCTGTACTGTGAATCATCATAAGAGATGATCATAAGCCAAATTAAAATTAAATCTTAAAAAAAAAAAAACCAACAAAAAACAACCAAACAAAACACCACAACAGTTTTAAAACAATGAGAGGGCAGCAGGGGAAGTTCCAGAGACAGAAAAGCCCTAATAAGCACACCTCCACAATGGGGGCTTGAAATCTGGGAGAAAAGAACTGAAATTAACCCAAAGTCGAGTGTCTGGAGCATATGGCTGGAGCGTCAGGAAGCAGATGAGGATGCCTGTCGGAGAAGGGCTCTGGCCAGTGGGGATGGGGTTCAGGGCGATGCAGCAGAAGCACTTGGGGCATTCGTGTCGGCTCTGCTTCCCAGGGGCTGGTTGTCGGGCTGAGGACATGCTCTTGTGTTCGCAACTGGGGTTTAGCAAATTGACAGAAGAAGCACAGAAGTTCAGAGGGGAAGCAGCATGCAGATCAAATTTTCAGAAGGAGGAAAACTGAGTCGAGGATGAAGCCTCTCAATGACAATGCGATAGAGTAGGTTCAAGGGATGTTTCCCATGATTTTTGACTGTAAGAGTGAAGGTGGTAGAGGTGTTCTCAAGGCTAACACTAGATAAGAGATCTTCTGGAAGAAGAGCGTTGTCTAGATAAGAGAGCTTCTAGAAGAAGAGCGTTGTCTAAAAGGACAGACATAGAAACAACACATTCGTAAGGTATCCAAATGCGTAAAGCAACACCAAAAGTCAGTACTGGCAATGGGTGTAATGTGGGAGCCAAACCACTGAAAAAAGGTTAAGGACAGTGGTATCTTTCTGAGCAGTCCATAGTATTAAAAGATTTTTAATCAAATAAATTAAAGAGAAATGCAAAAGCAAACGCTTCCTGCTTGAACTCGATTCCAAAGACAGCATCAGTTTAGCCATTTCTTCTCCATCAATAATGCATCAGTTTGGATTTAAGGTCACATACACTATAACCTGTAGACCAGTATTTATTTGGAAAGGAAGGGTATGCTAATTTGGGGAAGACTGATGGAGAAGACAAATATAACCTGAAAATATTCAAAAACAAATGCTAGTTTCTGTGATAGCCACCTGCCTCTATAGTCTATGGGAAGGGACAGAATTTCCTGCTTTTTATCAGTGAGTTGAGCTTGAACACATCTTGAGAGTATTTGATCATTATACGGCTCTCTGCCCGCATACAATGGTCTGGTATGATGTAATTTCATAAGCTTCTGGGTAGGATCACCGTGAGCAAAGATTATCAGAGCTTGTGACTTTTGGGTTGATCAATCAATGAAGTCGCTCAAATTATTATTTTGTTCTTTAAAGAAAGGAATAAATAGGGATTGTTGTGTGCCAGCCACTGACTTCAGCAACCTCTTGCACATCACGAACCCAGAGCGCACACAAAAATGGAATCCTTATTTTGTTCAATACTCGCTCTGAAACCTGCATGAGCAACAACATTTTCTTTTGTCTGAATTCGTCCATGTAATCAGTGGCCCTCTCACAGTTTGCATTCACGTCTTGGTTTTGTATTCTGGAATAAAGGAGCCTTCTCTAGAATGTGTTCCCATCTTATTTATGGCTCGTGGGGAATCTGCTTTCCTCCACACCCAGTCTGTTGTCACGTTGTTAGTTCTAACTATGTAACTTAAGAGTTTACTTCATAAATCATGTTATGCAAATCCGATAGATGGGCTTGCTGAATTTTATGTGCTGCTGTCAGTGAGTTTGATTGGCTTTTCTGGTTTCAGGATTTTTGTAGAAGTTCTGCAAGTTCCAAATATAGCTTCAAATTTTCAGTTATACTGTGACTTTCATCTGCTTACATGGCAGAATAACGTTCAGAAGCAAACAAACAGAAAGAAAGAAAAGTAAAGCATACTGCTTTCCAGAAGAAGTACAGCTGTAAATGACTGTGGACATGGAGCTCATTTAGAAATCAAGAAGCGTGTTCTGAGATTATCTTTCACTTTTGAGCTGAGAGGAGAGCTATCAAATTCAATGTATCCAAGCCATTTTAATGAATGTAAGACCTCAGATATATTATTGAGTTAACAAATTAGCCTGTGCAGCTAAGCTGTAGTAACCCATCATGTCATGTGCGTATTGCACACTTTAAGCTCATTGCAAGGTAGGAACAAAATCTTAAATCTTGATCTACAGACTTTAGGTTCAGGCAAATGCATCCTGCCTCGCAATTGCAGTGGCCAAGACAACTCATGTTTTCAAATACTGTGATTAACACACAACAAGTCAGTATGTCAATATGGGTTCTTTGTTGACATTTTAAGGAAAGTCAGGTCACTGAATGGTAAAAACTAAACCACCAAGACAGTTGCTGAAGAATGAGAACATGCTTTTTGTGTTTTGTTTTGCGTTTTGTTTTTTTTTCCTTTTCTAATATTTTAATAAGAAGAAGGTGTGAAAGGGTAAAGTTTGGTAGCTCAAAAAATCTTTAACAGTGTGATAACCAGAAATAATCAATTTGATACATAGATATCCAATAAAACTGAAAGCTGACAAGTGAAATTTTGTTTAAAGGAAATGAAAGCGATTTCAACCACAAGTTGTTACTGGAGAAAACATAGTGTTAAGGCTAAAAGAAACGTTTTCGGGGGGGGTTGGATGTATTCTGTATGAGTTAGACTTACATTGGACACTGTGATGATGTTCATGCCATCAGTATTGAGAAATGAAACACCAAGCCTACTTGGAAATTTTCCATTTAATCACTATGCAGTTTTTAGGTTGCAGCTTTATTTGTAAACTTAATCCTTTATGCAGACTGGGCATTTTGCCTTGATTGTGGTTTGCTGAACCAGAGTGATGTTGCATAGTATGCTAAAAGTCTTTATTTTGTATTTTACCATGTCAGGAAGAAGGAAGATAGTTTTTTATATGCGGATTTCTAACAGGTTAACCAATTCATTGCTTCTAAAAAAAAAAAACCAAAACACTAAAACCATTTGAAGACTATCTCTCATTTGCTAATCAAGTATATTACATCTTAGGCTGTCTCTAAAATTGGAACTGGACTATGAATGCTCAAATTTTACATTTGGTGCCATTTGAGGAAAGCCAGAGCTGTCAACATAGATATGCACAGAATGAATGGCATTGTCAAGACACTCTTTGCACCGTCCTGTATACAATGGTGGCTGTACCATGGCTCATGGGATACTAGTGGCGGCCTGTTGTCGTTTCTTGGAGACAGGGAATAGTAGCATAAGGTGCCCTCAAAACTAAGTGCGGTTTCTTGTCAGCAGGCAGGTGCTTCAAGCCTGGTCTGCTATTACCACGTTGTAAGAAAAGGAGTAGTCCTGGAGGCACACCTTCTCCTGTTTGCAGGCACAGCTCGGTAGTTACTTCTGGATAAGTGTTACCCTTGGACCAGTGCAGCCAGTGAGATAGGAAAAGATGGGATTTGGCTCCCAGAGCTGCAGATATTGGACTATTTTACCTAACAAAAAGGCCCAGTGAAGATGAAAAGTAGAAAATAAAAAAAAAAACTGTTATGAGGAAATTTTTGTGGCTTGTGGCAAGGATATAAGAGTTCCGTAGACTTGAAGAATAAGCAGAGGAGTGAGTGGTTCAGAGTGTCAGTGTTAAACTCTGGAGCACTGGTCAGAGCTAGGATAAAGTATTACGCTGAAAAATGATAGTGGGTGCCAGCAGCTGCCTTTCTGGTCTGTTAGTTGCTGGGAGCAGTTTGAAGACAGTGGGTCTGTTCAGGACAGATCTTGGGAGCTCAGTGCATCTTCCCATGTCCCCTCTCATTCACTACCAAGAGAAAGTGCCCCAAAGTCTGGAATTGATTGCAACTAATGATCAAATATTGCTGTAAGGATGAGCAGAAACGCCACCAGTTTCGCTGCTGGACTATGTTTACCTTTGGCCAGCTCAGCGCAGCATCAACACCTGCACGGTGCGGGGCAGCAGCACTCCCGGCGTGTCGGCAGTGCTGCCTGCCCAGCGGCGGGGCCTGCAGGGGCCCTCCTGTTGAAAAACAGGACCCCATCATGCTCAGTGGCCCAGTTAGGTGGCCTGTAATGATTGGCCATTGATTACAGCAGAATAAACATAATTGTGCTGTTACACACCCACAGGTTAATGAGCAAATTCTAGGCAATATCGTAAAGGTATATGGGATTTTATTTCTCAGTACAACGATTTGTACCTTAGTGGCGTAACATCTAAATGTTCGCTGTTCCAGGACTTCTCTAGCTGTGGGGTGTTCACACGGAGGTGGGGTGCGATAGCTGGGTGTGCTGGCGGGGCCCCAGGCCGCGCCAGGCTCTGGAAGCTTCTCTGGAGGTGGCGCACGAGGGGCTGGGAGCTGCCGGCCATGCAGTGCCCCAGGCTCGCCTGGAGCATCGCTGGTGTGTGCACCACCTCTGCTGTGGAGAAACAGGAGGTAATGCGAGAGTCTGCCTTCTGCCTATCGGGATCATACCTCAAAAACAGGTAGTGGACACCTGCGCCGACAATGACAGCTGCCCAAAGAGGATTGTTGTTAGCTGCTATCAGCCGTAAGGTCACAGCAGAAAAAAGTAATAGCTGAGAAGCATATAGTGTCGGGACACTGAAGGCACCTTCACCCTGACCCTGCACCCTTGTTCGAGCGGAACTGAGTCCCTCTCTTCCAGAGCCACCTTCTCTCTGAAGGCCTGTCCCTTGCTGTTGTCCCCCAGCAGCTGGCAGAGAAAGCGCACAAGCCCAGAGCAGTCCCTTCTTGCTGTAGGTCACGGGTCTGCCGAAGGTTAACTTTGTTTTCCCCTTGCTTTCCCTCAAGGCTAGAAGTGGAGCGTATCCCAGATGGCCGTGAAACAGCAGCAGTCTGTGAACCCCCCGACTGCTAATTCTGGGCTGAGGTGCAGGCAGTCATCTTGGATTTGTCAGTTTTTCCTGTATCTGGAAAAATCGAAAGGAATGGAGACTGAGGACAGGTGACTTTCTTCCCCTTCCAGAAGGGTGTCAAAGGCTGCCTCCATACTGTCTGTGTGCAGAGCACTGTAGCCCCTGGGCCAGTCACTGGGGACTGATCCATGCCAGTGTCTAAGCACAAGCTAGTTTGCACAGCTAAGGGCTAATGTCCTCGGGAGGGGTTAGCCACATCGCAGCACTGTGCCAGGGCTACCCCTCAGCTCCTTGCGGCACCCTGCTGCCCTTGCTGTTTTTGTGTGCCTCCGAAGATGACGTGCTGAGAGCCCTCCCAGGTACGCAGCATGATACTGGGAAGAGTGCGTTGGCTACTCTGGGAAGCGACGTGAGAGACTCCGAGCGTGGAGACCTGCTGGGCGATGTCAAAGGGCTGATCCAGGCAGTGACTGGCCAGAGCAGACCTTGGTCATTGTGACTCCAGATCTCCAGATGTCTTTCTCAGAGGAACCGTTTGGCCTCCTCAGCAATGCAGCAACAGGTGTGTAAGTGTAGACCAGGGGCAACACAGAGCCTGTAGCTGGACAAGATCAGGCTCCGCTGACAGCACAGATACACCGAGAGGGATGGACAATTGGTTTCTCATGGGGAAGAAAAAAGAAAGTCAGTCAGCCGTTTCCATTCAAGACCAGCAAACTTCTGACTTGATCTTATACCCCCAAGCTAGCATTTTCTTTTGCACCAAGATCTCCTTTGCTTTAATGGGATTTAGTGCAGTTTTGCATGTCCTTTGGACGAAGTCTTTAAAGTTCCATTCTACATTTGGAAGCGGAGCTTAATCAGTACTAACAAATCAGAGTAAAGTGAGGTTTTGGATCATCGCATGAATAGCCGGAATAGACAAGCTCAGCAAAAACTTTTTAAAGTCTCTCCACGCTAGGTTATAAATATTGAGAAGTCCTTTTCTAAATGGACATCTTTTTAACCATGTATGGAAATCTGGTCTAGTAGCAATTTGGCAGGCAGCAACCAGATTTCTCTCATCATTACTGTGGGAAAGTTGATTTGATGCAGCAGTAATCAGGCGAATGCCTGTGAAAATGTCCTTGATGTTGATAGCCTCCTGAAGGATGATCTGCCTATGCATATACAAGTTTGCTCTCTAACCTGGTTCATGGAGCCATCTACTGGCTAATAACAACTCTGGCTGTGGATTGTCATTTGGTAGTACTTTAGTTTTGAGCTGCATCATCACAGCCTGCCATGGTCTCTTCCTCGAGATTCAGAGTGTTGGTATTGTGTGCTGAACTGGTTATAAAAAGTACCATCAATACGTCCGCACTTCACATCAGGGCTACAGGGTGCAATATTTATGGACTAACCTCTCTCTCTCTCATTATTAAGTGCTGGTAGAAACATTTTGATTACTTCTGGA
>NW_008824372.1:1654604-1674659 GCF_000699105.1 Pygoscelis adeliae | reverse complement strand
AAAGGAAGGGCTGTTTTTCTTATGGTGATTAAAACCGGGGCAAGAAACTGCAAACAGTAACAAGGAAAACAAGTCCTATATGGAGCGTCCTTTGAGTGAAATCTAAAAAAGGCAAATATAGTCAAAACTATCCCAGTGGGTATGTGCAGAGGAGGGGAACTCCAGTTCTATGCAGTGACTTTGAAGTCTAGGAGCTTAAATTAGAAGGTAAGTGTTAAATAATGCATTAACTTAAAGTGCTTCTGATTCAAATGGTACCTTATACCATTAGGTTATTGCAGCTTTTATAATCACACACGGTTTTGTAATTTGTATATGCCAGCAAGAATGTTAAGATGGCTTTAGCCCTTGTCCCTAGGCAGTGAGCATGGGAACAGACTGTCGGCGTTCAGTTTTGGGGGTTAATATGGATCAAGCCCAGATATCTGATTAGGTCTTCTTGCAGCTGTGCAGAAACTGACTAATCACCACTGAATTAATGAAAAGCCTTACGCAAGATGCCTCATCTCCTGGATCAATAATCTCAGTGATTAGCATTTGATTAACTCTTCACTGGCAATATAAAGTTATAGCCAATAAAGACAAATCTTTGAATTTTCAGTAATCTGTGTTCATTTTAAGGCTTTATGGTAACAAGTCATTTAACTTTTCCACCTGTTTACTTAAGCCAAATATTGTAAATTAATTAACTGTGTAGATACTCTTCTATCCTGTTAGTATGCACTGGTAAGTTTAGAGGATATAAATCTCATTGCTACGTGTTGCCCTTTCTAGGAGTTGTGTAAATTTAGCGAAATTATGAGTTCAAAGTTAACTATAACCAATTTCTGTATCTGGACAAAACTTCGAAGTGAACATCCAGTTCTTTGAGAGCTCTTAAATATTTAATATCACATATTGCAGAAACAGATGCAAAGATTCAACTACGTATTTAAATAAAATAATTTTGAAACTCTATTAGTTCCTTCCACTACTTGCCAAGTCTGATTTCATGATTTTCCATCTGCACTGAGACAGTGGAAGACGTCAATACCTCCTACCAAGAGGTATCCTTGTTCAGCTTGAAGTGCTTACAAGGTTGTCAGCAGCTGCAAAATGGGCACAAAACCTGGGCTGAAATGCCTTATCAGATCGTATTTTCAGCATTAATTGTCAGTAGTTGGCTTTCTAAGATCTTTACTTCACCTGAAGGCTTAGTGCTTTACCAGCTGTGAAGAGAAAGACTAGGTAATATGGCCCATTTTAAACCTTCACCACAAACTATCATTGTGTTGTGTCATTTTATATGAAAGATATCTTTTATTTGTCCAACAAATAAGATTTTGAAGTCAGTGGTTTTTAAAGGGGGTCCTCCTTGCCCTGAAGCCCTCATGCTTTAAAAGCAGTAGTAGTAGCTTTTAAAAAGGTTAGGGTCTGTTTCCTTTCCTGAGAGAGAATACCTGTTTGTGGGTCCCGAAGTTTTGTGGCGCACAACACGAGGTCCCTTTCTCTTTCCTGTTCTTCTTTCCTCTTCTGTATTTTATTAAGCTGATCTTTTCAGTGTGGCTAAAATCCCTTTAACCCAAGCACAAGGAAAACTGTACTCAGAAAACTAGGACCTGCAAATAAGCAGTGATGCGACCCCAGTCAATGATAGCCATCGTAGAGGCTGTAAGACAGGAAAACTTTGCTGTTCATCATTGTGTCATGCAGCACTTCCCAAACTGAGGTGAAACATTTTAAAGGGATGAGTCATGTGTCTATTGCAGCTCCCAGCATTAAGGATCCCATTTACCTTGACTTAGAAAAAGCCACAAAACTGAACTGTTCTTCAGGAATGAGCTAATGAAAAGGGAAGGAGGATGACATTTTTTGTTGATGGATTCAGGTGCCATATTAAGAATAAGGTTTGCAGTGTTAGTAAGAGGTGCAAGATAGTTCCTGAAGATCCAGATTTCTAGGGAGCCTGTGTTTTGGTTAAGGAGTTAAACTGCTTGAGCCTGCTGTCTGTCTAAACAGAGTCCTTTGGAGCTGAAGTGATCTTTAAGTGCCTTGTAAAGCAGGTGTTTTGTACTCCTTGTATAAAAATACAGTCATTTTGGATTTATGTAGGGGGGATTTCCTAGTTCAGTTAGAAGAAAGCTGAGCCTGTTATGTTTCAAGCAGATCAGGAGAATTATGAATTCTTTCGGCTTTAGAAAGAATGTTTTCTTTCTGAAGTCCTGAAAATGAGTTGACTGATGTTGAGAGCACAGTCCCAGTTGAACTCTGGCAACGTTTGCTGATTTTGATGAGCTTTGTTTTTAGTCCATGTGCTCCATGCTTAGTTGCTGACACATACCTCTTTAGTTGAACTGGCAGAAAAACCACACTAGACAGTATAGGTTATTAATTTGAAAACTATGACAATGTTTGCAATAATTTTACTATTTTACAATTGCAAGTGGATAAAACTAATGTGTACACTGTACAATACACATGTATTCTGCTAAATACTTGCATTATGTTTAGCTTGGATATGAAAAAGTATTTACAATGTATAACCACAGATTTAGTCAGGCACAAAAAGTACATGTTGAAGAAACTGATTTAACTTCAAAAGCTATTGCTCCTGTGAGTCTCAAGAGTTAAGAAAATGAAAACCTAACATAGACATCCATGCATAAGCTGCTGGATGTAGTACTTGTTTAAAATGTGTTGGCTGCCAAGTAAGTCCTTCTGTCTTAAGGTTTTAATAAGCAATTGTTTCTTTGCTTCTCCCCTTCATTCCTTCTCCTCATATATGCATTTATGTGCACATGCTTCCCTTCCTTCCTTACTATGTGTGCATGCATACATACATACATACACACACACACCCCCTTGCTTTCTGCTTGCTCATCTCCTTCCGACCCTACCTGCTGGTGATGACTAGTTAATTGTCTGGAACTCGCTGTGCATGGGGCAGTCATGTGTAGCGTTTCCCCGCGGACTGTGCTTCCTCCAGTGGCCAGCATTCCGCCTTCAGCTACATCTGCTCTTTTATCCTACGCAACTGTGTAATCCCGCTTTCCTTGGAGAGGAGGGCTGAAGCTGCATCATCCATATGTAAATGGCTAACACGTTTGGAAGAGATTCTCTATCTGAAGTTTTAGTCTTGAAACTATTGGGAGTGACACAGTGACAGAAGCAGGTTCCTCAGCTGGCTTTTTATAATTAACATTCAAGATTTGTGAGCTGTACACCTGTTTAAGTGCCCCCTTTGAAGACAGTCAGAGGTGGAAATTTTTCCCTGACGTAACTAACTTAAAGTTTTCCCTCTTTATAACTACACTTGGAAGTGTAAAAAATCTCCTGGTGTGTAAAGAGACAGAAGTTGTATTGCAGGAGTCCTTGCATACCTCGAAGTTGTTGAGTTTGTCTTGGTCTAACCCCATTTTTAGTAAGACCTGTCTTACATATGCAGTTTTGCTTGAGTGTGTTTGCCCTGCATTTGCATCTGTATACGGAGTTGAAAGAGTCCATCACCTGTGAGAGTCTTCTAGCCTGCTCTGACATTTGTGATTGATTTTGTCTGCATTTGATGCAGAAGAGGAGATGAAATAATTTGGGCATGAGAGCAGGCTGAGTCTGATTTTTTTTTTTTTTTTTTCATCTATTATGTTGGTCATGGGATGCCTCTAGATGTCTAACCTAATATTAGTAATTTGATGTGCTGATACCAAGTGCTTGCATCTTACCACCTTGTAATTTGGTTCATACCACTTGCTTGACTTTGCAGCTCTCCTCCCTCTTACCTGTCATCCTTCACTTGGAGAACCTGATTCAGAAGGTTCAAAGCAGATCTTGATTTCATGAGTCTCACAGTTTTCCTGTACCCAGAAAGAGAGAGTGAAAGGGGCTGATACTCCAACTTACTCTCCTTTTATTGAAGTGCTGTGTGCAAGCACTAGGTTGGCCTCTTAGTAATCCTTCCTGAATCGCCAAGAAGCAGGACCTGTACAAGTATAAAACCTGTGTCTGAACAGGTATTCCAAACTCAGGATCTTAATTGATGACTAGTTTCAGTACTGGATTTAAAAAAAAAAAAAAAAAAAGACCATACGTTTACTTTGCCACAGATTACTGAAGCTTCTGGTTTGCACTTGTTGAATTCAGAGCTCAGCCTCTATTTCTCCAAATGTTCCTCTCCGATTTTATGTAGCTTTGTATAAAATGGAGTGATCCAGTTTCTGCTGCACAAGAAGGCTGTGCCAGGATAAGCTCTGATAAGGATATGGTTTTAGCACTAGCGTGCAGGGTTTGAGCACACGCTTGCTTTCCCACCTACCTCTGCTGTGTATCAGTTGTACCTGTACTATTCCAGTGTCTTTATGTGCAGTGGTCTCAAAAGTGAGTAATGGAGTTTAGAAATCCAAACCATGAAGCTTTAGAAACTGCAATGTCCCAAGCTTGACAGGACAAAGTTATATCATATATGTCACACAAACTAGCAAAATGTGAATCTGATTTTTCTCTTAAACATGCCCACAGCACTGTGGGCCTTGGATCACTTGAAATACTGCTGAGGGCACACCTGGTACACCAGCAGTATGCTTGGTTTCAGCAGTGAGCGGGTTAATCCTGCAGCGGGGCTGCATGTAGGGTCCCAGGGAGGCAGGTCCCGGGGGTGGCAGGGGCAGCCGCCCTGTGCCCCCACGGTGCCCAGCCCGGGCCCTGAGCCCTCTGCTCTTGGTGTCTGTTGAGGACTTGGAGCCAAATCAAGGATGTCCTGCTATGGTGCTGGCCCAGTTTTCTTCTGGTAATTATAGTCTGCATTTTAAGACTCTTCTGCTGTTTCAGTTTCAGGGTTTTGTCTCCCTGTAACTGTTACTTTTGTGTCCTCGTTTTCCCAATTTCACTGATGCATGATGAACTGATGTTCAGTTGTTGCTATGCGGAGCTTGCTAACACTGGCTTCTCTTCCTATCAGTTGGATGTGCACCTCAGGTGTTCAAAAGAGGCATTTCACATGTGAAATACTCTAGGTGAGGGAGAGGGTGCGGAGGTCGCCTTTTCTCCACAGCCTAAGCACCACTTTAGGGAACAGCACAGTGAAAGCATGATCGCAATTCAGTTCTTGAATTTTCCACCAGTTTCTCACTCTCTTGCTTCATATTTTGCATTACTTAATATTTGGCAGCATTCAGATTTCCCCAAATATATGGATCTAGTCCCTACTGTATTTTTTCCCTAAACTTCTTGGTTTTAAGGGGTCTTAGAAAGAGTTCTCATCTTGTTATAGGGGTCATATGAGCATCTAATCTCCATAAGTTTTTAAGCTGCATCAAAGCTCATTTGCGCCCCCCCCCCCCTTTTTTTTTTTTTTTTTTTTTTCCATCTCCCCCCTCTTCCGCATCTAATCTCCATAAGTTTTTAAGCTGCATCAAAGCTCATTTGCCTCCTCCCCCCCTTTTTTTTTTTTCTTTTCTTTCCCCATGCCTCCTCTCTCCAGTTTTACTAAGTAACTTCAGGAAAGAAATGCTGTAGAATGCAAACGAGCTACCCGTCGCTGCACCTCCCTTGCTGCTCATGCAGCTGGGGGACTCACTGGCAGAGGCCGAGGGAAGGTGCGGGGAGACCGCCTGGAGCAGTGGAGGGCTGCGTTCAAGCGTGGGTGCTCGGTGCCCCCATCCCCTCCCTGCCTTTCTCAGTCCTGGCTCGATTTATGAGGCTTTTTCTGTTCTTGGCTTGGCCACCTGGGAACATCTGTGTCCCCCCATGTTACTGAGGCTCGATCCCATCATCTGGCTTCTGCTGTGGTAGTCATCGTCTTCTGCTGTGCGAGGCTTTCGGAGAACTGAGGCGCAGGCGGCAGCACCGCGGGAGTCGATGCAGCAATGAGACTTGCACAGGCTTACGGCTGGGTTGCAGCTTGCCAGAGTTGTTTGTATTTCGTTTGCATAGAAGAGTAGCTGTCGGTGCTTTTTTTATGATGTTTCTATTTCTTTGTGGGTATAGAAGTCTACTTTTAACAGCACGGAACATCGGTGCACTGTTGCCACACTTTGGGAGTGTAACAAAACTTACTGAAGAAAACATGCATTCCTCTTCGATGAGGAGTGAAGCTGATTTCTCTTAATGGAGGTGATATTCAGCCTGGTAGGTTGGTTTTGGTTTTATTACTCTGTAAAGCTTGTGAAGGCTGTATGATCATATTAAGTAGAATAATGAGCATATTTTCATGGATTTGTTTGTTGCTTTATATGGTGAAATGATCTATCTGAATAGTGGTAGAATTCCTGTGAATCAAGCGGGATTGTACCCAACATAAGCTGCTTCCTAAATAAGGCTAATGACATTCTGTACAAGAAATTTCACCTCTGTTAGATGGGATCTGCTATCATTAATAGATTTAGGGAACAGCACAGTGAAGGCATGATCGCAACTCAGTTCTTGAATTTTCCACCAGTTTCTCACTCTCTCGCTTCATATTTTGCATTACTTAATATTTGGCAGTATTCAGATTTCCCCAAATATATGGAAGTTTCTCAGTATAGATACTGTTTTTCGAGGGTGACATCTGCCATAAAAGTGTAAGGCAGTTCCTTAAAAAAGTGAATTGTGACTTTTTTTTTTTATTTATTGTCATTGTGTTAGAATGTGATGCAAAATCTAGTGTGTGCCCTGATTTTGCACAAGTATAGAAATTGTTTCTGTTTCTGTATTTAGCCTGGACAGTTTTTTTTTATCGGAGATTTCTCACTAGACTCTTGCAACAGGGTGGACGCCTTTTGGCCTGGTTCTTGCTTCTAGTTGTTCTGGAGCACAGCTGATAAAGTCAGAAGTTATCTGGCAGATGTGCAGCGCAATGCAGTGTTGTGCAATGCAGTGCAGTGCATTGTTGTAAAACTCTCCTGCATGCCCTGGATGACTGGCTGATTTCAAAGATTTTGGAGGTGTGGGGTGGGATCCTCATTTGGTATAGGTCAGTGAGTAATACCAACATTTCTTTTTAAAAGCCTTCTTTACAACAGCTTTGCTAGATTGAATTCTGTGTGCCATTTGTTAGAGCAGTGCTCTTGTGATCAGAGAATCTCAATATCTAATATTCCTGTAAGGTAATCAATTTTTAGAGACCCTCTTACCATTTAACCCTGAGAATACCCACAGAGAAATGGTAATACAAATGTTGGTTGAATTAGATTTCCTGAATTTCTGGTCTTTGCAATCATTTTCATGGCACTACATTGCAGTTTTGAATATATAGTAATATGGTAAGTTACATTGTTTTCATTTTCATTCACGTTCTGGACACATTTCTGCTTCAGTTATTGCAGTAGTGCTTCCTGGGATCTCTTTATCTAGCGCGCAGACCTGCTGAGCAAGGAGTGGCTTTGAGGCAGCTTATGTTGTAGCAATGCATTACAGAATAGGATTAGGAGCAGGCGTTACTGATACAGCAATGCTGGTACTTGTTGCTGCATGTTCATGCCAGGCAAAATGACAGTAAACTCTCCACTGCAGAACCCAGATCTATGCCAGAGACCGGTGCGGTCTATTACAATTTGGTGACTGCGTGCAGCCCAGTTGCAGAATTGCACCATGTACTGTTTTGATCACCACCTTCCTTTTTCCTTTCCCTTCATCCTTTGCCCTTCACATCCTGTTCTCTAACATCACAAAATGCTTTTTTTGTGGATGTATCTTCCAATAAGTCCACACCAACATGGCTTGTCTTCTGCATGAATCAGACTTCATTGTTCTTTTCCTATGTAATGTTTTCCTTCTCAGTTCCTGTTCTAAATGCCCCTTACAATATACTTGCTCTTTTGTCGTAATGCTTTTCCAGAAATGCCACCTGACATACCAGTATAATTTAAGACAATGGGTTTTTTCAGATGTTTTTCCTCTAACTCTGTTCCTACAGAACACGTTTTCAGGTTTCAATTCCTCTTTTTCTCTCTTTTTTTGTAATGAAAACTGAATCTTGCTCTTAGTAATATTTTCTTCTACATTGCCCCTGTTTTGAGTCAGTCAAGAGTTTTCTCCTTGGTTACATTGCTGAAATTTATATTTTATGAATTAACATGCCAGTGCAGAATTTCTTCACCTCGAAAGGGATTGGACTTTGGAAAGCAACATGGGGCCAAACTTGTACATTACCTGTGTGTTACTGCAAGAGAATGATTAAAAAAAAACCCCAAACCTACAAAACCTAACGACCGTAATGTCTGTCAGAGGCTCTAAGAGTCATCTGGCTCAAAGGGACAGACAGAAAAGAAAAATTGAAAGTTATGTCCTTGTATCCACGCTGGCTGCAAACATGCTGCATGGCTAACACTGTAGGAACTTCTAAGAGCCCACTTTCATTCTGTCGGTTTTGGCGGTGCCTGGTATTTTAGCCTTGGGAGCACCTTGCATACTCTGAATTAATGGTTCTGAAGATCTCAAACTTAGATTATATATGGTTTGGCTTTGTGATCATCTGTCTCTATCCTAGGTTAGTAATAATATTGGCTACAAACAGGAAATATCAGCGAGACAGAGGAGAAGAGCAAGGGGAGAAGCAGCCATGAGGTGAGGGTGGCTTTTAAAAAATGAGTCTGAAGGAGTACGGCTTGATGGCATAAGGTGCTGTGGGTCAGAGCTGTCACAAACAGGATGATGAGCCTTTGCCTTATATCTTCTAAATATGACAGTAAAACACCTTTTCTTTGACAAGGAGGTGGAGGGTAGTGGTTAAGAGGTGGTGAGGTTTCTTCTTGCACCAGTGACAGCTGTGGTAAAAATGCTGTTGCTGGCTCTGTTTTGTACTTGTGTCCTTATGTCACAATTACTTTCTAATTAGAGTTTCAGCCTTCCAGGAGATCACATTAATCTTCTGAAAATTTTATTTAGTGATTTTTAAATAGCAGTGTTTCAGTGATGCTATAAATAGAGCATATAGTTTATAGGTGGTTTTATGTCCTGCTGTGCATCTTTGAATCTCCATTTTTAATTCTGCTTGAATTTTGCTACCAAGTGCATTGTTTTGTGTGTGTGCTGAGGAACGCATATGTTGCCTTGATTCTATTGATTTGCTCCCGATTTGGCTGTCTGTTATCCTCTCTGATTTTTTTTGGCTCAAAGGTGCAGCTTTAAAAATAGTGTCATGTGTTGAACACAGAACGGAACGCCCTGTAGCTTTAAGTCTCACAGTCCTGGCCCTTTTCTGTGTCTGAAGCAGATGCTCCCAGCTGAAGGAGAGGTGCATAGCCCGCCTGTGAGCTCTGAGCCTAACTGTTGGTTTGCATCAGCAGCACAGGAGCTCTGCACACAGCGATGCTTGTTTTGGCAGAGGCGCTCTGTTTATACAGCGAGTGCCCAGAGCCCTCTCAGTCTGGCAGATGGATAGAGCCGGGTAGGCAGTGCGGGAGGCTGCCCGAGCAGTACCTAGCACTGGGGCCAGGGCTGCAGATGGCCACGCGGTGATGTTTATGTGGTGCTGCTGTACCTGCGTGTGCTGTGAAAGGGACTTCTGTGAGCCTGTGAAGGTGAGAAGATTGTGGAGCATCACTAGAACAGCATTAGTTATCTTATTTGGCTGTTTTATTTAAATCTCCAGTAGAACTTGACCTCATTTTGTGGCATCAGCCTTGGAAATGCTGCATTTTCATCCAGGCACTGCTGTTGAATTTCTGTGGTTGGTTTTTTATATAGCTTTTCTTCACTTCGGAAGCTGGGAAGTATGAAAAAGGCTCCTGTCTGAGTGAGTGTTGCAATCTATAAACAAGATCAAACGTGGTGCTGCTTTTTGGGGTTTTCTGGGTTTGTTGTTTTGGGGTTTGGCTTGTATGATACAATGAACGATGAAAGAAGGGGCCAGTAAATGCAGCCCGATGTCAGAGAGAGATGTTTGGATTGGTAGCTTTTTAAATGTGACCTCTTGTTTTGCTGTTTTAGCTGTACAAAATGTATTTTCAGGAAGTAGTACACAAACTGCAGAATCATATTTTTCCTCCAGGTAAAAAAAAGAGTAAGAGCGTACTGCTTCCCATGGAGTCAGTGACCTTCAGAAATGAATAAGTACTTTTCTTTCGTTTCATTTAGCTGTGTAGCTAGGCATTGCCCTTTCACAAGTCTGAGTTAACAGTAACCTGTAATTTCCCCCCCACATTTATTAAATATTGAAGAGAGACAGTAAGGGCTTTGACATGGTGATCTCCAATGCAAAATATTGTCTTCAAGTTGTTGCAGTTAGCTCTTCAGTGCATTGTGGCTCCAGTGTTTGGAGAAAAAAGAAATACAGGATCCAGACTTTTTTTTTCCCTTTGCCTTTGCCGTAGAGGAATGTTTGCCTAGGGTTTGTTATCATCTGCAGAAGACATGGCTGAGAAATTGCATAGTGTTACTGTTGTGTTTGAAGCATGTATGTCTAATCACATTTCTTCAATAGACTCATTATTTTCCTTTGGGAAGATCTGGATGTCCTATACTGGGATGTGTACTTTTTCTCACTGCATTCATCAGTCTTCATAATAAAAGTGACACACAGGTGGCTCTTGGGAACAGCTCTGTTAGAAATGCAGAGTTGAAGTGGTACAGACTGCTGAGGTAGAGGGCAGTAAGAAAGGAGGGGTTTATTTATATTCCACATTCCAGGCTGATAGATCTGCATACTTTGTATCTTGGCATGTGTAACATCAGGCTAATACATCGCCTTTTGAGAGCTGGAGGGAGAAGTAGCGAGCATAAGATACCATGTTCTGTGCTCTCTAAATCAGATATGGGCAGTTCTGCTGTCAGGGTAGCCTGAGCATTTCACCTTGTGTTGTGGAGATGCTGCTGCAGTAAGATTTGTCTCTAGATGGAGTTCTAGATGAGGCTTCTCACTTTTTACAAGAATACAGAAAGCAACATAGTGATTTCAGTATTTGGTTAATTCAGTGTTTGCTATGGATTTCTAGACAAGTGCCCTGTTGCCTTACTCTGCTGGGTATTCGTCATCCCTTGAACGCACCTTTCTCTTTGATGTCTGTCGTGGTTTAACCTCAGTCAGCAACTTGTTTAGTGTTTTCTTCTTCCTGGTTTCTGAAGGCACACATGCCTTGTGTCTGCAGCCCCGGGGAGCGTGGGTGTTCTTGTGCTGTAGTGACTGTCCTTGCCTACATTGCTTCTCCTTGTCCTTGACAAGCTAAGTTTGCCACTTCGAGCAATCTTATGGATTTGGCTGGTGCTAATGCAGGAGCACCCTGCAGCACTTGGAGCTAAACAACAAGCTGTGTTTGAACAGGAAAGGAATCTCTGAAGCCAGCTCTATTGCGTAGCTTTCTGGCAAGTGTAATATTAACTGATGTACTATGTGTATGTTATATTAGAAAGGCTTTAAATAAGGGAACAATGTGTCAAGAAATGCTATACAGGAATGACAAAGAAATATGTTCACAGGAAACATGAATCCTGCTGTTTTGAAATATTTATCTTTTTGTATAAACTGTTGATGGGATCAACTGCTTCCAGCATGAATTTTGGTTACAGTCGCACTCTGTGTTGCACCTGCAGAAAATACTACAACTAAAGCAAAATAAAAAGAAGTGAAGTAAGTGTAGAAGTGCAGTTGCTGTGCTATGTACAGGAGCCCTTTAGACTAAATACTTGGAGATGACTTGCATGTTAAACTTCAACAGAGAAAAATCTCCTGAAGAAGGGGGGAAATCCTTGCTCTCGCATGTGCAGAGTGATCACGTAGAGACATTTGTTCTCCCAGACTCCAGACCCAGTTTGCTCCATTGCTTTGCAAGTCAAATTTAACTTGCAATTTGAAAATTGAACTCTGTTCTTTACAAATGAATACGTAAGATGCAATAATAATCTGTATTTATCAGATAGCAGCTTGAAGCATAAAAAGACCTCAAACTACTCTCTGGGAAGTGTTAACAATCATTTTGTCTCTAAGGTGGTGAGATGTGATTCGGACATACTCAGGAAGCCAGAATGAGTTTAAAAAAAACCCCCAAAACCACAAAAAATCCGTGTCATTTTACACAGTCACTTCCTGATAAAAGCTTGTATAAACTTGTTTCCAAACCCACCCTCTCCTCCCAGTTCCTATACTTAATTTTTGTTCAGCTTTACCTCATTTCCTATCCTTGTTATTGTAACTTTTGGCCTGATTGGCGGTCCCCCCCTTGATTAAAAATCTGCAGCTACTAAAATAAACATCCATTAATGTTATTTTGGCCATATCTTTTGCTGTGTCATCCTTTTTCACCTCAAAAATCAAGTTCCTGCAAGCCCTTGTGTATAATTCAGTTCTTTCCTATTTTTCCATTCAGATTGTTTTATTCATTCCCTTGGACTTGCCTTACCCATAATGTCGGTGTTACTGCCCCGTTTATTCAACCAGCACCGCTGATTTTCTTCTTGACTAGTCTATAGGTTTGGAAAACCATTACTGAATTGTACCACCAAGCCTTACTCTTCTGCATTCAAAAATATCTTTTCTCAAGATTTCAGAAGTTTAAGGTCAAGAAGGTAAGGTCTTTGGCAGCAACTGGGTTTTTAAAAAGAATTAAAGGAGCCAGAGACATCATCTTCAGGGAGGTGTTACACTGTGTTACGTCAGTCCCCTTCTGTCTCTAGGGTGTAAATAAATACTTGCGGGCAGAGCTGGTGCCTGGTCCTTCGTGTCTCCATCCTGTTTGAGGAGACAGCTTGCGTGGTGTTCTTTGCCTCAGCCCACCGCTCCTGGCTGACTGGCAGTCAGGGATGCATGTACGTGAACCACAGGTGGGAAAGGTGTAAGTCAGCTTCGTAGCTTCAGTTGTCTCTTAACCAGTTAGTAAGTGATAGCATTTGCTTCCCGAGAGACGTGGTGCCCCAGGCAGGTAGATTCAAATAGGGGAAACATGTAGAGCCCGCCAAGCTCTACCGTGCTGGAAGTGCTGTGCTGCAGGGAACGCCCAATGATCAGCGATTGTACTGTACTAACAGAGACTTTCGTGAAGCTCCCCTGTGGAATAGGTTACGTTGGTTGTGACGGATGCCGCATGTAATTCTTTCTGATACAGCAAGTACGATGTCATGTGGCAGCAGCATCTTCCACCGTTCTCCCCGCCCCCTAGCGACTGCTGAAGTTGAAATATTGGTCTCCTTTGGAGATTTCTGCCACTGACAGATATGAGGAAAATATAGCTGTTGCTTTTTAGCTAAACTCTGTTTCTGACACTTGAAGCAGCATATGAAGTCACACCTCCATTTCATATTGAATTAGGTGACAAGGCTGTGGGAGAGTCATGCTGCAGCTGGCTTTACCACATATCAAGTTGTGGGTGAGGGTTTGTATGTGTACCTCAGGCCATAGCTTGATGTATGTTTCTTTTGGCATCGGCGCCAACTTAAGCAGTCCCAGGTCACTTTTCCCTCCTGTAGTGTTCCTGCAGTCCTGCTGGTACACAGTGTGTGGAGCCTTATGGTGAACCAGGTTTGGGATCTTGGTGAGAATAAAAACATCTCCAAGTTCCTTATGCAGGTCAGTCCCCAGGTTAGCTTGCACCTCAGCCCTGCAGGGGGTGGTTGTTCTTTCTGTCCCCTTGCTGTGCCAGTACAAAGTTAGGCAGGGAGCTGCTTAACTTGGCACCGCCACCAGAAAAAAGGAATGCTAAATCACATGCAAGTCTCTTGAGCATATTGTAAAATGTTGCTCTGTTGCAACTAGCCCTTCTGTCCCTTGTTAGGTATCTGCCATCTCTTCCCCTTTCTGCAGAGTGAGGACGTGCGGGAATGCTGGGAACCACATACATGGCTCTGGGTTGGCAGATGTACCATGAGCGCACACGTGTTGTAGTAATCATCACTCATGATTGTTTAACTACTGTGAGTAAAGTATAAAGCCATTTCCTCTTGGTGTTACCAGCGTTGGTTCCTTGCTCTAGCTGTTATCTTAGGCAGGCAAAGGGATTGTATTTGGATTGCATTTTTTTTTAGGGTCATTTTTAATTTTTGTTTTCTCATGGTGTTTTTTTTCCATAACCAGGATGATCTTCCCATCATTTTGAGGGTTAATTGCCCTCAGGCAAAGGCTGTTTATCTCTTTTAGAAACCCCAGTTGTAATCTAACCAATGAGCTGTACTATGAAAAATACACAGCAAGACTTCCTTGAGCTGTACATCTGTTTGTGTGCTTTCCTTATCCAGTTTTGGTTTTGATTTGGATTTAGGAGTGTAATAGGGACAGCTCAAAACAGTTGCTGGCAGTGATGACCAGCAGTTTCTGTGGGTAAGTAGGTGGAAGCCTGTTAAAATGCAAAGCTGCTGTAGTTTCTGAAGATTCAATTGGCCAGTAAAATTTTGCGGAATAACTGCACAGTGTGGCATGAGGAATCACACTGGACCTGTTCTTTGTTTTTCTTTTGTATTCTTCTTGGCAGTAAAGCCAAGGCAGATGTGAAGTAGTGCAGGAGCATGTATGCGCACTGGGCGCTTGCTGAGGGAAGGTGGACTCTTAAATGAATCCACACGTGAGTGGACTGTTGTGTTTCTAGGGGTGGTTCAGTGCAGCAGTATTTGGATCTTCTGTCTGTATTTAGTCGAGAGGTGAATGAGGACAAATCTTCTCCCTTACATATGCTATTACACAGGATTTGCAGTGATATAAACATGCAATTTGAAATAAATAGTGAACCAAAGAGTTGGTAGTATCAAATGTGTGGCAGTGTTGGCAGCAGACAGACAAAAAAGGGTTACAGGTCCAAGTTTTTATTACAGACATATCCACAAATGTAACATGTGGGTATGGAATCTCCATTCTTGGAGGTGCTCAAAAGCTGCCTGGACACGGTCCTGGGCAGGTGGCCCTTGGTGGCCCTCCCTGAGCAGGGTGTTGGACCAGATGACCTCCAGAGGTCCCTTCCAACCTCAACCGATCTGTGATTCTGTGACATCCTTTAAAAAGCAAAGCATTAAAAAAAGCTATCTCAACTGTAGGTCATAAATAGCTTATTGCATCACCCAGGTGGGTCAGGCAGAGTAATTTGTATTGCTTTTCTTGTTTACTTTGGGTCCCATGATAAATTTTGCAATATGCTATGTCTTTATCAGATCCAGTATAGACCCGACACGCTGTCCACTCACAGGACAATAGGGTTGATATCACCTTGACTCAGATGTTTAAAGAATTGCATGCTGCAGGTGTCATGCAGGGAGGTGACTTCTGGCTGTCAATTGCATTTAATTGAATATATTGAAGGTACCTTGTAGTAATTCGTGATGTTTAAATATCTCTTCATTGTACCTCACAGGGATTCTGTGCATGGCTTCATACAAACGTGCATTTAGGTGGTTTAATGCAGATGTATAATGATACTTAGGCCTAGTGGCCTCAGCACATTTTTTGCACTGTACAAATACTGAAGTAGAGAGAAATGAGGAAAAATGCAGGGCCAAATGAGAAATTACAGTGTAATTACAAGACACTGAGGTTAACAGCCCCGTCCCTGTATCAAGAGTTGTGGTTTTTCTACAGCCATAGGTTGTCAGGCTCTCTGTCTCATACCTCTTAAAAAGACAGCTCTTCTTCAAGTGCAGGACTTGTGGAACTAATGTGAATTTGGAGTTGTTACTAATTCAGTGGAAACCGCAGCAGCATCCAAAAGATTGATTCTGCTTCATGTGACACATGGTTTGGTAAACAGATGTTTGTGTACTAGTGTTTAAGTCACCCCTGTAGGAAAGCAGTAAAAGGAATTCTCCTTAAGCCTCCTTTGACTCCTCAAAATAAGAAATATTGCCAAGAACATGTTGGGATGGAAACAAGAAAATTAAAGCTAAATTTGAGAATCATGCATTTTAAGTAATCTCAGGCCCCCTTTTTTATGGATATCTTCCTACTCACAAAATTTCTTGAATCTAAAGGGACTTGATCCTGAACATTGTCAAGTTATACTCTCTCTAAATCTTCTACTTAGTGCAGTTTGACATCTTTTTTTCTTTTAGAAGGAAAAATAATATACGGTATTCCACGCTGACAAATACACAGGAGTAAGTCCATTGGAAACATGAGAATTTGCCAAGGTCCATTCACCCAGCTATGGTTTGCAGCAAAGCAGCAAGTAAAAAAACCTCCTTTTCCCTGGCATTTGGTTTCTCCATCAGCAGCAGTCCATAAGCAACTGGTCAAGTAAAATATTTTCCAAAATAATTTTGGTCCTATCTTCATAGTAGTACTGTCCATTTTCAAAGCCCACTGTTTTGTGTGGGCTTTGGTTGTTTTGTGTTTTGTTTTTTTTTTCTGCAGAGAACTTTCTCAAGTGCTTTTATTTTTCACTGTCTTGTTTATTTTGGGTGGTTTCCCCCCCCCCCCCCCCCAAAAAAAAAAGTTTCATATAAAGGTACCTTAAAATAACTTGTCAGCTTGGAGTTCAGAGGCATCGCGCAGCAGATGGGGGCAGGAAGTAAATAATTCTGTATACAGCTGAAAGTGTAAGGAGACTTGAAGGAAGTGAAAAGTAATTACTTTATATCGAGCATTCAGTTAACGGTTGCGATAAATAGAGGGCGTGTTCTGGGAATACAAAGAGGAAGCAGTCAGGCCCTTGCTTCTCGTCTCAGATCGGAGAGGGCACTCCACGTACCTCCGGTGTCACCTGAGGCCTCGGGATGCACCAGTCGGCAGGATGTGTGCTCTGCAGGGTGCTGGGCGAGCTGGTCCCAGCCTTGCGGGGGTCCGACAGAGCGGGGGCCATGGGGCAGACACGCACCTTTG
This sequence comes from Pygoscelis adeliae, assembly GCF_000699105.1. Taxonomy (NCBI): domain Eukaryota; kingdom Metazoa; phylum Chordata; class Aves; order Sphenisciformes; family Spheniscidae; genus Pygoscelis; species Pygoscelis adeliae. The sequence goes on along the minus strand of NW_008824372.1, from coordinate 1,657,978 downwards.
GGTGCTGTAACTCTGCAAATGTGGTCAGACACAAAGGATGCTCTTTTTTTTCTCCCCTCTAATTTTTATTCCCTGTAAGGTGTTAATTAGAGAGCTTATTTACTAATGAACTAACTGTCTTGTATCTGTCATCGGAGACTGCAGGTCTCCACTCCTGTGCGTGCCTGAGGCGGGGGACCATCTGCCCACTCCGTGCGGAGGGGTTGGCCCAAGTGGCCGTGCCTCAGCTGCTCCCCGTGCCTGTCCCTGCACCTGCAGCACACCGTCTTGGCCAGCCGCGCGCTAACGATGCTGTTAATGAGGGGACTTTCCAAACAGGAAGTCTAAAACTTATGACTTTATATGAGTCTCCTAGATTTTTCTGCTTGTATCACTGTACTGCCTTCAGCACGGAGGGGAAAAGGAAACAAAACAACTTCAGAATTTTTTCATGATTAGTTTTCACTGCCGCTTGGGGTGCTCAGTCACCAGGAAGCATGATTAATCCGGGCATCTTAGGCACTGTTAGCTGCCTTCTGGGGCTGCTCTCAGCGGCTGGCGTTCTCAGCTCCCCTGTCTCACCTTGCCCTATATATTTTTATTCCAAGTAACATGACGCTTTCCAGTCACATTTTTAAAGCTCCAAATAAGGGAGGAGGAAGCAGGAGCTGAGCAATCTCCTTACAGTAGGCTTGCTCTGAATTCTGCTGTTTCCTTAAGCCAGCTGCCATGCTTGTTTAAAAAAAACAATCCATCTTCTTCATGAATGACTCTGTGGTATGTGCATTTACTGAAGTAGTTTTAAAAGAAGGGCGAAACACCTTTAAAGGAACTGTTGTGTTTAATCTTCAGCGACGCCAAAAGGCAAAATCATAGGTTCTTTTTGGGCCGTGTGTTGCAGAATAGGTACATAGAAAAACTTTCACAGGAGGGAGAGCCTGACAGTGTTGAAAGTGCTAGGAATGTCATAAGATCTTGAGGGGGAGAAAGCATAAGGTCCTCACATGGTTTCATTCGGTTCACAGCATAACACCAAAGCAGTTTTCAGTATACCTCCTGGTAGGAGGTCATGCAGGTCCACTCTATCTGGACTGACTCAATGTACTGGAAAATTGTATTGCAAGGGAGATTGACTAATTGAATTGTAATCCCTGTTTTTATACAAACATTGACCATTACAGTATTTAATTTACCAGCATCTTTTCAGGACAGATTTCCAGTCATCTTAAATCGATAATATGTCACCAGCATTTCCCAGGGACCCAGTTTGTGCTGAGTCTTCCCTTTCTAAAGCCTTGTCAATACAGAGAAGGTACTTAAATTATCTCAGTTCTGTTCTAGAATAGCACTTTGTACAGCCGTTCGCTTTTTAATTGGAAAAAACCCTTATTGTTATTCCAGAATAATATCCACACAGCTGGTAATTTTAAAGTGATTATCCCAGCATGGTTTATTCTACTACAGCTGTTCTGGTTTATTTTCTGTCACAGGTATAGGAAGGTAACCTGAGGAGATACGCTGAAGTCAATTGACTTTAAAAGGGGGGTGGGAAGAAAAAGTTTCTACAAAGTTTTTCTCTCACAAAACCCATGTCTGAGAGGAGGTGTGTACTATTAGTGTAATTTTTAGTAATTATACACACACACTAATTAGAACCAACTGGGAGTAAATTAAGCCAATAGAAACTCTTTATTGCAAAGTAATATTGAAGTCCCATTAGTTCTACGACACTGAAATGTGCAAATTTCAGCTCAGAGCGAATCTGTGCTGTGGAAGAGCTGACAGCCAAACATGATCAATAGTTGTTTGGTTCTGGGACGCTGCGTCAGTCCCACTCTCACTCACCTTTACCACTGCCCAGTACAAAAGTATATATTTATGGGGAAAAAAAAGTGTTATTGGAAATTACTTTCTGAAAAATTTGCATCAAATTTGCAGATCTTTCTTTTTTCCACTGCCATTAATACTAAAATTTCCTTCCTCTGGAGTAGATACAGATTGTTACAAATGGATTGACAGGGTGTTTCTTGAGAAGCCAGCTTGTTTTGTAAGGCAATTAAGAGGAGTAATAAGATTGTATCAGTGTGCTGAATACAAAAGTCTACGCTGTGCCGCTTTACGGATTATGGCAAGTTGGCGAAGCAGTAAATCGAGCTGTGTGCTGTTGCGCATAAAGGATCTGTGGACAAGGAGCTAAGCAGTTATGCCACGGGGAGCTGGTTGACACTCTCTAGGTCAGGCGTGCCCTGTGCACGCAGGATCTTTGTTTCCTTCTAGACCATATGAAGAAATCAGATCAGTGACAGTCCTAGGAAAGTCTTAATGACATTACAAATTCCAAGAAGAGGTATCTTACCGAACGCGTACTACTCCGAAATACACGTCCCTAGATCTCAGAGACAGCATATTCTCTATACAGTACTAATGTCATGCGTATTGTTGGTCCCACTGATTAATATGAATTCTCAGCACTAATTTTCCATTAATCTATCCAGACATCCAGGGTTTCTACAACTAAATGCACTTAAGGGAGCAGTTGATATTTCTGCAGTCACTACAGACTGGAAACTGATATTCTGTGGTTTCCAGCAACTGAACTCCTCTAGAAAATAAATTAGCCAAGTTTTCCATATGTCTAATTGGTTTTCCTATTGATGTGACAGCAAACAGAGAACCTCAGTGTGAAGCTGCTGGGAAGGAGCCTTGCTGACCCTGCGCGGCGCTAGCTGGTGTTGCTGCAGCACACGACAGTGCTGCCTGTCTACTGCAGGGTGTTAATTTTGTTGCATTAAATGTAGAATACTGAAACTAGAGAGAGGGATACAATTAACTCTCGTAGCATTTTTTGGTTTGTAAAGTGTACATTTACAAGACAAATATGGAAGTGTGTTCTGCATTTGGGGAGTTGAGCTATGAGTTAGCTGGTGGTTATTTAAATAAAATAATCTGGGATGCTGCCCAGTGTTTGAATCGAGCTGCTGGGTCCAGGGAGAAATAGAAATGCATACCATTAAGGCTTGTTTGCTTAAATGTGCAGGGCATGAATCACAACTTGTTTATCCAACATGGTACAGGGCCGTTTGCCGTGTCTACAGAAGCCAAATCGTGTATTTGGTTTTGCGTGGTTTAAAACCAATCGAAACGGATTTCTTTTTTGAAAATGTAAATGGAAGTGGTACCAAGTATCACTTTTAGACTTCACCTTTCAAATTACTGCCAGACCTCAGTAAGCACAACGGTATTACGCATGAGAAGCGGTGGTGACGTCGTCTGGAAGTGAAGGGGTTCGTAACCGATCGAGTCTCGAGAGTAAATGGGGAGGGGAACGAGCACTCCGCTCTGCAGGAGCCGCGGCCCGGCCGGGCCCTGCGCCCTCCCCCTCCGGCCCTCCCCTC
>NW_008824372.1:1647626-1653977 GCF_000699105.1 Pygoscelis adeliae | reverse complement strand
GCCCTTGCTGACCCGGGGCGTTAAAAGCGCACCTGGCCCGAGGAAGGAGAGTGTCGCGGTGCAGCTGAACTGCCGGGTCCTTCCTCCTCCCAGCCCGGGGGAAAACGTCGGTGTTCGTTTTGGTTACTCCGTGTGGTTCGTTTGCGCCGAAATAGCATTTAACTCTTTTTTTTTGGCTAAAAATGGGGTTTGTCCTTCGAAACTTGCTGTTTTCCTTCTGCTTGGAGGCACCTGCTCGCAGGGTTTATCGCTTACACAGGCGCTGCAGGCCTGACAGCGAGGCAGGGCATGTTTTCAGAGGTCTGAAGGGCTCTTTATTTCTGTTAAGCACTGGCATTAGTAGATCTTTTGTTTTCTAGCAAGTTTCATTATTGCTTGCTTTCATGCAAACTTGGGTTTGCTCTGTCCTTGATCTGTGTGGCTTTTGCTCTTTCACGGTTACTTTCTCTGTCTTTTTACTCGCCAGCTGATAGAGCTACTGGCCTTACACCGAAACTTAAGAGAACTCAGCCTGCCAAACTTGGGTGCCCTGTCTTGCTTTGTGCTTGAGTTTTTGCTTGTTTGAGGCCACTAAGTTGGCTTAAGTATGAGGGGTTTTCCTTTTTTCTCAGCTTATACTAGATGTCTGTAAAGCATATGAAGCTCAATTGATCGATACTGTACTCTGGCCAGCTGAAAAAAGGTGCATTTTTGCAGCATTACATCCACTTGTCGAGTTGGTTGGCACAAAAAAGGAAAGGTTTTTTATTAGCAAAGCTGGTGATTAGCGCTTATATTTCTCTCTCTCCTTGCCTAGATCGAGCGATTGGAAGTCAGCAGCTTAGCACAGACCTCCAGTGCAGTGGCCTCGAGCACTGATGGCAGCATCAATGCAGACTCTGTTGATGGAACCCCAGATCCTCAGCGTACAAAAGTGGCTATCACACACCTGCAACAGAAGATACTGAAGTTGACCGAGCAGATCAAAATTGAACAAACAGCCCGTGATGACAATGTGGCAGAGTACCTGAAACTGGCCAACAATGCAGACAAGCAGCAGAGCGCCCGCATTAAGCAAGTGTTTGAGAAAAAAAATCAAAAGTCAGCCCAGACCATCTTGCAGCTGCAGAAGAAGCTAGAACATTATCATCGAAAGCTCCGAGAGATTGAACAGAATGGGATCCCTCGGCAGCCGAAGGATGTCTTCAGGGATATGCATCAGGGTTTGAAAGATGTTGGAGCAAAAGTCACGGGCTTCAGTGAGGGAGTAGTAGACAGTGTAAAAGGTGGGCTTTCCAGTTTCTCCCAAGCCACGCATTCAGCAGCAGGAGCTGTGGTTTCCAAACCCCGGGAGATTGCCTCCCTCATAAGGAACAAGTTTGGGAGTGCAGACAATATTGCTAATCTGAAAGACTCCTTAGAAGAAGGCCAGGAAGATGGGACAGGAGGCAAGGCTCTAGGTGTTATTCAGAACTTTCAGTCAAGCCCAAAATATGGCAGTGAAGAGGATTGCTCCAGTGCCACGTCGGGCTCAGTGGGAGCCAACAGCACAACAGGGGGCCCTGTGGGAGCTTCTAGCTCCAAAACAAACACTCTGGATATGCAGAGCTCAGGGTTTGATGCAATACTGCATGAGATTCAAGAAATTCGAGAGACACAGGCAAGACTGGAAGAATCATTTGAGGACCTTAAGGTTCGCTATCAGAGGGATTACTCATTAATAATGCAGACTCTGCAGGAGGAGCGGTACAGGTATGTACTTTTGTACTTTGTTTCAGAATTAAAAAGCGAGTTGCAGAGCACCAGAGTCCTGGATAGTACTACTCAGCAGGCTGTTCCCAGCAGCCTGATTCAGACGGGAAGTTCTGCGGTCTTCTCAGGATTTCACCCTCCCAGCTCTGTCTTTTGTAAATATTGTTATCTTGTTGCTCATCGCCCTTTCCGTACAAGAAAGAAATAGTAAGGAAAAAAGTTATTTCATAGTGTTTTCAGGATAAAAAGTCAAGCTAAAGAGGTTTAGGAAGGTGTCCCAAAAGACCAGGAGTACATTGATGCAGTTACTGTTATCCAGACAGGGCTTTGCCCTGGAAAAATCCTGCAAAGGTTTGGGTCAAGGCAGGAGACAGGGAACTACATGTGGACAGTATCCTGACCCTGCCTCCTCCAACGCTCAGATCCATATCTACTAGAGAAAGGTATCCAGCTTGCTTAGGGCTCTCCAAAAAGACATGATCTTGCACATGTGCCCAAAACTAGGATATCCCCTTCCCTTCTGTGCATAGCCCCACAGTGGCAGGGTTCAATGAAATGAAGTTAAATTCAGTGTCAGATATTGGTAGTGCTGTTGTCATGGAGGTCACATGTCTCTGGAAGTGGGTAACCCCTGTTTCCATCAGCCTTCCCCTCACTGGAAGGAATGGAAAGGTGGAGGAGTTGCTGCAGTATTGCTGGTCCCTGATCAGGTCACAGGGGAGAGGTGACGGTGGCTTCAGGGAGGCAGCCTGACAGTACGGTATGGCAGCCGGCTCCTTACACCACCCTGAAGCTACCCACACCTCCCCACCGAGGAAAGCAACCCATGGAGAGGTGCTGAGGGAATGCTTTCCCTTCCCCTTCCTTGCTGGGTGGGGGAGAGCTCTCAGCAGGTTGTCCCATGCTGTCCAGCAGAACGTCTTGCGTCCTCCCCATCACATATTGGGAGCAAGGGCTTGTCCCCAGGCTCCAGAGGGAAGAGTTAACCAGCTGCCCTTCTGCAGCTGTTCAGGGCACTGCAGTCTACATCAACGGGATTCTTAAACTGAGCTTTTTAAACTTTAAATAACAAATGCAGGGGGCCCAAGTCCTCATTCTGATGGAGGACAGTAGGCTTTTGTAATGAGGTTGCTTATGGCCTTCGTCACTTTGGCCAGGCCGTGAAGCGCAAGCTGTGAGGCTCAGCAGAGCTGCTGGGGGACAGGCTTTCTGAAGTACGTGTGCCACCTGCTGCGTTGGTTTGCACAGTACAACATGGAGTTGCCCTACAGCTCTTTAGACGTGCTGGTGCCAGATCACTGGGAAAACATTTGAAATGGCTTAGCCTGCTAGGATCTTGTAGAGACAGCAAGCTTTCTGTGTGCTTTGCAAAGCTTGGGTAGATAAAGCTAGACCAACACCACTTTCTAATCCCTCTTTGCAACAATCAGCGATTTGACTGAAACTGGTGCCCAGCACAGCAACTTTGCTTCGTTATGTGACTTCATGACAATGAGGCACTAGGAACCAACGTGGAGTTTGATCTTCCGCTCCCCAGCAGAGAGGGGTCCTGTTGTCTGGTGCTGTGTAGGTTGTTGTTTCATACACACAGCAGCAGCTATTCATGGTGGAACGCTATATGCAAGCACAGTACAGCTGAAGGTGCGGCCTGAAAGTACAATAGAAGTCTTTGGGGACTGATGTATGTTGTCAGCTAAACTGGCTAGTTATTCCCTGAAACTTGTTAGCAGTGTTCACGTAGGTCCTCATACTAGTGCAATATGAAGTCATATCTGTCACGTGCCATTAACCTTTACTGGGTGCTCCCCCCAGGTGAGCCCAGAGCCTAACCACTAACCAAGGCAGCCTGGGGTAAAAAGCTTCCGGGAGAATCTGTATTTGGCTTATAAATGCTTAAAAAGATAGTAATTTAGACCTGCCATTTGGAACGTTGATGCAAATTAATTAAAGGTGTGACCTTTAAAGAGGACCAGTTAAATTTAACTAAGTGCCCTTGCCTCTGCAGGCTTTCAGAGGTGAGCGGGTAACTGCACAATCTGCAAGGAGCTCATGGGTTAATCACAGCAAGATTCATACCTTATTGTACAAATCTAGATTCTAGTTTGATAGCTTCTGTATTTTAAAACATCATGAAGATAAAAGCCAATATCACCCTGAGAACTGAAAGGTTATGTGATGTGTCTGAGGGCAGCGAGGATGCTGCTGCCTTGGCGGAGAGGGCTGGCACCTGTTCGTCCGACTAGGAACCCCTCTTGTTCCTCAACTCTCTTCAGAAAAAATGAAAAGATGGGAATGGAGGTTGTGGTTTGAAGCTGGGAGGCTGGGGATTCACATTAATCATGACTGGCTTTAAAAGCTATAAATACCTCGTAACTCTGCTCTATTTCTGGGAAGCTTTCAAAAACACGCGCTGAGTTCAATTAGAGCTTAAAAAAATTTTTGGAGAAGCCTTTGCTCATAGGGCAACACTAGGTATTTGTATTGTGCCTGGAAGCTGGAATAAAGCATGTGCTGTGATATTTTCTTACACAGTCTTGGTCCATTTCCTCTTTCTTAGATGTTCTACTTTTTTGCAAGTTCTGGTCTTTCTTCCTTGTGTGTTCGTGCAGTTTCTGTTTATCAGCCACGGCTTGCCTCGCAGGTTTTCCATGACCTCCTCAATCTCCTCCCTCCCTCTCCCTACTTCCAGATCTTGCCTATCAATCTGGGTAGCTGCGGGTTTGCTAACTGGCTCCAGGGCAGGGACTTGCTGGTGCAGTCGCTCCAGTTCTCCCACCCTGGTGCTGCAGGGTGCCTGGGCTGGCCTGGCGACACCTTGGCAAGGCCAGGGCCGGCTGTGCTGCTCTGCCTGCCTGCTGGCAGCATGTGCCAGCCTCGGAGCACCGTGCTGCTCCGCCGGGGCTGAGTCATCGAGGAAGGAAGATTCTGGCGGCGCCTTGGCCATCATTGTGTTTCTTCTGCACCGGGAGCAGGCGCTGAAATAGCCTGTTGCTTATCTCATCGGTTGGAAGGTGGCAGTTGTTTACTGATACAAGCAGGGACTTTCTGTGCTATTGAGACTGAAATAAAGCTCCTGCTGAGTATTTTCATCTTGAGTGTCCCTTTAGGAGCCTGTTTGTATACAGTGAAATCATGAGCTGACATATTTGGTGGAGCGTGGCCAGTCCGAGGGTTTGGGTTTCCCAAGCCTGGCATCCTTGGAAAGGACATTTAGGTCTCCCATGCTCCTGTCAGGAGAAATCCATCAGCTAAAATGCTAGGCGCTGGTGCTTTCATTTATCTGATTCTTGCTGTAGTCTAATTGTTGGACCTCAGTCTGTTCTCACTATTTATTTTAAAATAGACCAAATGTGTTAAACCTTTGAGGTCTAGAAGGGTTGAAGAGGCCTTTCTGGAGTGTGTCTGCACAGCGAAGGCAGCGTGTTGGGTCAGGTGGATCCTCACCCAGCCATGAAAGCATTGAAACGGTCCTGCAAAGCTGTCGTCTTCCGCCAGGGGAGGTTCGGAGCTGGAAGCACAGTATGATGCGGGCACCGAGAGCGGCTCCTGCTCCCTCAGGAGCAAGCTGTGTCCCTCGTGTATCGTCTAGATACAGAAGACTTGGGAGTATAGTGCAAATAGATACTGGTTTTAGCTATTACTCTGCTATGGAAAGCAGTGTGTTCAGTAACATAAAAATAAAGGTCAGGTGAGATTTTGTATGACATAGCTATAAAAAAAAGGTCCATCTTGAGAGATACTTGAAGAGAGGTATTAAACTCCAGTCACAGTTTACCGTGAAGATCTTTTAGCATCGGTTTGGTCAGAGTTTCTTTACTTGCCAGAGCACTTACTGAGTGCAGATAAAATGTCTTCATCATCATGTCTCTCCCTTACATATGCTGTATTAGCTGTGTATTTTGTAGCTATTACCTTAAAATGCCTTAAAGCTCTTAAAAAATGAGATAGTCATAATTGTGTTTCTTAGCCTTTTTCAAATCGGTTCCTTGATTCCCTAACAGTAAGCCTCAGAAAATGTGTGGAAATCTGACATGGCTTTTTTAAATGAAGTGTCCCCATGTCCCATACTTCAGCTGAGCACCCCAGCAGTATACTGGGTGTCTTCCATATGAACTTGTGGCAGTCGGCACTAGTCTGCTACACAGAAAAGTTTGTGTGCTGGAGCTTGTTAATCTAGAGGCTAGTAATCTTAAGGGGAAATATCACATTTTAGCTAGTGAAAAAATAATTCTTGGACTCTAATGAGGCATTTTCCGTACCTGAAATAAAGTGGGATTTGATCATTCAAGGCACTGCTGTGTTCACAGACAAGTTTAGTGTCTGTTGCATAGACACTGACAGTTATACGTTAGAGAGGGAAGTGTGAGTATAATCTTAACCCTCTTGACATGTGTCCTATCCCTTTTATTTTTGTAATACCTCTGGGTTAAATGTGAACCATCCTTCAATAGGAAAACCCTGGCTTTGGGCCCTGTAAATCACATGAACGCCTCTTAGCTTTTCAAATTTGAACACCAGTAGAAAACAGCAGGAAAAAAAAAAATTCTAAATTGTAGATAAATGGGACAGGGAGTGAAAAGGAGATGGATGGAGGAAGTGTAATTTCAAAAATAAGTTTGG
>NW_008824372.1:1634930-1647598 GCF_000699105.1 Pygoscelis adeliae | reverse complement strand
GGTGGTGGGTGGTTTTTTTTTTGTGGGGGGGGGGGGGGGGGGTTGTTTTTGGTTTTTTTTTTTAATAACCCAATTCCAGCAGTTGCCTAACGCCAGTTTCTGAAAGTGCAGATGATTCTTAGGTGCAAACTGCAAAAGCTCTGGAATCAAGCAGGGAAACGAAGTGTGGTTCGGGAACAAGCCGGTAGTCCTGTGTTCAGGGCAGGGAGGACTGGAGCCAACCCTTTTGTTAATCATGTTGTGCTTAAACTCTTAACTATACGGATTTGCAGGGTTTCCTTGTGTTTCCTGTAGATTGAGGTAGTTTTGAAGTTATTAAAATACAATTGTTTCTTGTTAAAGAACAGGATTTAAGCTGCCTGGCAACAGCTGTTTTATGAAGGGTGTTTATGTGGGGAGGGGGTTAAAAGATGTAATCATGACATTTTCAGAAATGCTCAAGTCCCTTTTTGTGTAATAAACCTACTGGAGGATTTTGTAATATATTAACAAACTGTATATATTTCAAGTAATTTATGCTGCCTTTGGGACTTAGAGCAGGTTTAGTTGTGATTTCTTGGTTGTTGGCAAGCTGTTGTTTTGTTTTTTTTTAAGTTGGGTGGGAACAAATGGCAATATGAATTACTGGGCTCCTTCTTCATTAGCCAGTCTTCACATGGATATTCCCTTGTTTGCAGCTTGTCGTTCTTGGGAAACCAGTTCTCTTGTGTGTCCCGTCTTGGTTGCACAGCTAGCTACTGTGGCACCTTTCTGGGCTGAGCCATGTCAGCTGGTGGTTGTCTGAGTCTCACTACTGGTTGACCACATGTGTTTCATTGCTGGAAATTGTCATGCTATGTCTGACTCCTCCTTAGTTTAAAGCAATATTGCATTGGGAATGTAGATGAAAATTCTCTTCAGACTTTTCAATTAAAAACAAAAAACCCCAAGACTATTTTTAAAGGCTAGCTTGTGCCTACAGATTCTGAATATTCAGCTTGTGAAGCACCAAAAATCTTGATGGGGAAAAAAAAAAAAGTGGGATTTTTGTCTTAGTTTCAGAACTTGTAATTAAATTCTTTGCTCTAGATAAATATTGTTTATTCATTTTATGTGTGTGTGTGTATAAATTAAATTCAGATGGAGTCAGAGGGGAACTGAAATTAAAACAAGGAATTATCTCTGTGTTGAATTCCTTAGAAATTTCTCAGTTATTAGTATCAAAGGTCAGGTGATAAGAGTTATACGGTAAGCTTTTTACACGCTGTTACAATGAGAAGACAGTCAGTGGAAATTAGAGTGGAAAAACCCCAACAGCCACAATAGCTGTACCCATACCTTAGTTGTCATCAGAGCTGTCGCTCGTAATGAACCAAGAATGAGAAACCAGTGGGAAGCATGATGGAAGAGGATGGGATGGATGGTGCCCAACTTGCCGCTCCCGACCCTTGGGCTGTGGCCTAGCTCTCTGGGTATGTTTACCTTTTGGAAATAATACAAATACTTGCCTGATTTTAAAAGGATATTGAAGCATGAGTTGCTTGTAAATTTAGACTTGAATTCCAAAAATGAAGTGCTACATACAAATGCAAAGTATCCCTAATGTATTTTGAAAGTGCTAAAGTAACATTATGGAGCCATCATTGAAGTCAATTTAAAACTCCCTCAATGACAAACAAAACTGCATCTCTCAGAATTGCCGTAACTCAGTTTTTTGGGCAGCCCTCTTAGGACTCCTCCCAGTCCATTCACCAGTAGCAAACTGAAAAATCAGCCTGTGTGTTAATGATTCATGTGCCCTCCTTATAAATAATACGATGGTCTTTGCTGGTTAAGCTGAATCATTCATGAGAGAGAAATTAAAAATAAGTCAAAGATATCTATGTGACCTCACATGTAAAGATCAGATGGGACCATCATGCTCTCTGAGGCATCGGTCACATTTAATTTCTGTATCATTTTTATGCCTGTTACTGTTCCAAGTGTAGATGAAAATGCTTAAGAGCTTATGGTATTAGAAGGGAACTGTTTGGTTTACGCAGAAGTTTGGAGAATAACTTACTCTGTTCTAATTCTGTCCTTGATTTCTTGCATCACTTGACAGTTGTCATTTAACCACTCTGTGTGTTTTTCCCCGGGATAGAAACAGGATTAACATACCTTACCTGGTAGAAAGGATTTCCTTAATTCCCAGTGAGAGGGCCTTATGTTGTAATGTGTGCTTTTGTAATGACTGAGGTAGCCACACTAGTTTTCAGTAAAAAGACTATGATGTTCATTGCTCAATTGTTACTGGTGTAATTTTGCCATCCTCTTCTCATTAACGCTACTGTACTATGTATATCACTTCTAGATGTGAAAGACTCGAAGAGCAGCTAAATGACCTGACTGAGCTCCACCAGAATGAGATCCTCAATTTAAAACAGGAGCTGGCCAGCATGGAGGAGAAAATTGCCTATCAGTCTTACGAGCGAGCCCGGGACATCCAGGTGGGTGACAGAAACAAGGACAATCAAGTCCTGTCTTCCACCTGCTCTTTCTGTAACTCTTTCGCTTTTGAAATACTTCTGTGATTCAATATTTGGTTTTAATCCTTGTAGCTTTATTGCTAAATTCCATATTGATGGGTTCTGAAAGGGCCTTTATTCCATCTCTGACCCTCGGGTTTTGTGAAGAAGGGCTGTGCCCGTGCACCAGCAGGCAAGTTCATCTGCAGAGGGGGTCTGCCACTTGGTCCGGAGCAGAGTTTTTAAATAAGTTGTGGCAAAGTGGAAGCCTGCATCCGCTTTTTGTACAGGGTTTTGTAGGGTATTAGAGACTGATGACCTGAACACTTTTTTTCCATTACTACAAGTAGCATTCCCAGTAAACTGACCTTAGGGTGTGTTTCTGTGTCACTAATTTTAGAGCAATGGTCACATATGTCTAAGGAAAAATGGCTTTGTGTATCCACTGCATTGAGTCAGGAAACAATTCTTGTTGTTGGTTTTGCCCAAATAAGGAGGTATTTTTAAAAGAGAAGTTTCTTTCAGTATGTAAAAGACCAAAGCTATGGAAACAGAGATTATGGAGTTGGAGGGCCTTCCACAGAGCAAAAGACCTGGGAAATGATCTGAGCAGCCGCTAAACTTTATAAAGAAAGGCCTATTCAGAAACAGATGTATTGTCCATTTTAAATACTTGTGCTAGTTTTAGCAGGCATCTCGGTTTTCATCGCTGATGTGAGATATTTATAGCGTGAGCAGAGAATTGTAGGTCAAAGTTCTCTTCCTGTCCCTGAGGAGCTTCAGACAGGTGATTGTCTCTGGAGACAGAGCAGGCTGTGCTTTTGGCACACTTGTAGATCCAGCTGCAAGTCCAGTTGAGTCAATGTCCTTCCAGGTTGCTTGCTGTTAGAGGAGGCTGATCAGTTTTGCTCCATACTTTCAGGAATCATAACTGAAGAGAAGCCCTCATGTTTCATTGACCTCCACAGACATGATGCAATGAGAGAGAAATGTAACAGGTGAAAATGACCTTTAAGTTAAGGTTAAAATAAATCTGTGTCTGGGGACAGTGGTACCATGGCTTCTGACAGCTCTAGCCTGGGGGAATGTTACAATATTCAGGTGTTGTTCTCCTCTCTAATTTAACATGGCAGGAAGAAGTAAGGTTGAAAACTTAAATTGAAGTGGGGATTTCTCAATAGCTTTTTTTAATGTTCATTTTATGATTCAGCGCTTTTAGTGTAAACTTGCAAATTGGGACAGACTATTCCCCATCATTGCTGGGGAAAAGGTAAGCGTTAAGTTTTCTTGCGTGAAAAATTAGTTAAGAGCATGGGCTGATGTTGCAGAGGAACAGTGACAGAGCTCAGCCCGTAGGCAAGGAGTCCTGGTTCCTATTTCAGTGGTCAGTCTGAGAGAGACTGCTGCTTGCTGCAGACTTCTAGATGTGATCCAAAGTTGGCCTTTAGGTCTCAGGCCTGTAGGTCTGGGAAGAGCAACTCTGAGGGAGGATTAATGGAAAAATTGTAACTTTGTATCTCCAAGAGCAGAAACGTCTCATTGCATTAATTGTCTTAAAAATGCTCCTCCTTACCCCTAGCCCACCCGCTGCAGGTAGCCAGTGTTGTACTGTGGGTTGGGTTGGTCCACTTGAGGTTCAGCATGGTGAAAAGGTCTGAAAACATTCACCCCCAAGTCAACGGTGCTTTAGAGATGTTGCTTTGTACAGGATAGTCTTCTCCTTCCACGTACTTTTGCTTTGCCTCTTCCTAGAGGCAGTTTCATATATCTCATGCTTCTTGCCCTTCTCCTAGACATCTCCTTTCTCCAACCCTTGCAGTGTCATCTGGAGCTATGCCAATGCCACAGCTTGCTGCAGTCTGGAGGAGGAGATCTTCCTCCTGTGATGCCAGCTGTGCAGTCCCAGCCCTGGTGCTCCTCAAACCTTTCCCTGAGCTCATTCAGCTCACTAAGGAAGCAGAATGTGGCCAAGCCTTTTTGGTTAGTTATTTTTGTTGACTTAGTTTTCTGCCAGGTTGACTAGAGAATTGAATGGGCTCACAGAGGGTCGGATAAGCACAAGCCGCTGCAAGAAAAGTGATGGAAATGGGAGGCTCTAGGAATGCGCATCCCAGAAGAGGAGGAGGAGTGCTGCCTGGACACAACACCTTTGTCCCCTCAGTGTTCTCTTGAAACCAAAGCTGAAGTGAGCGGCTCATTGGGTAGCCCCCCCCCCTGCTTTCTGGCCAAAAGCTGTCTGATTGCTGAGGGCTGTCAGCAGCATCCTCGCTCTGGGTCTGATGGCAAGGCAGGAAGGACGGTAAGGTCTCAGGTGACCATTGCACCACGTGCAGGGACAGGCAGCTGACAGTGCAAAGTGGCAGCTGAATGTGTGTGTTAACAAAGCCTGACTTCTGCCCAGCCTGTCATCTCTGTCGAGCCTCTCCGCTGTAAATGAGATGACGTGGTATGTTACAAACGGCAGTACCTAATTAATGAGGGGCTCCTGACCCTCAGTCACATGAAATGGCACAGCTTCCTCTACTCCTGCTGCAGGGTATGAAATCAGTGTAGTGACTCATGTCCTGCAGAAGGTGCGTAAGGCATGAGGAGGGTGGCCCTGGTCTGGCCTAGTCAGTAAGGTATGAGCCATGGGCTGTCTGCCACTGGGGTGGACTTGTGGGGTGCTGGCAACCCAGCGGTGTGTTCTTGCCGACAGGAGGCACTGGAAGCATGCCAGACCCGCATCTCCAAGATGGAGCTGCAGCAGCAGCAGCAGCAAGTGGTACAGCTGGAGGGGCTGGAGAACGCCACGGCCAGGAACCTGCTGGGGAAGTTCATCAACATCCTCCTGGCTGTCATGGCTGTCCTCCTCGTCTTCGTCTCCACTGTGGCCAACTGTGTCGTGCCCCTTATGAAGACTCGCAATAGGACGTTCAGCACTTTATTTATAGTGGTTTTCATTGCCTTTTTGTGGAAGCACTGGGACGCCATCACCGGCTACTTGGAACGGTTCTTGTCTCCCCCCAGATGCAGGAATTGGCTGCCTCCCCCTCCTCCCGGCGCTCTCAGTGAGCAAGTGTGGCAAAGATTAGTCAGCAACTACTCCGCTGAAGTTTTAAAGTGTCCGAGTGAATTTGTTTACATTTAGAATAACGTTTTTTCTCTGCGAGATGCATTGCAATAGTATTTTTTAGATTTTATTCAAGAACTCTTTTTGGCAAGAATCCTGGATAATTTTTATGTAGCATGGTTCTCTTTGGATGCAAATCTTAAGATTCTTTAAAGTGTACAAAATAAATAAAATACAGAAATTTGGAGCATACCAATGGGCAATTTAAATTGTGGCTTGAACTACTGTACTAAACCTGTCAGAAAGAAGAGAATGTGGTTAGCTTAAGATGAGCAAAGCTCAATCTAGTGCACAGCCTTGAATGATGGTACCACAGCAAACCTGTAACACTAAACTTTTACTGTGAAGTCTGCTCACATTCCATGTCCAAATGTATGCGTTCAGAGTGGTTTCTTTCCTTAACAAGAGAAAAACAACAATGTGTGGATCTCTTTCCCAGCTCAGCGTCTGGGTTCACCATTTGTGCTAACCTGACTTAAAATAACTTTCTATAAGGCTGGCTAACTTTGCTAAGCATATGAAGTGGAAGCCTCATGCCATACACAGTAACTGCACAGTCGTGCTACAGTATTTTGAAGTAGCCCTTGAAATACTTATCTTTAAGCAGAAGCCCTTGGTCGCACTTTTAAGGTTTTTTTTATATATGTATATTCACAGATTTAAAAAAAATCCAAACAGCATACTTGAAGAGTGTAATACTCAAACTCTCAGTGCTTCCTTATTGTTTCTAATAGGATTTTTTATTATAATTATTATTATTATTATTATTGGGGGTTTTTTTGGAAGGGGTTGGGAGGGTCATTATGGTTTTTTTTCCTTTTAAATAAAGAAGTGATGTTTTTAAATGAAGAAATGCGTGAATAATTGTGAGCCGTCTTGTCCTGAAACAGTTTTGAGGGGGGCAGAGAGCAGTTTCTAGTGCCAGCCTGTCTGGAGCGCAGCGCTATTCGTATGCCATTTATCTGTCCTCCTGAGCATACAGATGCAGCATCATGAAAAACATCTATCTTCCTCACACATTTTTGTCATGCAGGGCTTTTTTTTCTTTCTCCAGATGTGAAGGAGAGTATGTTTGTATTTCTCATTTCCATGTCATTTCTCATTCCTGGCCTCAGGATAAGAATAAGGAATTTCTCTTCATCCCTTCCTAGGGAAAAGACAGGTTCTTTTAAGGAAAGAAATACTGAATCAACAGTCCACTTAAAAGAATGGTTGTCTTAGAAATCTCTCTGATCTAATTTTTAAATAAACCCCTAAAAAATGAAACCAAAGTTTTCCTCCTGTCAGGCTCTGGTAAGATCATTTGTGTGTCTGTGTAGAGATCTTCTTTGTACGCTGTATCTGTGTAGTGTGCCACAGAGAGCATCCTCCTCTTCAGCCATGGGGGCAAGTACTTGGTATAGATACCTTTTCAAAGCTCTAAAGGAAATGTCAGCTTCAAATGTAACTCTCAAGTCCTAGCAGCATGCTATTGCTGGTGACCTGTTGGTACTGGCAAGCAGGCTTCATGTCCAAGGAATCTGCCTTCACTCTCTGCTGTTTTTTTAACTGGTGTCCCTTTCACTGTAACAGAGCCAAGATTCAAGTGAAATCCAAAAAGACTCTAGGATTCTCTTTCAAAACCATTTATGGTGTTTAGTTAGATCTTATTGTTTTCCTTCCTTCCAGGCTTAAGTTCCCTCTAGAAACCAAATGTTGCCCAAGTGACCTAAACCAGTTGAAACCATACATATATAGAACATGTACATCATACATATACACACAGAAGCCTAGGACTTTATGCTATGATGCAAATTCTGGGTTCTGAGAAATTTCCTCAAACTAGATTAACAGCCTTGAGGGTCTTCCGATTGCCCTCTGCCATCCAACTGACCTTCTTCCTTCAGCAATTCTGCCCATTTTTTCCATAGTCACAGGGAACTCAGGTACCCGCTCCCCAGGGATCCCAGCACACCTCTCTTTTTGTCACCATGTGCGCTAACCTGCTCCTGTCCTACTTAAAACATAAATTGCCAGTTGCAACTGACTCAAGCCAAAAATAATCATGCTTTCCACAGAGTTGCAGACAGAGCAAAGATTGCATAAACATTCCCTCCCTAGACCATGTTTCTAGCTCCAGCGAAACTGTATTCTGTTTACCATCCTTCTCTGGCTGATTCAAATTATGTGGGTAACCGTCGTCTTCCCATTACATAGTTTTTGTCAGAAACAAAGGCGTGAATAACAGTAAGAACTTATTTGGCACATAATTGAAAAGCTTTGTTGCCTTTATTTCTGAAACCTGGCTTTCCCACCTCCGTTTTTCTCAGTTTTGATCACACTAGAATTGCTCATGATAGGTTTTTATGTGGTCAAAGCAGGAAGGAGTTGAAAGCCAATGGATCTGGACACTCAGTGCCACTCGTCCATAGTAGTTGAAGGAAGTGTTTGTCCCTCCTCTTCTTTATATCCTAATTTCATTTAGTGTCTCAACTCTGTGTTGTCTTCAGTAAATACCATTTGCTAATTTGCCAGAAGGCGCAGGCTTAATAGAAACTTATCACCTCAAAACTGTTTGGTGAAGGCCATGTACATATGGTTCTGGGCAATGTCTGTCTGTCTGTCTCTTTCTCTCTCGACAGTTCCTTCCATTCCAGAAAGTTGTCTGCAGTAATGCCATATATGATGCTGCATCCACTTTTCATATCCTAACACAACTGCCATGTGTTTTGCCTTTTGCATTAGCAGAACATTTTGGGGTTTTCCTCCCTCAATTTGAAGGTCTGTGATGATTTCTGATAGCTTAACAATGATTATATTGTTCGAAATGTGATTCTAGCTTTAAAGCTCCCTTTCCTTGTAAGTGGTTGTGTTTGCTTTCTTGACGAAGCATTTCTGGATGACATGTAGAAGACAGTTTCTGCCATGGATGTGAGTGTGCGTGTGAATACCTTTTATTAGCCTTCCTTCTGGATGTAAACTTTTTAGTGACCATCTCTGAGTTGCAGAATGTTTCCCAAAACATTTCATATTCAGAGTTGCAACGATTCTGAAATTGCTTAGATATGTTTAGCACATATCAACTTGGCATTTAAAAAGGGAAGAATATAATGGACTGTGTTAGTTCAAAAAGCAGCAGCTCTTCATTGAAATTCTATGGTTCAAATGAAGTTCATCTGTTTCCCCCATTTGCTTTCTCAATGTAAAGAAGAAAGAAAATCTTGATGCAAAAAAATTTACCATTTTAAATTTTATAAAGTTCTCTTTTCTCTCAGCCTCATTAGTTTAGTTTAATGATACTGAGCATGCTCACACCAATTATTTCATTGGCTTATTCCAATCCCATGAGTTCTTAGGGTCTGATCAGATTAAATGTTGAGTTCTGTACATGTTGCACTGGGACAGAAAAGCACTGTCTTTCAGCTTTGAAAATATGCATTTTTTTAATTAAAAAAGCATTATAACACAAGAAGCCAAGCTACAAAGGGGTTCAAGATTGGGTAGTTTTGCCAGTTTTTAAGTGAATTCTGAATGTGGCTAAAGAGTTAAAAACCCTGTGTGTCTGTGTTGTGTATGCCAGGTGGTATAGTAGTAGGCAATTGACTTAGCTGTAAGTGTGTTTTAAAAGTGTAAAAAAATAAACAGAAAAACTCACTTGCACGGGTTGAAAAGTACAGAAATGACACTTGTGAACGTAACACTGTAGTTTATAGATCTTAAGCTGCTAATTGTTGAGAGAGATTTACATTTGTCTTGTCTGATTGTCACAGATTTATCTGTGACACTTTTACTGTATATAAAAAACTTTAAATAAAGACATGGGGTGTGTAGCAGGGGGGGGGGGGGGGGGGGGGGAAGGGGGGGGGCGGTGATCAGGAAGAAAAAGAGAGGTGTGTTAAAACTGTGCTGAGCCCTAATAGCTCAAAATTTGAGCAAGTTCTCCATAGATCCGATCATCAAACTTCATCCTGTAATCAGCCATACACCACCTGGGCGTGACGAGAATAAATTGGCTGCATTGTTTGGTCTCTGCGGGTGGAGGAGGAGGAAGAGCAGCACTGCATTCTTCCTCATCTGTTTCCTTCCAGTCCACCTGGAGTCTGGGACAGCCTCTCTGCAGGGCCACCGCCATTCCCGCAGATGCCTGACCTGTTTGTGTGGCTCGCACATCACGGTATTTCTCTACCCTCCCTACCTGCAGTGCTGTAAGCCTCAGTTTGGAGGTGGGTACAATTAGATGAGATGACTTGCCCAAAAGGTGCCTGTCTTTGACGAACCAGGAGTTGGTCCTGTATTTTCCACCTCTGAGCAGGTCTGTAATCTGGACTGCCTCGGTTGAGAAGGGGTGGGGGCTGGCTCTTGCTTCTTTGGACTTTTTCCTTACTGGGATTGCAGGATCAGCTCTGCTGAGCTGCATATGCAAAGCAAGGTGCAATTCTAGCCTCACCTGTATTTCTCATGTGGATCTCACGATGGAGCAGCTCTGGGCCCCAGCTCAGCTTTGATGAGGAAGAATTCAGCTGGTAGGACAGCATTCACTAACTGAAAGCCCACTTCCTCTTCCTCTGAGGAAAGGCGAGAACTCATATGGTATTGGTTGGGCCACCATTCTAAACATAAGTATTTTGTCTACCAAGTTTCATGGAAGAATTTCTGAATTCTTTAGTACAAGCTGGAAATGAGCAGATTCCTCACTGACATGGAGAAAATACTCATGCCTCTTGCTTTTTGGTCATGTGGCCTCAAGAACACAGAACAGGGAAGGGAATGGCAACAACTTTTTTAAGGGCAAGGGACTGAGTCATTTTCTGTTTCACGAAAAGATACAAGTGCTGTAAAACCAGCAAGAGATCAAAAAACAAAAGCAGCTGTTTGCAGTGATTTTCTCCCCATAGTCTCCCCACAACCAGAATGCAAATTCCAGCAGATTATGGATGAAGCCAAGTGCATGGGGCTGCTTTTGCTAGAGCTGTCTGGCTCAAGATAGGACATGCGTGCTGGTTGTGAAGTTTAACATTTCTGCGTTCTTTTGGGGCGGTCACCTGATAGGTGCTAGTTGGAGTCAGTATGGTTATTGAACATGGCTCAGGATCAGCAGGGGGGCATGATGACCGAGGGTGAAGGCAGTGGCCTTCTACTCGCACATCAACAGTTCTAATCCCATCATTTAGAGGATTGGGAGTCATTACTCAGCTTTTTGGTTAGTCTGTGGGAAGTGGTTTGATAGCTCCACCCAGGTCCCCGGGACAAACAGGGATGTGGCAAGGGTATGGCTATGCTTGTTGCTACAGTGGAGGCTGATCTTTCTCACTGGAGCAGTCATCCTCCCGGGTCAAATCGCAACACATTGATGTGTTGATAGTGGAAATTTGGGCAAACAGACAGCTCCCTACCACAAGACATCTGTCTTCAAGTTGCTTCTTAACAAGCACTAAATCCACTTTCTCCTTTAGAAGGCAGTGCTGGTTAGTGGTTTGTTGGCCTCAGTGGAGCATCCCCCACTGACTGGAGTTCAGCAGAAATGGGAAGTGGGTTCTCTGCTGCCTGAGTTAGCGTGAAATGGAACATCCCTGGGCAAAACAGCTCAGCTGAGTGTTTTTTTCCCTAGCCAGATACCCAGCCAGATACCCCCCTCTGAACTTAGGAATAAGAGTCGCCATGTATGCCTGCTCTGCCTTTGTACCAGCCTTGCACCAGCCATGGCCCAACGGGGCAAAATAGGGAATGCTGACACCAAATAGGCACCGCTGCCTGAGGAGAAAAGCAAGAACAGGATGGGAAGCTGTGGTGTGCTTTCAGTCTCCCTCCCCAGTGCAGGTTTGCCTGTAGCCCTGCCTGTGCACAGCTGATACTCAACTTGCTTTGCAGAGGTCTGAGAGAGTTCAGAAGTTCCTCCACTACACACACAAAAGCACTTAAATCCTGCAGGGGTTAACTATCAGACATCTGCCGTGACAGCCTTGAGGACATCCCTGTCTCCAATTTTATTGCTTGAAGAAAACTTTTATGCCTGACACTAGCTATGATACATAGGGAGCGGGAGCCCTAAGAAGTGACCCGCGAGCCTGTCCGGCCAGCACAGAGAAGTGCGTGAGTGTGACACCACGTTGCTCCATCCACTCACTGGGCTTCTAGTTTCCCGCTGGTTCGGGCATTGCTGCCGCACCTGTGCATCACCCACATGTTTCTCCAGCCCCTTAAATGTGAACACAAGCTGTGGGTCAAGACAAGTCCCATTCATCCTTGGCCTTGCTGAAAATGGCACTCAAGGGGAGACGGCTGACACAGGTGAGCAGACTGAGGGGGAGGGAGCTTTTTGGTTTGCTCGGGGAAGGAACTGCGAACCAGGAAGCACAGCTTGTCCTCTCAGGCACACCCTGAGAGCTAAGTGGGCTATTTGGGAAACGAATGTCCTGCTTACAGGGATCATAGGAGAAGCAAGTCACGTTTCACCGGTGGAGCCCTCCTTGGCAGAAAACATCTTTAAGGAAGTAACATCCCTCTGATCCTCCTGCTCTCTGTCTCATGCATCCTGAGGCAGTTACGATGCTCAGCATGGGTGTAACAGCACTCCCCCAGACTGCTCAGGAACTTTGGTTATGTTCCTTCCAAAAACGTTCTTTTGAAAGATCTTTCGCTTATTTCAAATCAACTGCATTGATCTGCGTTTCCCTCCCTCCTTGGAAATAGACTGTAATGTAAGTATCAGCTGGCATTCTATCTGTCCCATCCATTTCTCTCCCAGCTGGGAAATGCTGCTGATTGCCGGGAGAGGCTGGGCTGTCTGTGTGCAGCCTGAGTACCCGATGCCCCGAGTCTGAAAAGCCAGTCCGGGAGGTGGCTGGGCCCGAACACCCCAAACCTGCGAGTGGGGGGGCTGGCAGCACCGGCGGGGAGGCGAGCTCTGAGCCTGCAGATACATGCAGAAAAACAAATGACCCTTCTGAACTACGAGATATCCCGTTTTCTCCTGGGAAGTCTGGGGCCGGGGTGGCGGGGACGGAGGCAGAGGCCTCCCCGCAGCACAGGACGCCTGCCTGGGGCACCAGGGCTCCTCGCAACACACGTGCTGCCAGAGGGCCCTTCGTGGG